>NW_026706835.1:277500-755000 GCF_024137745.1 Phymastichus coffea | reverse complement strand
TTATGATTTTATACAAATAGCAGTAATATAAAAAGAGATCATTATTATATCACAGGTAATTTTGATTCTGTTAAAAGAATGTTAGAGGTGCTTTTCCAAAAGTCAAGAGCAAGTCTAGTATTGTAGTCAAATATTGTCGAAACGTTGTTGAAAATAAATTGAGTTGAGAAGATTTTTGTTTATAGTATCGGATATTTGTTTGCTTTATAATTTCGAATTACTAATATTCATAGTTTTTTTTTATTCTTATGAGTCGGCCTTTCAGTGTTTTGTTACTTACATGTTGATAGACCAGATCATTTGCGTTAACCAGATCGACTATATTTCCTATGGCTGTTTGAGCTATCGAGTAGGCGTCGGTTCACCTAGAATGTTTTCTAGAAATATTTCAAAAGTGATAAGATCGACAGAAACTTAAATCAGCTTAAACTTCACAGTTTGTCGTGCTAGAATAAGGAGAGTTTTGGGACTTGGAGTAGAACCAAATTTTCTTTCTTTGATTTTTTGAGAAGAGGGCATTCGAACGTATTGGTAGATGTTATTACTCCTTTATTTACAAAATTGTTGCCGGAATTTTATTCTAAGTAGAATGTTTGAGTTTTGAAAGTTTCCAAGGAAGAAGAAGGTGTTGGTGGAGAGGATCTTTTTGACTTAGCGCTTCTTTTACATGAGCAGTAGATGAATGTTTCATTTGTTTTTGAGTGCTTAAATAGTTCTTTTCAATCAGCACTGGTTGTGTATTCGGCATAGCTTGGTTGAAAGACTGACTAAAGCCAAGCTTCAATGTGTGGTAACTTTGTTTACATACGAACAGTTCATTGATTTTGTGCTGAAATAGACCTAGTACGAGGGTCGTTTGAAAAGTCCGTGCAAAAATAAAAACTGCTTGATTTTTTTTAATAAATCTTTTTTATTTTTCAACATAGACTCCTTTTAGGCTTATACACTTCATCCAACGCTGCTCTAGCTTGTTAATCCCTTCCAAATAATAGGATTTGTCCAAGTCTGTAAAATAGGCATTCGTTTCTGCAATCACCTCCTCGTTAAATCTTTTCCCCGTCAGCCATTTTTTCATATTAGGGAACAAATAGTAGTCTGACGGAGCTAAGTCTGGAGAATAGGGGGGATGTAAAACGAGTTGGAACCTTATCTCCATCAGTTTTGCGGCCATAACTGCTGAGGCGTGAGCTGGCGCATTGTCGTGGTGGAAGAGGACTTTTTTGTGGGCCAATCGTGGACGTTTCTCTAGCAACTCAGTTTTCAAACGATCCAATAACGATGAATAATATTCGCCTGTAATGGTTTTACCCTTTTCCAGATAGTCGATGAAGATTATTTCTAGCGAATCCCAAAAGAGAGTCGCCTTAACCTTCCCGGCCGAAGGAATTGTCTTAGCCTTTTTCGGAGCAGATTCCCCCTTGGTAACCCATTGTTTAGACTGTTCTTTGGTCTCAGGAGTGTAGTGATGTATCCATGTTTCATCTACAGTGATGAAACGACGCTTAAAGTCTTGCGGATTTTGCTGGAGCAGCTGCAAACCATTCTTGCAACACTTCACACGATCTCGTTCTTGGTCAATCGTGAGCAATCGCGGCACCCATCTAGCGAATAGCTTTTTCATGTCCAAATGTTGGTGCAAAATATTATGTACCCGTTCGCTCGAGATGCCTACAGTACTAGCAATTTCACGCACCATCACTCTTCTGTCAGCCATTTCCATATCATGGATTTTATCAATGATTTCTGAAGTGGTAACCTTAACAGGACGTCCAGAACGTTCAGCGTCTTTTGTACTCATATGGCCACTCCGAAAATTTTGAAACCACTTATAAACCATTCTAATCGAAGGTGCACAATCACCATAATGTTTATCAAGCTTCTGTTTAATCTCCTGAGGCGTTTTGCCTTTGAAAAAGTAATGTTTAATTAATACACGAAATTCTTTTTCGTCCATTTTTTTACAACCACTCGATTTCTTTGATTGAAATGAATGTAAAACGCAAATTAATTGGCCGATCTGGCTGAAACTTGGTGTGTGTTCTTCCAAGATATGCCACGATATGCCACTAACTGAAAATAACCTTGATACGCACTAGTAGCGCCACCTCTCTGACTTTGCACCGACTTTTCAAACGATCCTCGTAGGTAGTAGCATCATACGTAAGCTATATCTTGCTTTGGGAAGTAGCTTTCTATCTTCATCCTTATAGTTCAGGCAATAGAGCCCGAAAAAGAGCGTTTCGCATACTTTTTTCCGGAAAGCACGAAATTTTTACAGTGGATAGCTGACAATGAGTGTAATAACATATCTTCATCCAAAGTCTGAAATCGGTGCAGAACATTGTTAACCAGCCGTTTGAAAAAAATATTTGATCTATTTTCATGTTTTCGCATAAAATTTTTTTTATTAGCAGTTGAAACGAAAAATAGTCCAATGGTTTTTTAGCACATTAATACATGTTCATTAGTGTAACGGGGATTTAGTCCGCTACAATATTTAATAACCGAGAGATGCGTAATAGATGACGAAGCGGGCTCGTGCAATGGCCTTGCACGACCGACCCAGTAGCATAGACTGCCGATGGATTTGCCGGGTGGCAATGGCCCGCGGAGAGCGTCGTAGGTCGCGTAGCTGAAATCGCGAAGGTGTAGAAAACGGAAGGAATGATAGAAGGCGCAGAGTGAAAGAGGCGATAGGTGTAATAGAAAAATATATATATTCTACGTGTATTTGTACAGGGCAGTGCAGAGAGAGAAGCAAAGCGGATAATGCGTGAGAGACGCAAAGAACGAGTAGTACTTACATCGGCTGCCGTTGTCAGTGAGATTAGCCACGAGGCTCGACAAGAAAAGTTCGGTCTACCGAACGCCGATACACGCCGTAACCGGTAGCACTCAATCTATCACTCTATCTAACCACGAGGCGACGCAAATCACCAAACGAATGTCGTCGTCAATGACACAGCCAAGCTATGAATCCCTAACGCAGTCAACGTCAGCCAATTGCCTCTCCTTTGTCAAGCAGCACATGTGTTTCGCGGCACCCGGCTCGCCAGTCCTACTAACCTACGCGGTCTCTCTCTCTGCTAGCGTTCTCTCTCTTACCTTAGTTCAGCTGCTGTCGTCCGCTGCGGCTGCTAGTAATATAAAAGTAGATACATGAATATGTACATATATTATTGTTATATAATTAATGTGGAGAGAGACATAACGAGTTGATAACAAACTCGTTATATTAGATAAAAAGTTATTAACACAAAAAGGCCAATTGTTTATTTAATAATTACCGTTCAATATTTAATAATATGGATTGTCCATGTATCTCAATGTAGTTCTTATTACGTAAAGATTATGAGCTTTGAAGCCGCAAGCTCTAATGTTAATTTCAATCTATACAGACGGTTAACAACAAATTAACTGTTTCGTTTTGTCCACAGTCCGAATCGTCAAGAAAAGTGACGCCGATTTTTTTATCGATACTTGTTAGAGTTTATAATCGAAAACTGCAATTTAAACGAAAAAAAATGTAATTTACAACTCAGGGAATTTTTTCTAAAATATTGCTTAGTTGCAAAATGAAATTAACCGCGTATTATAAGACTCTTCTGGTGCTCTACAATGCACATCGGTAGATGGTCAAAAGAGCTTCAATTTGATAAACAACACATGAAAATTCGTCAATTAATAAAAAAGTTACAGGTTGTTAAAGTTTTCGACCTGTTGTTAAAAGATTAATATAGATAACGAAAAATTTTTTAAGCGATCCGAAGCGGAAAGTGAAGGTTCTTTTAATTGTGAAATACCTAGACTTTGCTTCAATTGTACATACATTAAATTCGCAATCGAACGTAAACATAATCAATGATTTATTCAATCTTTTAGCGCCGCGGAGTGGTGGGGGAAGTCGACCGCCGCTATTTGGATCGCTCAAAAATTCGCTAAGTGTCTTCAAAACGCATGGCGCGACTTTATCATTACTTTTCTCTCAATCTAAAGAAGATAATTGATTCATTTTTTTAAATTTTATACTACTTATTGAGAGAAATCTGAATATGATCTTTTTAATACAAAAATATTGTTACGAAAGTCACAATTCATTTGTATAAAAATCATAGGTTCTTAACATTTAAATTTACAATAACAAAAATTTTTTTTTTAATTTGTCGGTAATTGTCACCTGTTTTAAAATTAGTAATAAACTAAATGTCGGCAATTCATTTGGTTTTGAATGACTAAGGTCTTATTTTTAGCTTGGAAATATATGATATTTCGTTGTCAGCGTTTTTTTTCGTGTTACTTTGATAATGTTCAAATATTTTACTCTTCAATAATTCCTTTTTTTATAATCTACTCAATCAATTTATTCAATCATCTATTCGAAATCTATAATACTAGACACGTCTAGCCTGCCTCGCATGCCCATGCCACCTTTTTCATTTTTTTATGTCAATTTACCTGCTAAACATAAACGAACATTTTTGCAAACGAACTTAAATATTTAACTACACGTTGAAATATATATGATATGATCATATAATTTGAAAATTTATTTCACAACTGTCAACTTTGAATACTAAATAAATAAATGAATAATGTAATCGCTTGGAATTTGAGAGAAGTAAGAAAATTATTTTATAGATTTAAATATATAAATATAGAAAAAATTGTTAAATAATATTACTTCCTAAGATATTGATATGTAATCTTATTTATAATTTAATATTATAAACAGGAAACTTTAGTTGATCTTTTAAAGTTAAAAAGAAACGAATAAAGTTAATTAAAATTGATTATTCGTTAAGATTTTTGAGTCAAAATTTAAAATTAATTTATCATTTTCGTATAAAATAATTTTCTGACTAATTACTTCATATTTTTGTAAATGTTAATACATATATTTACGACATTAGTATGTTAGTAATAATGAATAATTAGCATAATCCTGAAAAGTAATCTCTTATTTTTTCGAAATGATTTATTTTGCGCGTCTAATCAAATCAGCGATACATCCATATATATATGCGTGTACGTGATATGTCATACCATATGATGCATAAACTACCTTCACTTTTCAATCAATGGATTTTTTAAAAGGATAATTATCTAAGTTTGTTCCTCTAGATAGTCATCAATAATCTACCAATATTATTAGCATACTACACTTTATCAACATTTATACAGTTATAGAATACTTTTAGTCATATACTTTTAATTATACGAGTATCTGTCCCAAAAGTATCCGACCTACGTTCATATCTTCGTGCGGAGAGATTCAGGCGACCTTTTGCAGGTACGAACGTCACCAGTAACACCTAAGCTTCTTATCAGTAGCCGAAATACCGATGAAATGCCTTAGTTCCCGTAAAACGTGTATTTATTTACAACGACTTTTTTGCGTTCGTCGCCATTCGTTTATTGCTAAAAATGGTAAAACGAACCGAACAACGAATTTGCATAAAATTTTGCTTTAATCTCGGTAAAAGTTTGGATATGATCCTGAAACAAAACAATAATCTTCGTAAAGGAAGCTTTCATCCGAGCTTCGGCCGATAAAAGCTCGTCAAAGTCAAAGCAACGTCAAGTCAATGTTAATTGTTTTTTTCAATTATAAGGGCGTTGTGTATCACGAATATATTCCTATAAGTCAGATAATCAACAAAGAATACTACGCTAAAGTTTTAAAAAGATTGCGTAAAGCAGTCAGGAGAAAATGATTGCAACTTTGGGAAGACGGGGACTGGCTTCTTCAGTATGACAATGCCCCAGTGCACACATCGAAACTTATGCAGCACTATTTATTGAAACACAGTATTGGGCAGCTCTGTCAGCTTCCATACAGTCCCGATATAGCTCTCTGCGGCTTTTGACTGTTTCCTCGATTGAAAATGCCGCTTAAGGAACATTGATTCGATGATAAAGAGACTGTTGAAACTAATGCGACAAATGCACTAAAGACGGTTCCGAAGTTTGACTTTCAAGAGTGCTTTAAGAAGTAAAAACATTGATATAAGCATTTTATTTAATCAAATGGGAACTACTTTGAAGGATGCCATTCCTGATGAATGACGAAGAATAAATCAAGTGCCAAGAAATTGAGGTAGGTCGGATACTTTTAGGACAGGCCTCGTATACTTTTATTATATTGATTTACATATTTAGTGTATACTATGATGAAAGATTTAGCTTAAAGAATTACGTTTGATCAATGTAATTTCTTTTAATAATTCCATATAATAAGTTTAAATCCTCAATAAATTCTCTTCAAAATAATAGTAACACTCAAATAAAATATTTACTATCCCTTACTTAATACTTATAATCTATTCTTCATATGGTTTCAAACAAGTAATATTTGATTTTTTTTTAATTAGTTGATTTATTTATGTGATAACATAAGCAGATTGAATTAATCAATGTAATTATTTTCACATTTCTAGGTAACTAATTTTTCATTTTAATAATAGTAATAATAATATCATATTATTATTATTTTTAATATTATATAATATCATACTGTTCCCATTTGGGTAGCTCGCGGCCGTCCGCACAAACTATTTATTCGGGGATTCGGGAAGCAAAAGACATTCCCTCGACTGAATTACGCGTCGAGCATAAACACGTTAAACGCACAGATTCGAAGTCGGGATGAGGAGTGATACAGCGGCGAATAAACACAGCAGTGGATTAACACACTATTCCTTTAATCGTCAGCAATAGGCTATAAGACGGCGATCTCGCGCTGATACACTACGAGCGGCACAATAATAAATCCGAACGCGAAGGTGAATAGGTGGCTGGTCAGCCTGCCGATTCCCTGCCTAAACTAAATGGCGGTTGCGATCACGATGCTCTCAGGAAGCTCGATTATAATCCGCTTAGCAAAAACATAGATGATGCACATAGTGCACCATATGGCCAGCCGCGAGGCTGGCCGGTCACTTTGTGCAAAAATCTTTTGTCAAAGCGGCGGACAGTAATTGTCTTCCTCAACAGAGAGTGGAGACTTCTCAAACAAACAACTTGTTGTTTTGGGAGAGGATGTCGTAAACTTCTCTTTCCTGTACGGGCATATGCAAATGCAAATGCTGAAGTACAAAATGCGTCACCGATTGCCCTCGACAAGCAATTAATGCTAGTCGACCCGAAGTGAATGCAATGTGTATTTGAACGAAGACTTGCATTCACAAGTGCGGATGTGTGTACCTTCACGTGGTAGGGCTGAAAACGCTGTTTCTGTAAAGAAACAGTAGGCAAAACACACAACGCTCGCCCATAGGGCAAAAGGCCAATTGGCCAAACGAAAATAAACAACACGGACCATGACAGCACGTGGTGGGGTGCGGCCCGTAAACGCCCAAACATTCAACGCGGAGTCTACCACACCCCAAGAGCTCAACTCGAGCCCAGAAAAGCCAAAATCCGGGAGTCACTTGAGGGGAAATCTCTTGGGATTGTGGTACCGCGCGTCCTCTTAGAGGACGGGAGACCTCTCCGGGAGCTAGTTGCAGAGGACCAATGGTTCCGGCAATCCGAATTTAATTCGGGTAGATAAGAAATTATAAAAAATTCTTATGTTTTCACTCCTGATATTTGATGATTTTATTTTATTAAATTTCTGATCTTAGGAGTTATCCCTGTAAATAATTACACACATTGTTTTTCTTGTAAACGTTTCGCAATTCAATTTATTGCCACCTCAGTATACATCTGTTAAATATATAAAATGAATAATTTCAAATCAAATATAGTAATAAATTAAATATAAACCTACGTTTTTTAATATGCTTTGTACTGCAATGTTGATTAAAATAAAAATTATTTCCTCACATATATAACGTCAATATAAAATTATAACATCAATTAAATAAAACAATAATTTTTTGTCAGTACGGTATAAACACATCATGTCCAAGCAAATTAAAATAAAACTGATAGAATACGTTTGTATATGCTCCTAGTAAGTCACTCACGCTGTATAAGAATAGAAAGAGAAAGATTGAATGGTCTAATAAGAGAGATATGAAGAGTGGGGAATACAAAAGAGAAAAAGAAAGATCAGATCATGTTAATCTCATAATACTATTACTAAATAGACTTAATGATGTTAAATATTCTCGAATATTGGTTGCTGAGATATTTTGTATCTTCTTGTGAATTAATGGTATTATCCGTAATTTTAATGTGTACTGATTCTGCGATGCATCTTTTTTTGTAATTCTGTTCTACATGTATAATTTTTGTGTTATCCCAATCAAATTCATGTTTCGGATTATTCACTATATGAGCTGGTATAGGTAGATGTCTAAATCTAGAGTTACTTGGATCTTGAATCGTTTTTTTTACCGAATATTTATGTTCATTGATTCTAGTTTTTAGAGCTCTTTTGCTTTCGCCTATGTAGTTAGATGTACATTGTTTACATTGAACATTATAAACTATACCTGTTTTTCCATATTTTATTAATTTATCTTTACCTAGTACAATAATATTGGATAACTTGTTAGTCATTTTTGGTATGCAAACAAGGTTACTCTTCTTTAATGTTGATTTACATTTATAGAAGAATTCTTTTTCGAATGGAATTGGAAAGTATATTGTCTGTTTTTTGTTATTGTTTTTATTTTGTGTAATGTTATGACTGTATTTGTATTTTCTAATGCGATCTTTAATGCACGAATTTACAAATTCTTCAGGATAGTCATTATTATATAATATGTTTTTTACAATAGATATATTATTGCTATGGTAACTTTCATCAGACAACAATATCGATCTATCTACCAGGTTATTAACAATGTTCTTTTTTAGTTTTAATGTGTGGTTTGAGTTATAATTTAAAATACGTCCCGACATAGTTGGTTTTTGGTACCAGTTTGTAATAATTGTATTATTTCTTCTAGTAAGCGATAAATCTAGAAAATCAATAGAACCATTAACCTCTGTCTCGTAGGTAAATTTTAAATGTGAATTATAATCATTAACTGTTCCAAAAACACGATCAAAATCCATGCTCTTAATGCATATTAATGTGTCATCCACATATCGGTAATAAAAAATTGGGTTGATATTAAATTCCTCCTTCAGAAAAAGTAAACATTGTGTCTCTAAATCCTCCATGACTAAGTCTGCAAATAATGCTGATAATGGGTCTCCCATCGAAATACCAAATATCTGTTTATAAGTAGTATTATTAAAACGAAAAAATGCATTATTGAATAAGAAATTAATTGTTGTTATGATTTCGTCAAACATAATTATCGATTTCCTGTGTAATTTTTGGAACCTCTTATATATGCTGTAAAAAAATATTCGGTAAAAAAAACGATTCAAGATCCAAGTAACTCTAGATTTAGACATCTACCTATACCAGCTCATATAGTGAATAATCCGAAACATGAATTTGATTGGGATAACACAAAAATTATACATGTAGAACAGAATTACAAAAAAAGATGCATCGCAGAATCAGTACACATTAAAATTACGGATAATACCATTAATTCACAAGAAGATACAAAATATCTCAGCAACCAATATTCGAGAATATTTAACATCATTAAGTCTATTTAGTAATAGTATTATGAGATTAACATGATCTGATCTTTCTTTTCCTCTTTTGTATTCCCCACTCTTCATATCTCTCTTATTAGACCATTCAATCTTTCTCTTTCTATTCTTATACAGCGTGAGTGACTTACTAGGAGCATATACAAACGTATTCTATCAGTTTTATTTTAATTTGCTTGGACATGATGTGTTTATACCGTACTGACAAAAAATTATTGTTTTATTTAATTGATGTTATAATTTTATATTGACGTTATATATGTGAGGAAATAATTTTTATTTTAATCAACATTGCAGTACAAAGCATATTAAAAAACGTAGGTTTATATTTAATTTATTACTATATTTGATTTGAAATTATTCATTTTATATATTTAACAGATGTATACTGAGGTGGCAATAAATTGAATTGCGAAACGTTTACAAGAAAAACAAGGTGTGTAATTATTTAGAGGGATAACTCCTAAGATCAGAAATTTAATAAAATAAAATAGATAAGAAATTACTCCCTATCGACTGGCAATCGGTAGGTGCCACTATTGTGGGTAAAGAGTCGTGGCCGTGGTCATAGCAGCCACTAAAAGTTCTTTGCCTCGAGCTCCGGGAGTAAGGCCCGACACCTTTGTGTGAGAAAACACAATTGGAACGCTAATCTTGAACGCTAAACCACCTGATTTGAGCCTGGATCTCGAAAATTGATTTGAATGAGTGGCATGACTAGCACGAATATTGAAAACTGCCTGGGGAGTCGCCTTGTTGGCTAGGCGAGACCCCGCCCCTGACCCAAGTCAGAAAATTAATCGAAAGAGCAGAGATCAATATCAGCGAGTCTTTCATGTGCTTTGTTCTCAAACACATTGCAAGCCTCCGTCGCTGATTAGCACTGATGGAGCATAAATAGAGCGACGTAAAATAAAAAAAAAAAAAAAAAAAAAAAAAAATATCAGCGAGTCATAAAAGCCTTCCATGGAAAGCGAAATCCGAGACTCGGGCAAAAATCAGAACACAACATTTTCGAATAACGGACACCCACCAGCGTGAGCGGGGATGACCGAAACGCATAGGGAAGACGTGCCTTAGCACGTCGAAGCGATGGACCTGTGAGTCGCGGGGGCAATCCCTTAATACAGGTACGCAGGGTGGGATGTTTTGAACGCGAGCCCAGGAGGAGAGGCTTAGCTGGTTGATCATCTTAGGAATTTCCTCTGGCTGTCCTGGCTGAGTCTCTCTTCTGACATCCCAATTTGGGTTGGCCTCTGCGGGATAGTGGTACCAGGTCAAGCAAATCTCGTAAGATTTGTATGCTGCGTGCTTCCGACGCGGCAGACGTCGGGGCAACTAGAGTCCCGTCGCGCCCAAACAGAGGGTCAAGCCTTTAGTTCCGCTCTCCTTGAGCGTTGAACCTTGAAAAGGTCGGTACTCCTTTCGAGGAGGTCGCCGCCTTAGATTAAAAAGGTTCCGACTCGCTGTGTGCGTCAGGGATGTCACAGCAAACTTGACTTCTGGATCTCCAAAAATGTTTGAAAGCGAAGGAGTGAAAGACAGTGGGCTATGCCAACCTGTTGGTGCCCAGTGAGAAGGGTGGTAATGTTTGATTACGCTGTGCCTCCCTCAAATTGGAAAAGTATGACAACACACAAACACTAACTAACTGTCTAAACTAAATGTTACAACAAATGCCCGACAAAACATTTGCCGTCGTTATTCATCGACCAGGTAGCCAGCAGGTCTGTCGTGCTACCACCTATAAGCTGTCGCCCAAACATGCACGAGAGAGAGAGATAAGAGAAAAACACGGCACCAACTTCGACCTTCAGCCTCTCTGACGGCTAGAGCGCTCTGCAGTGTGACGTCACTGGTGTGCTCCTCGCTGACCGGCCCGCTTGTGTTTGTTGTCGTCGCTGTTTTCCTCTTTCCCGTCCTCTCGTTCGCTCTACAATGCTACTACCTGAATCCGTAACTCGCTCGTTGATTGCTGTTGCTGTTGTCTCCGCCGCCTCTCGGTTGCTCGGTATTACAGCAACGTTAAAACTGCTAGCGCGCACTCGCGCACCTCACCGATTGCCCACATGCACCGGTGCCGGGTATCCTTCGGAACACGGCTGGGCACGACCCAGCCTCACATTCTAATACTCGTCCGCGCACCGGGCGTGTCTCCGAAAACGAACAAACGCTAATAAGGTCGCGGGGCCAACTTCGGAAAACCGTGACCTTCGGTTTGATCTGCGCGCGCGACTTCCTCTGCTCACAGCCTAGCAGAGACTCTCTCGAATTTTCCGTAATCATCCGCGATTCGAGCGCTCTTTCTCTCTTTCTCTCTCTCTTTCCTTTCTTCTGCGCCATCTCCATCGCTCCAGTCGTCAGCTCAGCCTGTGTTCAGCACCTCATAAACAAAAATCCAAACATGTGTCTGTATACCACACGCACACACTCTCAGCTTGGCGCGGCGTACGGACATTTGCGAGAGCCAAACGGATGAAATCGGCCTAGCCGAGATTCTCAGTTACAGCCCCCCCGAAACAACCGATCCTTTCCATAGGATTGGGGGCTGTCTCCCGCCGTTTGGGCGCCTCGCCATGGCTGGGCCCTTCCGTTGGCCGCGAGTGAGCTCTCTGGTAGCGATAAAATAAAATAAACTAAATCTAAAACCAAAAGAAAACCCAGAACTAAAACTAGAGCCAAAACTAAATGAACTGACAAACACAAAAAACAACGACCCCAAAGAGAAACGTCACTCCTTCGAACCGTCCCGGCACCTCCCTTAATGCGCAACCCACTGTGAGAAATCGCTCGCGGGCACTGCCTTACACAGGTAGTGCCTACGGCACTCCGAACCATCCCACGCGTTTCCTGAGCTCACATCCTTAAGTCCTGCTCATCGTACTCGAAACTTGCAGCTCACTGCAAGCTACCGCTGAGAGCATTGGACTTCCACTCCCTGTGGACCGATCTTCAGCGAACCTACTGATCGGCTCGCAGTTCGCACAGGTGCGAAACGTACAGTTCGGCGCCTGGCAGTTCTGGCATGACTCTCTCGACCGATCCTGAGGACAACTCAAAGCATAATGTCCTGGTTGACGATACCGGAAACAAATTGGGTTCCCCTGTGCCCGGCCAGTCTGTTCTCGATTAGAACTAGAGCACTTCGAGATCCTATGGCCCTGTTCATTGCAGTCATAGCATTGACCCTGAAAAACAACTCTATCTCGCCCGTTCCTTGGGCTATTCTGACGTTGAGCGACCTGCATATTCCCACCAGATCTTCCGTGGTTTCTCTGGGTTCTAGGACCGGGTAATTGTACTGGTACGGGCTACATAAAACTGCTCACCGCGCACTGATACACTCCCGAGTCGCTACCCGACGAACGTCCGGACGTGACAGTGTCAGAGGTATTCCTCTTTCCTCGCTTCTTCTTCTTGGCCTTCGACTTCCCCGCCGGAGACACCTCTTCTTGGGCAACCACAGCACTAACTGTCACGTAACTCTTCTTGCCCTTCCCTCGATAAGCAGCGTTCTCAACCGGCAAGTTATCCTTAGCAGAAGGAGGGTGCTACCTCCTCTCGCACTCACGATGCTTCTCCAGCTTCTCTCCGTAATACTCTATATCGCGCAGAGTGTACTCGTATGCCGTCTTTTCCCGGATGTACCTCCCGTACTCCGGTTTAAGTCTCGCCTTTGCCAATCGGACCTGTTTTCTCTCTGACGGAGGAGGCCTCATTCACCTTACGACGTTCTCAAACGCAGTCAGGTAATCCCCTATTGATTTATCCTCACCCTGCGTTCGACGAGCCAACACATCGTAATACTCCTCCCTCGACAGTGTCCGGCAATACTGATGACGGAAACTGGAAGCAAACTCTCGGAACGTACGCCACGTTTCAAATTTGTTGAACAGCTACACCTCTGCGCAATCGGAGAAGATGGCATATAAAGCTGGAAGTAGCTCGCGATCCGGAAGCCTGTATATCTTAATGCAGCGCTCCAACCTCTCCAAGAAATGCTCAGCTGACGATCCTGAAGATCCGGTGAATTTCAGGTTCCATGTACGCAACGCAGTCACCGCATCAGTCCGTCTCCCATTCAAATGTCTTCTGTCGCCTCGAGAGACGTCTAGCTCAACCGCGTTAAATTGTTACGGTGTGACCGACGTTAGCAACGAGCACATGATCTCTCGTCCTTGCTGGTGGAACTGATGTCACTTGCCTCACTCGACTCCAAAGAGCTCACGCGCCTATATCGCTGCCTCCTGCCTGGCCTCCGCCTGTAACGTGGTCGCTTCTGGTTCATCTCACTAGACGAATTCAGCGAAGACGTCGGCAGACCCAAATTTTCGGCTGGTCTCGCTCGACGCTCCCTATCACTCGTCACTGAAGCCACTGACCCCCGTCTCAGCTTCTGCGAAGGTCTGTCAGGACCTGAAAGCTGGGGTAGCTTGGGCCGACTCACTCCCTGCTGCGACGCGATTCCCGCACGCGCCGACGACACTCGAGAAACAACTGAGACCGTGGAAACCTGCGCTGCTGGAGCCATATTCCCTGCCACAGCTCGACTATCTGCACCGAACCCGAACGCCTGCAAGTCCAGCACTAGCTGATCAACCATTGCTGGGTCCAACTGCGCGATGGCCGGCGGCAAAGTAGGGCTCGGCAGTCCCGCATCTCCAGCCCCAACACCAGAATCCGCCGCACCACCCCGCGGCACGACCGAGGCAAACACGGACGTCTCGTTTCCCCTCTCGACCTTCGATGCGTTCGACTCGCGTCCAGCACCCTTTTCAACGAAGGTCCGCTGTGCGATGTTGGATGGGTCAGCCGACCCTGAAATCGGAAGAGAGTGCTCCATCCCCTTACATCCGGAAGGACGAAACAAGGAGAGTTCATCACCTTCCAAGGAATTCGAGTGGGTCTCACGTGTCAACGCCTGCTCCAGTACGTTGGGCATGCTCAGATCCGTCCCCATATCCTCATCGTCAACGTGGATGGGCTCCGGTCTCAGGTCGCGATTTCATCACGAACGCGCGGAAAAAGCGATCCTGAAGCACGACTAGCTTCCCTTCCGTACTCAAGCCCTCTTAGAGCATCACTTCGGTCAACTATTGTGGCGACATCTTCAAAATGCGTGCCCGCAAATGCTGAAGCTCCAGCTGTCTTGACAGGTGCCGTATAAAAAGCTCCAGCTTTCTTGAAGTTTGCGGCATCTTGATTCGTCTTCCAAGGAGCGCAACGCGTCAACCAACCAACAAACCAGAAAAACAACTAAAAATCCTAAAAAAAACTACTACCCCGCAGGATGGGCCTTCCCTTAGCTCCAGCAGTATCCGCTCGGCCCTGTGCAGCAGTGCCGCAGTCACCACGCACCGCAATACTGCGTTTCAGTCGACAACCAGGCCAAAACTCTACTGCACACGCACTTGAGCAGCTTGCGCACACCATAGCGCCGGCTGTTACCTACTCAGCCCCCTGCACACTCACGGCGTACGCGCCCCGTCTAACCGTCGACTGAAATATACTGCACCACATAACTATCCGAGCTGAAAGTGCCCCTGCACTCAGATACACTTTTACCTACTGAAGCTCACCGCCACACTAGGCGAAAAAATCCGTCCTCACAACGATACCGCGCCCACGCATATGAATCGCGATCGTATAATCCCCCGATCATATAACTCAATCGTGTGTCTGAGCAACCGTCACTCCTCAATCGAACTTCATACACAATCGCATGCGCGTCGTGAAATTCCCTACAAGGGATGCCATGTAACGGAGAATTAGCTACCGTTCCCGTATGGGTAGCTCGCAGCCGTCCGCACAAATTATTTATTCGGGGATTCGTGAAGCAAAAGACGTTCCCACGACTGAATAATGCATCGAGCATAAACACGTTAAACGCACAGATTCGAAGTCGTGATGAGGAGTGATACATCGGCGAATAAACACAACAGCGGATTAACACACTAATCCTTTAATCGTCAACAATAGGCTACAAGACGGCGATCTCACGCTGATACACTACGAGCGGCACAATAATAAATTCGAACGCGATGGTGAATCGGTGGCTGGTCAGCCTGCCGATTCCCTGTCTAAACTAAATGTTACAACAAATGCCCGACAAAACACTTGCCGTCGTTATTCATCGACCAGGTAGCCAGCAGGTCTGTCGTGTTACCACCCATAAGTTAGCGCCCAAACATGCACGAGAGAGAGAGAGATAAGAGAAAAACACGGCACCGACTTCGACCTTCAGCCTCTCTGACGGCTAGAGCGCTCTGCAGTGTGACGTCACTGATGTGCTCCTCGCTGACCGTCTCGCTTGTGTTTGTTGTCGTCGCTGTTTTCCTCTTACTCGCCCTCTCGTTCGCTCTATAATGCTACTACCTGAATCAGTAACTCGCTCGTTGATTGCTGGTGCTATTGTCTCCGCCGCCTCTCTGTTACTCGGTACTGCAGCACTCCAAACTGTTCGCGCGCGCACCCGCGCACCTCACCGGTTGTCCACACGTACCGGTGCCGGGTATCCTTCGGGATACAACTGGGCGTGACCCAGCCTCAGACTCAAATACTCATCCGCGCACCGGGCGTGTCTCTGAAAACGAACAATCGTCGACGAGGTCGCGGAGCCATCCGCAATTCGAGCGCTCTCTCTCTCTCTCTTTCTCTCTCTTCTTTCTTCTGCGCCATTTCCATCGCTCCAGTCGTCAGCTCTGCCCGTGTTCAGCACCTCGTAAACAAAAATCCAAGCATAAATGTGTGTACCACACGCACACACTCTCAGCTTGGCTCGGCGCACGGACATTTGCGAGAGCCAAACTGACGAAATCGGCCTAGCCGAGATTCTCCGTTACAATATTATAATTTTAAACAGATGAAAGAATTAGTTTGGAATATATTGCATACGATTTTACATGGGTGATTAATAAATGTATTATTATTGTATTTTGTTAGCTTACAGCTTAAGTTGAAATAAGTATGAAATTCCCATAAAAACACTTTTAACAAAGTAAAAAGTTGCATAAATGCTTTTGTAACTTTCTCGTCATTGTTATTATTTATTTTGAATTTTATCTTTTAATTTTTAGTGATATCTACTATTAGATGACTTCAAAAACTTTTTCTTTCAACTTTTTCTCGAAATTTCTTAAGCTTTTGAAAATAATGCAGCCTATGTATTAGAACAGAAAATATTATAGTACGAATGCTGAAGACTAGTTTCAGATATCTTTTAAATATTAACTAAATTGATAAAATTTAATATATAATAATTACAATGCTTATCTAGTTTCGAAAATAATGATTAATCGATGGAAATGATGATGACCGAAAATTTACATATAAATTTAAGATAATTTTCATTCTTGCCGGATCTCTGGTCCGTTTAAAAGTTTGAGACAATATACTTTTTATTGTTGTTACGTCCTGTTTTCTTTTCCTCGGGTGACAGGAGACTCTCTTTCAACTAATTCTTGATCTTGTTAATCGAATGTAAAGCACGCTTGAAACGCGCTTTCCATTCATGGCCACGCAAATCCACTAGTCGAGAGAGATTGACGGAGAGTTTAGATTTTTAAATTAATTTCTCTAAAAACTATTTCAGAGAATAAATTTATTTACTTTCTCCGTGATAATCGACTTATTCGCTTGTGACTTAGAACGTGTCTGGTTTATCCGTTGTTTTGTCTTTATCTGCCTTTTTTGGTTGTCGTTCTCAAAAAAGGACTCTCTCTCCCAAAAAGTTTCCGAGCACCCTCACTGCCCAATCGTGAAAAGAAAAAATATAGTAAGTCTCTCATTGGCGCGACAATGAACGTCACCGATCAATAAGTTAATCACTCCGCTTTCCACGCTGTAAATTCAACCGCGAGAGCAAAATCATGTGTTGACTCTCATGGAGGTAAAAAAGGGAGAGCTAGTTTAAAAATAAGAGAGAGTGATCAGGAGGGAACCGAGAGATAGAGAGAGAGAGAGAGAAAGACTTCTCTCTCTCAATCTCTCGCGGCTCTCTACTCATAAAGTGCGCATCGAGCGCTATTACGCAGGTTTGACAATTTTGTAAAAAGCAGCTTAGAATCGCAGACAAACGTGTGTCTTTTCGCGATCGCAGAGAACAACAAATCTGCACAGTTAGGTGTTTTTTCGTAAGAATCCTTAACATGAGCTTTCTCACTCAAGCGATCGCTTAGTGACAATTAGTGTTTGTGTGTGTCATACTTTTCCGATCTGAGGGAGGCACAGCGTAATCAAACATTACCACCCTTCTCGCTGGGCGCCAACAGGTTGGCATAGCCCACTGTCTTTCACTCCTTTGCTTTCAAACATTTTTGGAGATCCGGAAGTGATGTTTGCTGCGACATCCCTGACGCACACAGCGAGTCGGAACCTTTTTCAAGGTTCAACGCTCAAGGAGAGGGGAACTAAAGGCTTGACCCTCGGTTTGGGCGCGACGGGACTCTAGTTGCCCCGACGTCTGCCGCGTCGGAAGCACGCAGCATACAAATCTTACGAGATTTGCCTGACCTGGTACCACTACCCCGCAGAGGCCAACCCAAATTAGGATATCAGAAGAGAGACTCAGCTAGGACAGCCAGAGGAGATTCCTAAGACGATCAACCAGCTAAGCCTCCCCTCGTGGGCTCGCGTTCAAAACATCCCACCCTGCGAACCTGTATTAAGGGATTGCCCCCGCGACTCACAGGTCCATCGCTTCGACGTACCATAGCGCGTCTCCCCATTGCGTTTCGGTCTTCCCCGCTCACGCTGGTGGGTATCCGTTATTCGAAAAGGTTGTATCCTGATTTTTGCCCGAGTCTCGGATTTCGTTTTCTATGGAAGGCTTTTATGACTCGCTGATATTGATCTTTGCTCTTTCGATTAATATTTTCTGACTTGGGTCAGGGGCGGGGTCGCACCTAGCCGACAAGGCGACTTCCCAGGCAGTTTTCAATATTCGTGCCAGTTATGCCACTCATTCGAATCAATTTCCGAGATCCAGGCTCAAATCAGGTGTTTTAGCGTTCGAAATTTGCGTTTAAATTGTGTTTTCTCAAACAAAGGTATCGGGCCTTACTCCCGGAGCTCGAGGCAAAGAACTTTGGGTGGCTGCTATGACCACGGCCGCGACTCTTTACCCACAATAGTGGCACCTACCGATTGCCAGTCGATAAGGAGTAATTTATTATCTACCCGAATTAGATTCGGATTGCCGGGACCATTGGTCCTCTGCAACTAGCTCCCGAAGCGGTCTCCCATCCTCTAAGAGGGCGCGCGGTACCACAATCCCGAGAGATTTCCCCTCAAGTGAATCCCGGATTTTGGCTTTTCTGGGCTCGAGTTGAGCTCTTGGGGTGTGTTAGACTCCGCGTTGAATGTTTGGGCGTTTACAGGCCGCACCTTACCACGTGTTGTCATGGTCCGTGTTTGCTTTGTTTGGCCGGTTGGCCATTTGCCCTAAGGGCAAGCGTTGTGTGTTTTGCCTACTGTTTCTTTACAGAGACAGCGTTTTCAGCCCCACCACGTGAAGGTACACAGATCCGCACTTGTGATTGCAAGTCTTCGTTCAAATACACATTGCATTTACTTCGGGTCGACTAACATTAGTTGCTTGTCGAGGGCAATCGGTGACGCATTTTGTACTTCAGCATTTGCATTTGCATATGCCCGTACAGGAAAGAGAAGTTTACGACGTCTTCTCCCAAAACAACGAATTATTTGTTTGAGAAGTCTCCGTTCTCTGTTGAGGAAGACAATTACTGTCTGCCGCTTTGACAAAAGATTTTTGCACAAAGTGACCTGGCCAGCCGCGAGGCTGGCCATATGGTGCATTATGTGCATCATCTATGTTTTTGCTAAGCGGACCATAATCGAGTTTCCTGAGAGCGTCGTGATTGCAACCGCCTCGCTTACAAGGAAACCCCCCCAACCCGACCTCACCGATTTCAATAATCTTTTGATATGTTATAGTTCATCAAAAAATAAGACATACGTATTTTTTTTATCGGCGGAAAAACACTTTGAGGGGGTGAAAACAACCCTCAAAGTTCACCCCCAAAAATAGATTTTCCAATGTATCTCAGCATCTAATTGATATTTTACGACCAAACAAATTTCATATCACTTCTCATGTGAAAAGCAAACTAGCACATGCATTTCCGACTACAAGGGATGCAACCCTTATTTTTTTTATTTAAAATACTATCTATTTCATGGCTATTTTTATGAAAAAATTAAAATAACCCGAAAAAAATTGGAAAAAATATTACCCTACATAAAATACAAAAATAAAGTTAATCTAGTCAAGCTTTTTTTCAAACTACCCCCTTAAAGTTGAAAAACCACCCCTAAAAAATTGTTTTCAATACATTACAGGTGGTGTTGATAATTTAGTGTAAAATACGTTAAGCATCATTTATACTGTATAAACACAACTATCTCGTGCAGTTTCGACCACAAGGGTTGCAACCCCTAATTTCTGTCATCGAAATTTTTACCTTCTTTGTACCTATTTTTGAAGAAAAGTTCATAATGAGCTTAAAAAATAGGAAAAATTATTATCGTGGATAGAATACGAAAAATATGTACCAATTCAAGATTATATCACCCAACAAGACCCAGAACTGGGACAACGTTTTTCCAAAGTATTTTGTTGCGCCGATTCCGAATCTGTCCGGAAAAATGATCCATCACCCAGTAGCAATTTCTAAAACTCCCCTTATATCCCAATTGCAATTTCCCGCACTAACCCGCACTATCAGAATACTTACAACCCCCCCTAATAACCCCCTAAAAACCTCCAATGAAAATGCCGTTAGCCCCCCACTAATAGCCTGAAGACATAGCTGAGCCCCCTTGCAACCTTATGGCAATGCTTGCAACGCACCGAATAACATAATGGCAACGTTATCAACCCTGCTAACTACTGGGGTTATTAGGGGGTTATTAGGGGGAGGGTCTTATTGGGGGGGGGGGGAGTTATTAGGAGGTTAATGGGGGGTTGTAAGCAATGCCATTGGGGGATATTAGGAGGGTTATTAGGGGGAGGTTTATTACCATCGCCATTCGGTGATTAGGAGGGTTGATAGCATTGCCATTGTTTTTGTTGGTTGAGTTTTTCTCCTTTCTTGTGACTAAAATTGTAAACTGCCAAGTAATATATATATTTAATTGATTTTTATATGCGTTACTATAATTCATTCAGTTACCAATTAAAAACAATCAAAAAAATTAGGACGGATTTATTGTTCATACTTCTTACAATAATGATATTCTTCATAGAAGTGCTCGAAACATAATGATTTTTTGCACCAACCGCAACGTATAATAGCCACATTTTTGCATCCTTCTATGTCACAATGTGTATTGCAGGAATCTCCAAAACTGTAAGCAACAGGATTGTCAAAATTTTCTGGTTTTTTAGTGAGGTAACCACTCTTGAACCAGGAATATTTAAAAAGATTAGTATATCTTGGTGAAGATAATTGATTGTGGACTAACGACTGAAGTTTAATAATGTTGTTTCTTTTATGTAAATCCAAATCATAATTCATCAAAATTACGGTATCTGAAAATTGGCGGACAAAGTTCTTCCATATGCGAAATCCAAAAACATCAAGTGGCTGAATTTTTCCCGTTGTGCCAGTCGGTATTTTTTTAAAATTTATAATTTTATCACGTGGAGTTACAGTTTGTATGGCACTGTCACAATGACCGCTCCAGGAGTCAAGCAACAGCATCGTATTGGAACCTACATTAGGAAAATATACTTTTTGCAGCCATATTTTAAAGAGATCTAAAATCAAAAATCTTATTTGTAAAATCATTTATAATGACATTAATTGTAACTAGATGGGATTATGTATACCTGTAGTCAACTTTCCAGATTTAGATGCTTCTACGTAAACATTTTCGGGTCTAAATAAAGTGGTTTCAACAATGGGTCCAAACTCACCGCTAGATTCCTTCAAAACTAAAAAGAGTGGTGACAGTAATTCTCCTGCGGCTGATATGAGTGGCTGTATAGTATAACTGTGGGTTGTTGAAGAAACTGACTGTACTAAACACTGTACCTGCTTTTCTCCTTCAACCGCTAGCGTTCTTCCGGAGTGCATTTCCAGTTGGAATCCGCTCTGATCAGAATTAAACACATTATGAATTCCAATTATTCTTATGCCTGCTTTAACATCAGCAATAAAAGTATTTGCTTTAATCGTTAGTTCTGAATTACTTTCTAGTGTTTTCTTGGTTATAAACTTATTTATTTTCCGGGATACTATTCTATGAGCTTTCTTGAATTTACAAAGCCAGTTATCCGAAGCTTTGAATCTTACATCTTCTGATCCTATAATCTTTTGAGCTTGCAATGCCCATCGACGTATGTCACGATCATGAATGGTGTAACCAGCGTCTACTGCTGCTTTAAAATTATCAAAAGTGTACTGACAAATTCTTGCAATTTTTTCTCTATAAGTACCACCTTTGTTGACTGTATGAGCCCAACGTTTCAACTGACTCACAGATGAAACTTTCTTAAATTTTTGACGTACACTTTCAACACTTAAATTTTTTTTTTTTTGCCACTTCTCCAGTATTCTACGGCTCTTTGCTTATATTCAAAACTGACATCTTCATTGTCTTTGGTACAATGGTCGGTGGGTGCTTCGAAATCGTCAGGAAAATGGTGTTGAACTTCATCTTCTACTATTTTTGCAGCATGATCTTTGTAATCTTCTTGAAAATCTAATGTATCTTCAACGATCATATCTACTTCATTGAAATCATTCACGGAATCTATTAAAATGCTTTTAATTCTTTCCGACAATTGAATCTCTTTATAATTTGTCTCACTTTCAGGTATTTGTAGAGTTTGAAAGTAAGCTAATAATAAATTTAAAACGTTCAGAGCGTTAATTTTCATTTTTTAATCTGAAATAAAAAAAAAATATATATATATATATATATCTTATATATCTTCTATCATATTAAACAGAAGGCGCGAAATTCTCCGTGCGTCCGTCCATCCATCCGTCCCCTTTTTTTCCTTATTTTTCCTCTGTATAGGTCTCTCCTGATATCGCTGGGGAATAAGAAATAAACTGAATAACAAATAAACAAATTAGGATAAAAACAAATAAATAAACAAATTGATAAGTAAACAATAATGATAAACAAACTTATAGAAAACGGCCAGGTTGTCTTTAGACACATAACAATTCTACAATGTTTGATTCAACATAAATTTATTAGTTCAATTTATTGTACATAATAGCATTTTATTTGAACATAACAAATAAAATGTTATTTATTACAATGAAGAATGTTATTGGACTGCTGAATTTCTAACACAGACATTAAATAAAATTTCTACACATCAAGTTTGTACATTAGTTATAATAATTACTACTTTCAATATCTAAAACACATAAAAATGTACAATCTTGATGTGAAGGACTTTTCATTTGTATTTAAAGTCTGTGTTGAAAATTAAGCGGTCCAGTAACATTTTATATTACGATAAATATTATTCTATTTATTATGTTCAAATAAAATACTATTTTGTTGAATAAATTGAACGATTAAATTTATGTTGAATCAAATAATGTACAACGGTTATGTGTATAAAGACAATCTGGCCTAGAAAACATTCATGAAAAAAATTAATTAATAAATTAAAAAGTAAACATATTAATTAATAAACAATAATAATAAACAAATCAATAAGTAAACAATAATTATAAACATCATTAATTAATAAATCCTCATAATCAGTGTAATTTCAATTTTTTAATAACAAATATTAAAAAGCCGTAAAATTATTTGCATATAAAAAATAATTTTATAGTTATACTTACGTAGCAGGTGCTACGAAATACGAATTAACGAAATAGTATCTTATTATTATTTGTACTTATAATCTTATATTCTTATTACTATTTATTATGCTGTTAGTTCAATAGTCGATACAATACGTCCAACAACAAGAAAGTTGTGTTGGCTACTGATGAAGAATTACTTACTCATATTTATCAATCATGAAAATAACAGACAATCGTCAGAGACGCTGATAGTAGGACGTAAATAAAATTCTGATAATACTATCATTCATTGTGACGGTAAACGTCAAATTAGCGCTGACCATTTAGCTTAATTGCTGCCTGTGAGGGCAGCACCTGCCAGGGGGACAGAATAGGTAACGAAGGAATTCGGCACGCGAGCAGACGGAACGCGCGCGAACGAATTTGAACCAGTGAAGCCTAGATCATCCTAGCGTCCGCCCGCTTTCGTTACCGCTATCGACAATTCACGTGCCCTTGACATCCACACGCTTCAAAGCAGCAATAATTGGAGATCCCGGATTGCAGCCGCCAAGGAGTTACCCAGCTACGAGCCAGAGGCCAGATCGAGAGAGAGAGAGAGTGTGAGAGGTTTCGCCATCGAGGGCGAAACCAGTGTGTGCGCGCTTTTGCGTCCCGCGAACAAAACAATAAGCGACTGTTCCGTGCTGTGCGATTTACTGTGATTTTCTCCGATCGCCTGCAATTATAAGGTAAGCTGGCCAGCTTAATTTCGCGATCGCGAGTATAAAATAATAGCTTGATACTAACTCTTGATGCGTGCATGTGACGGCTCTAATAACAAAGAGCAGCGAGCGTACCGGCAAAGCGTGTTGTCGACGAGCGAGCGTGCATGTAAACAAACGCGCGGGCCGATCTCTTGTGAATTTTGAGGGACAATAAAAGATCCGATCTACATTACTAACAAGTGTTTTCATTGATTCTCTCATTTCGCATAGCTTCCACTCAGTTTAGTATAGGTTATTAACGATTATCGGTTGACTGACGCATACTTTCTCGTGCTCTCCCGGAATAGTAGCGAGCATTGACGATTTACGCGCGTCCCTTAACGTAATTGCGCCATATAAATTTATTAAATGGTCATACCCCATTACATCATATACCAAAATTTTTGCCCATCCGAGAAACTATACTTATCTTCTAGGTATACTTATAATATTATATTATTCTTGACTTGTTTTTTTATATAATAAAAGTTATTTATTTTTTGATAGAATTAATAAACGATAGAACTTAAAAATTTAAAAGAGAGCAACAAAATAGCTATGGAATCATAGCTTATTTGATTTAGAAGAGATTGCAACGATATGTCAGAAACTTTTTTTAGGATGGTTTTTCAACATTGAGGGTGGTTTTGAAAATAAGTTTGAACAGGTAAATTTTTTATTCTTATTCTATCCACGGTAATATTTTTTCCAATTTTTTTAAGCTCATTATGAACTTTTTTTCAAAAATAGGAATGGAGAAGGTAAAAATTTCGATGACATAAATTAGGGGTTGCAACCCTCGTGGTCGAAACTGCACGAGATAAATGTGTTTGTACATTATAAGTGATAAGCAACGTATTTTACAGTAAATTATCAACAGGACCTGTAATGTATTGGAAACAATTTTTTGGGGGTGGTTTTTCAACATTAGGGGTGGTTTTAAAAATGAGAAGTAAATTTTTTTTTCTTATTCTATCCATGGTAATATTTTTTCTAATTTTTTTAAGCTCATTATGAACTTTTCTTCAAAAATAGGTACAAAGAAGGTAAAAATTTCGATGACAGAAATTAGGGGTTGCAACCCTTGTGGTCGAAACTGCACGAGATAGTTGTGTTTATACAGTATAAATGATGTTTAACGTATTTTACACTAAATTATCAACACCACCTGTAATGTATTGAAAACAATTTTTTAGGGGTGGTTTTTCAACTTTAAGGGGGTAGTTTGAAAAAAAGCTTGACTAGATTAACTTTATTTTTGTATTTTATGTAGGGTAATATTTTTTCCAATTTTTTTCGGGTTATTTTAATTTTTTTCATAAAAATAGCCATGAAATAGATAGTATTTTAAATAAAAAAAATAAGGGTTGCATCCCTTGTGGTCGGATTGCATGTGCTAGTTTGCTTTTCACATGAGAAGTGATATGAAATTTGTTTGGTCGTAAAATATCAATTAGATGCTGAGATACATTGGAAAATCTAATTTTGGGGGTGAACTTTGAGGGTTGTTTTCACCCCCTCAAAGTGTTTTTCCGCCGATAAAAAAAAATACGTATGTCTTATTTTTTGATAAACTATAACATATCAAAAGATTATTGAAATCGGTGAGGTCGGGTTGGGGGGGTTTCCTTGTTAGTGACACTTCAGCGTCTAGTGTAACCTCTAGATTGGGATGTAACATCTTCTCCGTTATTTAAAAAATTTTTTTGAATTTTTGTAAAAGATCTTGGGAAGTTTTTTAATTTTTCAAACAATCCGATAAATTCAAAAAGCAAAAAATCGCTCAAAGGAATTCGAAAAAATTCACACTTGTGTTTTGATGAATTTCAAGCAATTTTGTTCCTTAAATTTTTTTTCCAAAGTCATTTCCTTCTGAGTAAAAAAATCGCAAAGTTTTTTATTTTTGAAAATTTTCAAAAAATTATAACTTTTTTATTTTTCATTTTAGCGAAAATGGTCTCTGTTACTTTTTTGTAGGAAATGAGCCAGATTTTCATAAAAAAATATGAAATATTAATTTTTTTAACATTTATTACTAAAAATTTGAAAAATAAAATTTTTTGTTTACGAGTTTGTCCCTTGTAGCCGCCATATTGGAGCCGCCATGTTGGATTTTGCAAAGGCGCACACAGCATCAGAAAGTAGATATCCTAAGCTTCAAAATGACCCGCGACATGATTTTTTTCGTCGCTCCAAATTTTGGCGGTAGCGGTGATCCGGTTGACGTGGAACATCCCATATATAAGACATACTATATAATATAAGATATATAACATATACATATAAGATGATTACATGACAATTTTAATAGTAATTGCTTGTATGGTTACATAATTTGTCTATAACTCAAGTCGTGCGTCACTCAAAACTGCTGTCTTATGTTCAGCGGTGATAGTGACGCTCTCCAGGAGTGATATTTTCCTAAGTTTAATGGACGAATCTAAATCTTTCGTAAATTTATATTCAATAACTGTATATTTCCAGTAGAGTTGGCAAAGTACATGTCGGGAGCATGTGTGAGGTTATCGGAGACCTTGACACCATATCCTTGATACAGTGCCTCGTTTCTATTGTAATCATATGTAGGTTGAAGACTTGTCACCCAAAGGGCATAGTATTCATTATTAATGAAACATTTGCCATCTGTTTAAATGCATTGTGTGCTGAGAGGAAGATTTCATTCTTTTCTCTTTTTGTACTACCGTAGAATTCTTGTACTGTGATAGTGAGCTCTGAGTACTCATAAGCGTCCTCGTACTCAATACCGTTCACTGCTAGTCGTACTTCTTAACATTTTCCTTGGTTGAACATGGAGCCATGGTTGGTGACTGTTTCACGGATTCTTGTGTTTACTCTTATATTTCTTATGATGGCTTCTCCAATTTTGAGTTTGTCGTACCGCGCTATGTCGAAGCACTCATTCAATGAGATCCTTTCGAAATAGTTTTCGATGCCGTGTTTAACATCGGAATATTGAGAGAACATACCGCAGTAACGTACTGTTTGCTCAACACGGATTTGGAATAATCTTACGAAGATTCTTTCGTACATAACTAACTATAGTAATTAAGAAGTACATTAATAATTAAGAAATACATTAAGGTTTGTTCTGACTTAATAGCATCAAGGTCACAAGATCCCAAACCGATAAGAGAAACGAATGTACGAGGGGGGGTTAATAAGTCTTTACAAAATCCAAGAGATAGCGCTCGTCACGATTAAATTATGATGTTTTTGATAAGCAATACTACTAATTAAATATCGTACAAAGTTTCAGCTCGACTTATTAAGTTGTGTTTTTGTGAGCGTTGGTTGAACAAAAAGTTATTGGTTTATTTGAAAAATGGAAAATACAGAATTTCGAGCGGTGATAAAACATGTTCATTTGAAAGGCTTTACACCAAAAGAAATCACAGTTGAGTTGAAAGCCGTTCATGGCAAGTCTGCTCCTGTGTTTAAGACTGTTTATAATTGGGTAAATGAATTTAAACGCTGCCGTATAATAACAAAAGATGAACCTCGTTCAGGACGCCCCGTAGAAGTGAGTATGCCCGAAATGGTCAACAAAATCCACGATATGGTGTTGAGTGATAGAAAATTAAAATTGCAAGAATAAGTTGAGGCCACAGGGGTATCAAAGGGTACAATCATTTCAATTTTGCATGAAAAATTGGGGATGAAAAAAATATCAGCAAGATGGGTGCCGCGTTTGCTCACTGTTGAAAACAAACGAACCCGCGTGGTCACCTCTGCCGCTCTTTTGGCACGCCTACGTCGTAATCCGGAAGACTTTTGGCATCGAATCGTAACTGTAGACGAAACATAGGTACACCACTACACTCCTGAAGCCAAAGAACAGTCCAAACAATGGATTACCGCAGGAGAACCAGTCACAAAGAAGGTAAAGACAGTAAAGTCAGCTGGGAAGATTATGGCCACGGTTTTCTGGGATACGTATGAAATCATCTACATCGATTACTTGGAAAAGGACCAGACGATCACTGGACAATATTATGCGTCATTATTAGGTAGCTGAAAGAAAAAATCAGAAAAAATGTCCCCACTTGAACAAAAAAAAATGCCTCTTTCTTCAAGACAATGCTCGAGTTGACACGTGTGAAGTTTCGATGGTAAAAATTAACGATTTAAAATTCGAATTAATTGACCATCCACCATATTCACCTGATTTGGCTCCCAGTGACTTTTTATTATTTCCTAACCTCAAAAAATGGCTTGCCGGACAACTATTCACGTCAAATGAAGAAGTCATCACCGAAACAAATGCCTATTTTAAGGGTTTTCAGAAATCATATTTTTCTGATGACTTAAAAAAACTGGAAGGCCGTTTAATAAGATGTATCGACCTTCAAGGAGATTATGTAGAAAAATAAAATAAAATTACATACACAAAATTTTTTTTCCTTCTTTTTGTAAAGACTTATTGACTCCCCCTCGTATAATATTGAAATTGTTCTATACCGTATACTATAGCGAGCAGTTTCTTTTCTATTGTACTATAATCGACTTCGGATTTGGTGAGTGTTCTAGAAGCAAAAAAAATTGACAACTATAAATTTTCTCGCCATTGATTGAAAAATCTTCCTATAGTATAATTCGAGACATCTGTAGTACGAAAAATCGCTCTACAAAATTAGAACTAATATGGATGCAGAAGTCAGACAATGCTTCAGATATTCAAAGGAACTTTGTTGCAATTCACCCCAAATCAATGGGACATCCTGCTTAAGTAGTTTTGTTAAAGTCTTAGCAATTAAAAAAGCTTTGGAATAAATCGGCGGTAGTAACCAAAAAAACCGTGAAAGGACTTCATAGCCGTTGCGTTTCCTGGTAATGGGAATTCTTTATCGCTTCAGTCTTCTTGAGATTTGCTGTAATTCCTTTCGGAGTTAACACGTGTCCAAAATAGTTGGCTTCCTTGCGATAGACCTGTACTTCTAAGGGTTGAACTTTAAATTTACCTCGATGAATATTTCGGCGATTAAAAGAAATTTCTTATCATGCAAGAAAGATCTTGTGTGAACATCCTAAAGTCATCGATGTACGCAAATACAATTTTCCCGTGGAAGCCTTTTAATGCATTATCTATCATGCGCTGGAAATTACTAGTCACATTTTTCAAATCGAAAAGCATTCTAACAAAATGGGAGCAGCTGAAAGGAATGGAAACTTCAGTTTTATGATAGTTCCTAGTATCTAATTTAATTTGGTGAAATCCGCTCTGTATGTCTAGAATCGAAAACAGATTTGATCCTTTTAGCTGTGTTAAATTATTGATTAAGTTCGGTATCGGATGGGGATCAGACTTCATTTTTTTGTTCAACTTTCTGAAGTCAACCACAATTCTCTTCGTCTCCATGCTTGGAAACGACAAGTAAGAAGCGTTATAGTCTCTATCCGAGGGTTCTATGATACCTGCTCGTGAAAGCTTGGCAATTTCATTTTCTATTGTTTCTTGCATTTTTTCGGGAACCGGATACTAACGTATATATACAGGTATGTTGCCCGTTGTCACTATCCTACGTTTTGTCGCGTCGGTAGAAGTTTAATTTTCGAAAGTTAAAATGTCGAAATCTCTGTATTTTGTCATCAAGTAGATCACAGAGATCGATTAAATTCATGATCTGTACGACTTGAATGTAGTTTAGATCCGAGTATTTTTTAGGTTCTGGGAATCTGTCAATGTTCTATTATGAATATTCTGTAGTCTGGTAGGCTAGGCTATAATCAGATGTAATGTGAGTATTACCTTTCGAATCCACCTCAAACGTAATACGAGCATGAACCTGATATCTTGTTTTTATTATCTAATGTTATTTCTGAAAAATGAAAATTTTCTTAGACCGTATTGTTTGAACCTTGAATTGCTCCATCTATTGTGAGAGTAACGTATTCATTTGTGCAGTGCTAAACCAATAAGTGAGATCTGTTCTGTACCTATCTGGGCCGTGTTGTCTCATTTATGACGAATTTGTTTCTGTCTACGTTACAAATCAATCAGTTTGCTTAAATCTTCTGCTAAATCATTAGTTTCATTTGAAGTTTCGGCTAAGTTAGCTTTATCTATCTACGCGTTCTCCGGATCGATCGTCTCATCAGCGGCTGCATGAGTTGAATAGGAGGAGGCCAACTCCAGTTCGTGATCTTGAATCGTCTTGTAATCTTCTAAATTTGTCAGACCGTACGTTCATTTGGTAGTACATGGCTTCTGGATAGAGGTTAAGTTTTGAAAAGCGTAATTTGATCATTAATGAGTTATTGTTGGTGACTGGCAATCCATCTATCCATCCAAGTTATCGACTATAACGTTTCCTGTTCTAATATTCGGATAACCAAATTCCAAGTCAAATATGTAGCCTCTGTAGAAAGGAATAGGATTCTTGAGGAGCAATCTAACGTTACATATACTAGGACTTCGTGTATTAATTTGTTCAAGAAGGGATACTCATTCGTACGAGTAAACATCGTTTCTAAAGCAAAATATACGCGTGCGTTATTTATCTTGAAAAAACGGGCCCTTAACAAGGCGATGTTAGCTATAGGAAAATCGTCAATCGTAACTATAAAGTCAGTCTGAGAATCCACGTAATGTCCGGTTCTTTTTCAATAGGTGCAACTGGCTTCTGTATCGTATGGTTTCTTGTCAAATTGGGGTGGCGGAGGCAAGTTAGGGTTTCTAGGTCTTTTTTATAAACCCAATTGAGCTGGAGCTAACGTTGTTTGCATTTGCGTTGCTTGGGAAGGTTGCTCTGTTGGTCGAGTAGCTCCAGTTGGCTGTCCTCCTAGGGGTGGCTTGCCGATAGCAGAAGGGTTTTGTAACTTATTGATACCATGCTTTTAGCGGTCGCGCTGGATCTGTTTCACTACTTTCATCGCGTCATTAAAAACTTCCTGCAAGGTCATTCCTTGACGATTTTCTAAACAACAGCGAAAACTGAAATGCAAACAGTCGCGAAATCCTTCTATAGTTTCGTTATCCAATGGGCCCTTTCCGCTAAAGACAATTCTGATTTTATCTCATTTTCGATGGCGTCCACTACTATATGTAATCTCTGATGTTGGTTATTCTGTTTATATAATCGAGGATAGCCTCACCGCGTTACTTTCCAATGGCCACTAGTTCACCACGATATGTGGTCACGCTGGTACTTGTTGAGAACATCTGTCTTAACTGTGTTGAGAAATCTTCGAAATCAGTGAATCGGAAGCCCTCGATAGCCACGTAGGCCCTATCCTCTAATTTATTGATAAGCAGTTTGATAAATTCTGGTTGAGCTTCCGCTGGTACCAGCCTCTGTACGTGTCTATACGCGCATAAGAACTGAGACAATTTCTTGCTGTTGAAAGAGGGCATATTTGTTAAGGCCTCCTTAATTGTTACCGTGATTAGTATTGTCGTAATCTGTCTATCGGTAATTTGGCTGGGTATTTTATCTTTCTTCTCATAGTTCGTCAGTGTCACTCTAATATTGGCGAACGAATCTAAGATAGACTGTCTTGTTAGTTCCTCTAAGGAAGTGCTAGTAGGAATCTTGACGGACAGAGTTGGCTGGTAGTGAATTTTCATTTGATTAAAAATTGATTTCAACCTTTGAAGTTCTTTGACTAAAGAAATTATTTTCTTGCTTTCTTCTGCAAGAGCAATGGAGACTTCTTTGGCAGTTTTTTTGGTTTCTTCTTGAACTTTCAGAGCTCTTTCCCGTTCTTCAAGTTCGCGTTGTTTTTTAAAAAGTTGAAGTTGTAAAACCTCCGTTTCTTGCTTATCGAAATCTGCAGCCAGTATTAGGCTTTCGCTTCTTTTCTCACTACTCGCTTCTGAGGGCGTCGATTTTCTGTTCCCTTTTCCCGACATAGTTGGCACGTAGTGGAAATTTTGCGTGCGATAGTTTTGCTTTTTTGTAATTTTCTTTTTGGTGTTAGTATGTTATTGGATGAATAAAATATTGCGTGTCGGATAAATACAAATTTGGATATTATTATAAACAATATTAAAACGTAACACGTAACGACTGTAAGAAAGAGTATCGAATACCTTTGTGAGAAAGATATCCCACCGCTGTCGCCAATGTTACGTCCTGTTTTCCTCTCCTCGCGTTATGGAAGACTCTCCTTTAACTGCTTGATGCTTTTGTTGATCGAATGTAATGCGCGCTTGTAGTGTTATTTACGGCCACGTGCACCACACAAGGCGGAGAGTTTAGATTTTTAAATTAATTCTCTAGAAACTATTTCAGATAATCAAATTATTTGCTCGCGACTTGGAACGCGTCTTCTTTATCCGTTGTCTCGTCTTTATCTGCCTCACTGCTCAATCGTGAAAAGAAGAAAAAGAGGTAAGTTGCTCATTGATGCGACAAATAACGTCTAATCCACGCTGTAAAATCAACCATGAGAGCAAAATTATGTGTCGACTCTCATGGAGGCAAGAAAGAGAAAGCCAGTTTAAAAAAGAGAGACAGTGATCAGGTGGGAATCAAGAGACGGAAAGGGATGAGAGACGGAGAGAGATGAGAGACTGGAGGACAGAGGACTTCTCCTTTCTCTCGGCCTCGTGGCTCTCTATTCATAAAGTGCATATCGAGTGCTATTATGCAGGTTTAAAAATTTTGTAAAAGTCAGCATCAGCCTCGAATCGCAGACACACGTATGCCTTTTCGTGATCACGGAGGACAACGAATCTGCACAGTTAGGGGTTCTTGCGTGAGAAACCTTAAAATAAGCTTTCTCACGCAGGCGATCACTTAGTGATTTTTCAGCTTCTGGTTTTTGCCCTAGCTTGCGACGTAACAATTGTAAACTTACTTATTCATAATTAAAAGTAAACACAATACATTTGTAACATTTATATAAAATCTTGTTGAAAAAATCCATTTGGAAATTAAAGTTGGGAATCCAAGCTTATTTTCAAGGCTGTATTTCTAGGTTGAATTCAGGTCAATTTTAAATATATTATTTACAAAAATCATCTCTTTTGTGAAATTATTATTTTAAATACCTGTTAATCTATTAAAATATAATATTAATGGAAACAAATAGTAATTCGAGCGTGTCATGAACTAGGGACCTTTAGTTCTTTATTCTTTACGGCTTGAGCTATTTTTAGTATTTGATTTCGAAAGTATATTTTATTATACATAACGGATTTTTATGTTTATATTCTGTTTGTACGTATCGTTCACTTTTTGAAGTAAAATCATGTACGGTACATTGTCTAGACGCCGAGAAGTTCTTATAAATATCTGTCAATGTTTTAATTTATAGATTTTGTTCCGTAGAATCCGAGCTTTTAAGCACTGTAATACTGAAGAATAGTTTAAACATTAATAATAATTATGACTGTCGTAATCTTTATACAAATTTAAAATATTAAGCAAAATATTAACGATTTGATGAATACGATAAAAATACTTTTTGTTATTAAAAATTGCAAATATTGAGAAAAATATAAAGAATTTAATGGGTTTGATAGACATTTTGTACAAAGAATTTAATGATCCCTAGAAACAGAATATAAATATTAACATACGTTATGTATATAAAATATACTATAAAAATTAAGTTAAGAAAATAATTCATAAGGATCATTATTTGTTTTAATATCAACATTTTAATATATGAAAAGGGTATTTGAAATAATAATTTCACAAAAGAGACGATTTTTATAAGCAGTATGAGGGTTGATCAATAAGTTCTTAGAAAATTCAAGAGATAACGCTCAAAGCACCCCAACTTATATTATTCCAGCAAGCATCACTATTAAATAAAGTGTTGCCGAAGTTTCAGTCAGATCCATCAAGTAGCTCCGTTTTTATCGTCGGTCAAAGTGAACAACTTTTGTTTCTTATTAACAATTAAAAAAAATTAAGTTCCGAGCGGTGATAAAACATTTCTATTTATTACTATTATTTCTTACATCGAAAGAAATCAAAGCTGAGTTAGATGCAGTTCATGGTGTATCTGCCCCTATGTTTGCAACTGTTTACAATTGGGTAAATGAATTTAAAAGTGGCCGTACATTGACTGCAAATGAACATCATTCAGGTCGTCCTGTATACGTGAGCACTCTGATGGCTCGTGTCTGATGGCTTAAAAATACTTGAAGGACGCTTGGAAAAATGTATTGAGCTAAAAGGAGATTATGTTGAAAAATAAAAAAAAATCTACCAAAAAAAATTGTTTTTCTATCTTTTTCTAATGATTTATCGATCCACCCTCGATTAATAGAAGTTTTACTTTGATTTTAAACTTTTGCTTTACTTTTACTATTAACATTATCGATAGTGGATATCCATTTATGCTTTTGTTTTAAATTGACACTACTGTTCATTTCTTATTTTTAAATCTAAATACGTGTGTTGATATTGCACAAATGTCTTATAACGGTTTATATACTGTCATTAGGGCCTGCAATGGCTCGGTCGGTAGGGCGACGGACTCGCACCCGGTAGGCCCGGGTTCGATTTCCAGTCCCTGCTGATTAATACAAGCACCACTGAAAAAAGTTTCATGTGCTTTGTTCTCAAATGCATTGCAAGCCTCCGTCGCTGATTAGCACTGATGGAGCATAAATAGAGCAATGTTAAATAGAAAAAAAAAATACTGTCATTAGAAAAGCGATAGAATAAATGAAAATAGCAGCTCGTTGCGGGCGTGCAAAAACCGAATAAGACCTTGCTCGGTTATCTGCAGTATTGCCGTGGAGATGACTCCAGGATCGCGGTGAACGTCGTGGATTTTTTTTTGGATTTAAAATTTTTTTTTTATTTCCAAAGTAAATTTACAATCTGTCTATAAACAATAAGTAAATGATATTATTAAAATTACAACACTTACAATTTTACTTACATTATTACATGAAGGTACTTCTCCAATGATTAGTATCGGTACATTAGTTCAAAGCTAATTAATTTTAATTTTGTATAAATGGTGTTTTATATTTTTTGAATCTTGAAATTGTTGGTGTTGAGTAGATTAATTTCTTAGCTAATCGATCTAGATGCTCTGTTATCCTGGTGGTATATCTGCTGGAGGCTGCTTTTATTTCTTCTTTTACCGTCTTTATGTTAATATCCTTCCTTATACTCGTATATTCATTTATTTCAAACCATGGTGCATCTGTGATATATCTTAATGTTTTGTTCTGGAATCTTTCGATGATGTCAATGTTGGTTTTGTGGCTGTACCCTAGAGTTGTATGCCATATGTTTATACTGGTTTTATTATGGATTTGTATACCAGTAATTTATTTTTAATTAATAGTTTGTGTTTTTAATTATTATAGCTGTTCCTTCGCGTGCTTTGCCACTAGGATGAATTGTAGTATATAGAGTATATTGTGGAATTTTTAAGAAATTTTTATTTGTGAAGTATGTTTCGGATATTAACATGATATCTATATTATTTTCAATAAGAAATGGTTTAATTTCTATGCTTTTCTGCGCTAAACTATTAGTGTTTCATATTGCTATTTTTATTTCAATATTTATTTTATTTTATTAATGAGCGTGGTAATCAGATTAAGCATTGTATCCATTCTATTCATGAGTTAAGTCATCATGTCTACTAATTGACTGTTATTGCTGTTATTTGCTATTTGTTGAGGTATTTGTATTTGTTTGGATTCTTCTACAGTTGTGTATATTTTTGCTCCAGTGGCTTGCGCATACGAGACGTTTGGTATGACTGTATTTACTGCATATTTTGGCCTTAGTAGTGTAAATAGCTTTTGTTGCAGAAGTTTTCTCACACTACATCCTTTGTAGCTAGCTACATGATTTCCTCCGGAATTAGCACATTTAATTTCTTTTATTTTCGTTTGAATAGGATAATTTGACGTGTGGTGATTTTTCGGGCACTTTGCGCAGACTGGTGCTCTATGGCAGTAATTTTTAGTGTGGCCATATTCTTGGCAGTGCATGTATTGGGGTATTTCTCTTTTTTTTACGCGGAGGCTCAAAACTAATTATTTGTTGCATCATTTTATTAATTTTAAATATTTCTTTATTATTTTCTTTAGTTTTTATTTCTACAAAAAATATCGGTAACAATGGTTTAGTCATTCTATGTTTTATGTTTGTTATTCTCATTACGTCATGATTAAATGTTTCAATTTCTTTTTTTAGTTCGTCTAGATCGAAAGATGAGTGCATATTTTTTAGTACCGCTTTATAGGGTTTGTTTTCCTTTTGTTGAAATGTATAAAAATCAGCATTTTTATTTTTTAATTCAGTTACAGTTAGCGAAAATAGTTCCGGGTTATTAATTTGAATTTTAATTTCATTGTTATTAAATACTTTTAATGTATATTCATTTTTATCTATATTGTCAAGTAGGTTTTTAAGCGAGATTATATTTGAGACTCCGTTTACGAAAATCGGTGGTGCTTTCGCGGTTTTAACCGGTATTGTTGTTTTTGAATTGTTGATGTTACCTGTGATATCATTCACTTGTAACCTTCGATGAGTACAGACGTGCGAATAATCGCTCTCGAAATTAAAGTGACCGCGAGTGAATAATAAGAAAGCAGAAATCAGTTCAGTGAAAAGTACTAACAATAACATTGGCATAGCCGCCATGGCTACAAAAACAAAAGAAAAGGAGTATCTTACACCAAAAAAAAATCGGAAGAAAAAGAGAGTGAAAAAATAACCTGGAAAACTGCAACATAAGCGATCAAGAAATAGCCCGGAGGAAATTAAAACAGTTAAAAAAAGACAAACCAACATAGAAAACTACTGGCTTGGAAATAATACAAAACCTATTGAAACAAGCAATCAATATGAAGCACTGAAAGAAAAAGGAAATAATGATGACACAGGTAAATTGAACACTCAAAGTTTAACCGAAATACCAAAAGCTACGAAATCACCACCTTTATATGTTAACGGGGTCGGAAACATAATGCCACTACGTGACCTTCTCAACCAGGTAGCAAAAAATGAATATTCTCTAAAAGTGCTAAATAACAACGAAATAAAAATTCAAGTAAATAAACCGGAACTTTTTACTCAAACAGTCAACGAACTAAAAAAAAAAAAAAATACCGATTTTTACACATTTCAACGAAAAGACAACAAACCTTACAAAGCTGTATTAAAGAACATGCACCCATCAATAGATATAGGTGAACTTAAAACCGAAATAGAAACATTTAACCACGACGTAGTAAGAATCACAAATGTCAAGCATAAAATTACGAAATAGCCTTTACCAATTTTCTTCTTAGAAATAAAACAGAAAGAAAATAATAAAGAGATATTTGAAATTAAAAAATTAATGCATCAATTGGTAAGCTTTGAACCACCACATAAAAAAAGAGATATCCCTCAATGCATGCGCTGTCAAGAATTTGGACACACGAAAAATTACTGCCACAGGCCCCCAGTTTGTGTAAAATGCGCAAACAAACACCTCAGCAGTAACTGCCCAATACAAACGAGAATAGACGACGTCAAGTGTGCAAATTGCGGAGGTAAGCACGTAGCTAGCTATAAAGGTTGTAGTGCAAGAATACTCTTGCAACAAAAACTTTTTCCAGCATTAAGAGCGAAACAAATAACTGAAAATATCGTTAGACCTAACACATCATACGCACAGGCTGTAAATACAAACCATAATAGAGAATAAAACACGTCAAATGCCGAACCCAAACAAACACCGACACCACAACAAACAGTTAATAACACCAACGACAGTCTACTAGTAAACATGATGACACAGTTGATGAATAAAATGGACACTATGATAAGTCTACTCACCACACTTATAATTGAGAGAAAATGAATACAGGAATAAACATAGCAATTTGGAACGCTAACGGTTGAGCTCAAAGAAACATGGAAATAAAACCCTTTCTTATAGAAAATAACATAGATATAATGCTAATATCTGAAACTCACTTCACACATAAGAGCTTCTTTAAAATCCCACAATATATACTATACAGTATAAACCACCCGGACGGCAAAGCATACGGTGGAACAGCAATATTAATAAAAAATAATATAAATCACCATGAAATGGAACCACATAAAAAAGACTATCTACAAGCAACAGATATAGCAATAACAGACAAACACGGACAAATAACAATTTCAGCTTTATACTGCCCACCTAGACACAAAATAACCAGAGAACAATATAAAACATATTTTGACAGCTTAGGAAATCGTTTTCTCGCAGGAGGAGAGTACAACGCCAAACATCCTTGGTGGGGATTAAGATCAATAACTCCAAATCCAAAAGGAGTAATTTTATACACAGTAATAAAAGCAGAAAACCTAACAACAATATCAACAGGTGAACCGACATACTGACCGTCCGACATTCATAAACAACCGGACTTGATAGATTTCGCAGTCACTAAAGGCATATCTTACCATCATATAACAGCCAAATCGTGCCTCGATTTAACATCAGACCACTCACCAATAGTTATTAACTATACCACAACAATAGTAACCAATGCAAAAAATAGACCGCTGTATAACAAAAAAACAAACTGGGAATTATACAGAACGATATTAAATGAAAAGCTTACATGTAACATACCACTAAAAACCAAACAAGACATTGACATAGCAATAGAAAACTTAAACAACAATATTAATAACGCCATCAAAAACGCAACTCCTTCATACCCAGAAAACCATAAAATATATTCAACAATCTCCAAAACAGTATCAGACAAAATCAAAGAAAAAAGGAAACTAAGAAAGATATGGCAGCAGACTAGATCACAAACTGATAAAACAAATTATAACAGGGCAATCAAGGAACTCAAAAACCTTTTGTACGACGAAAAAACTGAAAATATAAATAATTACTTAACTAATCTAACTGCAACAGAGGCCTCCGATTACTCACTTTGGAAAGCAACAAAGAAGATAAAACAACCAAAAAATTTCTCTCCACCTATATTGAAAAATGACATGACATGGGCACGAACAAACATCGAGAAAGCAAACACATTTGCAGAACATTTTATGAATGTATTCAATCCACCACAACGTATAATAACAGAAGAAGAAGAACACACCATACTAACCAGCACGCAGGATAACAACAGAAATAGCTATATACTAAAGACTGCCAAGGTAAAAGAAGTAAGCCATCTAATTCAACAGTTGAAAAATAGAAAAAGCCCCGAACACGACAATATAAACGCCAAACTACTGAAAGAACTTCCCATAAAAACCGTAAGACACATAACCATAATATACAACGCAATATTCCGATTACATTATTTTCCTGCAATATGGAAAATATCAACAATAATTCTTCTACCAAAACCGGGTAAACCCCCTCAACATACCACTTCCTACAGGCCAATTAGCCTACTACCAGTACTTTAAAAAATCTGCAAAAAAATAATCAAAAAAAGACTAAATAAATTTCTACAAGAGCAAAATATAATACCAGAGCATCAATTTGGGTTTCGCAATAATCATGCTACTATAGAACAAGTAAACCGAGTAACAACACAAATAAGAAATACATTTGAAAAAAATGAATACTGCAACGCAGTATTTCTCGACGTAGTGCAAGCATTTGATAAAGTATGGCACGTAGGGCTGCTTTACAAAATTAACAAAATTATACCAACAGAACTTTATCTGCTAATAGAATCATACCTAAGTGCTAGAACATTCAAAATAAAAATAAAAAATGAAACAACAGAACTATATCCAATAAAAGCCGGCATCCCCCAAGGCAGTGTCCTAGGACCCATATTATATCTAATCTATATACACGATCTCCCGACCATGGAAAACATAAACATTGCCACCTACGCAGATGATACAGCCATATTGACAACACACGCCAACGCAGCGACCGCCACTAAAAATATGCAAAATTATTTAAACAAAGCTTCTCTCTGGTTCAATAAATGGAGAATAAAAATTAATGAAACAAAATCAATCCAAGTAACCTATACACTTAAAAAAGAGACTTGCTCTCCAGTACACTTAAATGAAAAACTGATACCGCAAGCAGACAAAGCAAAATACCTTGGTATGCACCTAGATCGAAGATTAACATGGAGAGACCACATATGGACAAAACGTAAACAACTCAACTTACAGATAAGAAAATATTACTGGCTACTTGGGAGAAAATCCAAACTAGCCATTAAAAATAAACTACTTATATATAAAGCAATAATCAAACCAGTATGGACGTACGGCATCCAACTCTGGGGCACTGCCACCAAATCAAACATAGACATATTAGAAAGATTCCAAAATAAAACATTACGATACATCACAGATCCATCATGGTTTGTCACAAATAAAATCATAAGAAAAGACGTAAACATAACAACTGTACGAGAGGAAATCGAAGCATTTAAAAGGAAATATACAAACAGAATCTCGGAACATCCAAATCAGCTAGCAAAAAATCTATTAACTACTACTCCGATAGTTTCAAGATTTAAAAAATATCAAACACCTTTTGTAAATATAAATGAAATATTGTAAATGTCACATATGGATACTGCTTACTGGAGAAGTACCCACACGCAATTCATTTAATATATTGTAATTTTTAGTTAATAATAACATGTACTTATTGTCCACTAAGGACAGATTGTAACATAAATTGGAAAATATATATAAAAAAAAACCTGTGATATCGTTTGCTTTTGATGTAAGTACTTCATACTGGTTGCTTAATTCCAATTTGTTGTTTTCTTTTCCAAGCCAGTAGTCACTGATGTGTGTTTGTCTTCTCTTTACTATTATATTATCGTCTGGGCTATTTCTTGTCCTTTTGTTTTGCATCGTTTTCCATCCAACAGATATATTTTCTAATTCTTCCGAATTTTTTGTTGTTATATTCACTTTTTTTGTTGGTGTAGCCATACGGGATATAGTGAATGTAACTGTTTTTATATGATTTGTTTTGTTTTAATTTGTTTGTTTTGAAATCGAACTACTTACATTTACTAAACTCTAACGGTTGCTCGTACTTTTAGAGAGCAACTATTCGCATATCCAAACTGTATGAGCGCTGTAGGCTGAATGAGCGCTTTAGGCCGAATGTGGATTTCGTGACAGAAACTTGTAACATAATATTAAGGATGAGGGCATGCAAGCTCGCAGGGAAAGGGGAGAGAGTTAGATAAAAATCAAAAATAAAAAGAACGGTTGTATGAAGAAAATATGTTTATGCAGAAACTGAAGGAAAACGAAGTGTATAGAGTGACGGCAGAGAGAGAAAAGCAAGTAAGCGAGAAAGAGAAAAGATCGAACAGGTACTTACAATTGATGCTCTAGTCAAACCCTCGAAAAGACGCGGATGCGTGTTGCCGCTCGCTCGGTAATTCCAAGCCTCGTGGCCGTTAAAACAACGATAGTGTCAGTGGTCTTGCACAATTACATTAACAGCCCTTGGATAGCACGTCCTAAATCACCTATCACACCCTCACAGTTCGGAAATATGCTTGGAAGTGTCACGAGGTAAGGCCGCACAATAGGGCGCACCAAAGATCCGTCAAAAGGTCCTCACAAAGAAAAAGAAAGCCACGAGGCGTACAACACGTGCTCATTCATCGAAAGTCCGCCAGCTAATTGCGGTCCCTTGCGCCTTCTCTACCTTTCGTCGCGCTTACCTTGTTTCTCTAGCACACTGTCTGTGCTTTTTCGCATGAAAATTAATTCAGTACGAAAGGTGATTTGATAGAAAATTTAGACAGATTTAAAGGACGAATGATTGTATTTTATTCCATAGATTAACGGAAGATACAACTGAGAGCGTACGAGCTCGTCGGAGGCTCTCAGCTAACTAACTCTCGACTGCTGCAATAGTCGTCACTCTTAGTTTGAAAAGTGTAACGGAGAAACATGGCTCGGCCGTTGCTCTCCATCGAGCTCTCACCTATGCCCATGCGCCTTGCCAAGCTGAGAGTGTGCGCTGGTTGAGCACAGTCTCATTAGCTATTTTCTTTGTTTCTTTTTTTGAGGTGTAACGGCGGCGACGGTGTGCTGGAGGGAGCCGACGAGTTCGACAGTGAGAGAGAGAGAGAGAGAAATGAAAGATTGAACAGAGAGAGCGAGCCACTGGCAGACCTGCGCGTGCATCTCGCTGGAGAGAGAAGAGAAAAAAATCGGCAGTAGAAGTAAAGCTGTGGAGCAGACCGCCGCGCGCACAAAGTTTTTCTTTCGTTTCTCGTTTGTTTGTTGGCTAAGTTCCCACGACCTCGCCGTGAATAAGTGCAGGATACGTGCCCAGTGCGCGGAATAGATAATTACCTATGTGTGTGCCCGAAAACGAGAGAAACCGCAAGAGCAGCAAAGCTGGCACCGGTGCACGTGGAGTAACCGGCGAGGTGGCGCGGGTTTGTGCGCGCGTGCGGCCATTTTCCTTGGTGGTGAGCGGCATATTTGGACAGAGAGCACAACACGAATAAACATCCACCCACTCAACAACAACAGTCGATGTTACAACACACACCTATACCAAGACAATAGCTACACACAAGAATTAACAACAACACTAACAACAACAACATCAATAACAATTAACTAATAGTAATAACAGAGGATAACAACTAACAAGAAAATTTACGTCACGATAGAATTTAACAGTATAACGCAGAGGAGACATTCCGGAGAGGAGGATTGAAGGACGATCAAGCATTATCAACAGCGCGGAGCAAGGTCGGTGTTGTGGTTTTCTCTCTTTCTCTCTCTCTCTCTCTCTCTTTCTCTCTGTTCGAGGTGCCGGGTGAGCGTTCCATAACTAGGCAGCTTTGCCAACTATGAGATCGTTTAAATGACATTGTTTCGGGCGTAAATTAGTTTTCGTCATTCAAATACATTTTTTATATTTTTCATGAATAAAACAAACAAACAAACAGCAATTAAACAAAACTAACTCGTTTTGGGAAATGGTAATTCCACGAGTCATGCAAGAGCCCGTGCCCAAGTGTCGTATCACAAATTATTTTTAAAGGGGAAGGTAAGGGTGGCTCTTTCGCTCCTCTGAACGATGACGATGGGCCTCGTCACTAAATTGGCGTTTTGGGCTTCAGTTTGAGAGGAAAGAAATGACAGGGGCACACAATAATCACTCACGATAACCGTTAACAATATTTATTCTCGACGTTTAACAATAAAGGGCTACGGCGCGAGTTCACGCGTGCTCGCGGAAGATCGCGAATAGAGAGAAAGAGAGAGAGATAGAGAGAGACGACCTAACCTGATGAAGGCTGCTGGCAGGAATCGCTGCTGATGCTGCTGGCAGGAAATGATGCTAATTCCGCTGCAGGCAGGAAATAATTCAGGAACTGCAGGCAGGCTCGTGGCAGGTTCGGATGTGGATTCTACCATGCTAGAGTCGTTGAAAGTCCTTTTCGTGCTGTAATCTGCTCGTTGTCCTCTGCTTCCTTTGTCTGTTTAGCTCTCTTTCACGTGCACACGCTTGGCCGTCAAACGATCCGTCTAACTCAGAATCTCGGCTCGAATTCTCTCCCCTAATCGTTCGCGCGTCGGCTCGAGCATCGCCGGCGGCTTCGCTCTCGCGCGGATCGCTGCGGGTCACTCGCGCTCGCTTACTCTCTACTCGCGACGCGTCATTCTCTCTCTCTTCTTCTTGCCGTAGCGGCTTTTGCTCCCAATTGGCTCCTAATGACGATGCCCGGCTCAGGTATTGGTCTTGAAATAAAGCGGTGCGAGCATCGGTATCGGTTCGTAATTTCCACCACGCTCGCCAGGGCAACAGCGAAGGAGCGAGCTGCGAGAGAGAGAGAGAGTGAGATAGCGAGCCTGACAGGCCGGCTTTTCTAGCCAAGGCCCCGTCACAGCCCCCCCTTGCCCCTAAGTCATCAATCTCTCCCTGAGGATCGACTGACGATCATCTCGCTCCTCTCCGCGAGTGCCCAAAGCGAACGTTCGCTTGGCAGTCACGTAAGCATCTTCGATTACGTAGAATTGACTATGAGTGAAATACGGATGGTCGTCTGCTAGCGCGGCGTTCTCTCGGCAGACCTTGCCGTGGTTGCCCGTGAACGTCTTCCAATAGCTTTCCAGGAGCTGCAACCTATTGGAGAGATGCTCGAAGGTCTGATCAGCCTTACCTTTTTTGTCAGTGTTTATAATCATGTTGGAGATGTGTATGCCCGTCTCCAACTGCTCCAACAGCGAGGCCGATGAATCCTCCATAATGGTGAGGGTCACTTGTCACACAAACACACGAACAACAACACACAACTCACTCCGCTATCCGGCTCGAAGGACCAAATGTTCGCGAGATGATTTTAGTCGAGTTGCTTCTTCTAAGGAAATCACGCTCGCTAAGAAGGGCCGGTTTGATGGAGGGGTGATAGGGTCGTTGATGTGAGGAATACCACCGTTGTTCCAAATAACTATTTTATTCACCTTTACGGTTACATAGTAAGGAGAGATAAGTCACCGCACTGTATAATCAAATAAAAGAACGTTTTATAAACTCGCGAGACCGCACGGAGGTATAGGCGAGAGCCGGAAGTGAAGATGACCGATCCGCCGGTGAGCAGGAAAAGAACTGACCCGCCAACTCGCTTGTCTCTCGTATCAACTCTAGTGAGCGCCTCGAATCCGTCTCCCACTCCACCATGATGCTTGCCAAGGAATGCCTACCCCCTTGAAGCCTGCAGAGAACGTAGTGGCCTGTTTGCTGACGTCACCAAGAAAGTTGTAACAGGTAGCAAAATTAAGAATACAAAAGAAGAAAACAAAAGTGTTGTTAATTCATTCAAAAAACAGGGAGCAAAACAGAAAACAAGTTAATGGACAATCGTTGACCCTTAGGTGAAACCGGTGTAAACCTTTTTCGAGTGACGTCACGACTTCCTGTTATGCAGTGAGTCAAAATAAATTTGGCCAAAACTGGCCTTGCGACGTTCATTCCGGCCGGAACATATTCACATTAAAAAATAGAAGCTTTTAATCTTGTTGCTCTAGCGTTATTTGAAAATTTGGACAAGTCAGCACTTGATACTGACATTTCTCTTGCACTTTTCCGATGTAGTAAAAGAAATATTTCTTTTATATGAACTATACACTCCACACGGTAAATTATCTTCGTAAACAATTTTAGAACTTAAAGCACTATTCAATTTCACTAGTAATGAGTTCTCAATTTTGAACATTTGTTTTTTTTTTACCAAGGCGTAATAAACAAGTTTTATGTCTATTGTTATCGTGAGTAGCTACATGATCTTTAGTAAATGTGCACTGCATTTTATATATAGACGTTCAATACTACACTAGTAACAACTACACATTTGCACTATTTTTATACTGCTCAATATTTGATGTTATATAATAATTATAAGCTCAGCATAGTAGTATTTACATTAGATAAATGTGCGTATGTATATAGACTATACGTCCAGTAGAATTACTTAGAACGATGGAAATCTATACCGGCATGAAAGGTAAATAAAACTAGTTGATGTCTGAAGGCTTACCTGTATGACATTTTCGAATGGTCCAAAAAACGTAGATATGCGTAAATTTATGTTGTATACATATTTAGCATGTGTATTTGCATTTTGTTATAATACTTTTTTATATCAATGTAAATGCAGTTTAGACAAAATTTTTTTTATATTTTAAAAATTTTTAATATAAAAAATCGGCACTATCTACAATTTTCCTGTTTGCATTTTTCGCTTTAAAAACATCGTAGAGTCATTCTATGGAACAATTTCTGAAAGGACAGAACATTTGGTTTCGTGAGCGTTCAGGCCACCCGTGTATTATTTTGCAGTGAGTCAGAGGAACTTTGGGTCGAAAGCCGTTGCAGAAGGTTTTGCATTTTAAACTGCAGCCACAGTTTGACTACAAACACTAATAAATAAGCCTTAAACTATAGCTCTTATAGTGAATCGAATACTTTTTGCATATAACATACAGTTAAGAGAGCAACTGAACGCGTCGATTAAAGACTGTGTAAAGAAGGAGTGAACGTGGTTGTTTGCTACAACGTGATATCTCGAACAATATTCAATAGATTCGCTAGACTCTTTAGAAATTAAATAATAAGCCCAAAGTGGTCATATTTTAATAATAGGTCATATTTTAATAATAGGTCATATTTTAATAATAGGTCATATTTTAATAATAGGTCATATTTTAATAATAGGTCATATTTTAATAATAATAATAAGTAACGGGGTGTGTATTCCGTTTAATTAATTTATCCGCGTAATCGTATCAAGAAGCGCGCGTAATTACCTATGTTAAATACGAAAATTAGAGACCAGGAGGGAACGGGTATCAGTCAACCAACTATCTACAAACACGGAAAGAACACTTCGAAAATACTGTTAATATCACATATGAGAACTTTTATTATCTCTTAATATTACATCGCATTCGGTCCGCGTGTTTATGTTTACATGCTGCGCGCACGACAACATGCAGTGTCGGATCGCTCGCCGCTCTTTGTTTGCCGAGATGTTACATGTACGCTTTTTGTCGAATCGAGGGATCAGTCGTATAGCAATTATATCGCGACGGCGAAATTAAGCTGGCCAGCTTACCTTTTATTGCAGTCGTACGAAGAACGAAAGAAACGGTTCGCACTCTCGTTGCGGGAAAGTCTGTCCTTTTTTACGAGGAAGCTCGCGTTTTCGGTTTCGCCCTCGCTGGCGAAACTCCTCACACGCGCACTCTCACACGCGTTTTACAGGTAGGCGAAGGCACCGCTGTCGCAACTCCGACTCGGCACTCCGGGAGAGCTCGGGAAACGTCTAGAGTCTAGGTAGCGCAGCTCTGCAATCGGGTTCTACTCCTCGACTTTTGGCTCGTGTATCGGTAGCTGCTTCAGCACTTGGACTAAACGTGTCGATGGCTGATCCTTCACTTGCGGCTCTCCGTATCGGTAGTTAATCCTGCACTGGTTCATTTTCAATCGCGCGCGTTCCGTCTTGTCGCGTGCCGAATTCCCTGATTACATTTTTTGTCTACCGGTAGGTGCTGCCCCCGCAGGCAGCCACTAGGTTAGGCTATTAGCGCTAATTCGACGTTTACCGTCACATAAGAAAATAGATAATTTTGTTTATTAATGAAAACAAAAAATAATAAAAATTGTATATTCATAATTTAGTAAAATTAACTAAATAAATATTTTATTTTTGTTTCCACTGGAAGAAGTTTTGAAAATTACAATTTACTTTTTTGGATTGTTTGCAATTGAATAAATTATACAAGTGTACAATTAATATATACGTTTATATGTATGCATATTACATAGCCCGATGTGAAACTTGCTCATTAGATGAGAATAGTTATTTCCGGTCGATTTTTAGTCGCTGAATTTAAATCTGACCTTAGAATTACTCTGTCACATCAACTTTTTTAAATATCCGAATCTAAAAATGCAAAAATGCTTTTTTTCGCTGTTTTTGAAGTACAGTAACATCTTGAATAATTTTTTTTTTTGGAAAAACTGAGTACGCTATCTGAAACGAGCACTCTTCCCCTATAAAATCCTTTTTTTAAGTTTGGAATATCTTTTTTTCTGTCCAAGATATCGTCATTTGAAGGTTACTGTTATATTAAATTCGTTAAAGCCTGAAAATAGAGTGAGTCAATAAAAAAATCGATATAACGTATTTTATTGTCATTTGGATCACCGAAGCTATACCCAATATCAAATCTGTACTATAACCATAGAATACCCTGATAATCTAGCCTAAAAATTCGAAAATACCTATTACGGATCCACATGAAACGTTTTTTCTACAGATATAAAGCTAGTGTAGATGATTGAAATAGTATTTTTTATAGGACAAAGCATTACTGGACACCTTGAAATACTTAACCGATATCCAGTGATACCGTAGGCATTTGAGCAGACGTCGGTTCAACGATGAACACTTTAACCTAAAGCGGTGTAAGAGTCTCTCATAACCCAATTTCCTTGACCCAGGAACCCAGTAATCTGCTGGTTTTTAACCTCCGACCCTCTCAACCCAATTCCCTTAACCCTCAAGCCCGGTAACCTGCTGACTTTAGATTGTTATCTGGTCTCGAGAAGTTTTTGGAGAAAATGGGATTGTATTTTGATAGATAGAAGCATATTTATATACTTTTCCAGTCTGATAGGGATATAACTCCCATAAGAGCCCATGGTAAAAAGTGAATTTTTTTTTACAATAATTGAAAAGCTAAATGGACAATTGAAAAACTAAATAAACACAAAATAAAATTTCATATCGTGTAGAACTTCATAGAAATTTTCAGTAGACAAATAATTGTTATCGTTCTAATTTATTTTTATAAATTCTTGTATTTCAAGTGTTTATTTTAAGATATAAGAATATGTACATATTTTTAAAACGATTTTAATTATAAAATCTCCTTCTATTTTTAAAATTACTGTTTTAAAAAAAGTATTATTAATAAAATATTTTGTTTATTTTAAAACAAACTCTCTTTAATAAAATAAAGGTAGTAAACAGTATAATATTCTATTATTAATAATATAATATTCAATTAATAAATAAAAAAGAAAATTCATTTTTCTAAAATCTCAAATTGAAAAGTTAACATTAGAAACATTTACTATTAAATTATGTGTTTTACCGATGCTGAGATGTATTTATCAAATTCGTGGATGGGTTATTGCCAGGAAAAAATTGGTTGTTACATATATACTTTTGAACATAGACACATGTATTTAATTATGCGTGACGGTTCAAGAACGTATTTCATTCTAGTTATCGAGCTAATATAATAAAGACTAAATTTAACAACTTTCCAATCAACATATTGATAACGGATTGATTTATACTTACCATTACTATCTCAAACTACATCAGCAAACAGATGCTCCATATTTATAATGCTATGAATAATATGAATATATGCTATAATAATATGAACAGACAATTAGACACGATTAAATTAAAACATTGATCTTATACTTTCTTAAATTATACTTTCAATTTCAGGGTGTAATGGTGGGCATGGGACAGAAAGATAGTTATGTTGGAGACGAAGCTCAGAGCAAAAGAGGAATTTTAACACTGAAATATCCAATCGAACATGGAATTATCACTAATTGGGATGACATGGAAAAGATTTGGCATCATACATTTTATAATGAATTACGTGTAGCTCCTGAGGAGCACCCTGTTTTATTGACTGAAGCTCCACTTAATCCTAAAGCTAATCGAGAAAAAATGACACAAATCATGTTTGAAACCTTCAATAGCCCAGCTATGTATGTCGCTATTCAAGCGGTTCTTTCTCTGTATGCTTCTGGTCGTACCACTGGTATTGTACTGGATTCTGGAGATGGAGTTTCTCACACTGTACCAATTTACGAAGGATACGCTTTGCCTCATGCAATTCTTCGTTTGGATTTAGCAGGTCGCGACTTAACTGACTATTTGATGAAAATTTTGACTGAAAGAGGTTATTCATTCACAACAACAGCTGAACGAGAAATCGTGCGAGATATTAAAGAAAAACTTTGCTACGTAGCTTTGGACTTTGAGCAGGAAATGGCAACAGCAGCCGCAAGTACTTCACTTGAAAAAAGTTATGAATTACCAGATGGTCAAGTTATTACTATTGGAAATGAAAGATTTCGATGTCCAGAAGCTTTATTTCAACCATCATTCTTAGGCATGGAATCTTGCGGAATTCATGAAACTGTTTATAATTCAATTATGAAATGCGATGTCGATATTCGCAAAGATTTGTATGCCAATACAGTACTATCCGGAGGTACGACTATGTACCCAGGTATTGCGGATAGAATGCAAAAGGAAATAACAGCACTAGCTCCATCAACTATCAAAATCAAGATCATAGCTCCTCCTGAAAGGAAATATTCAGTTTGGATTGGTGGTTCAATTTTAGCTTCGTTATCCACTTTCCAACAAATGTGGATTTCAAAACAAGAATATGATGAATCTGGTCCTGGAATCGTGCATCGCAAATGCTTTTAAAATGTATTGATCATAACTATTATTTTTATTTTGTGATGCTCTACGAAGAACCTCTAATATGATATTTATTTAACTCTTTCAAGAAATGTCCATTTTCCTGTTTTTTTCTTATCCCCGCACATGCGTGCACATACACACACATACACACACACACATATCTATATGCAACATTTATCATTACAAGTAAAATCTGTTGAAAAAATTCAATCACAATTATAGTTGTATCGTTTCAAATATTTCATACAATGAATAATTTATTCATATTTTTGTAAATACTTTGTGTTTTGTATCCCGATAGTAAATTACTATGTAATAAAATGGTCTATTATTATTGAATTTATTTTTTTTTTATTATAACCTTTATCGAATATAAGAAATTTTTATTCAGGTTAACGCTAGACGTCACTTTGTTAGTACATTTCTAATATCCTTCAAAAAAGACTTCTAAAAAATGTGTTATCTCAAAAGTATTATATGCAAATTCAGAACTTATTATTAATAATATTCTGATTGTATTAAAAATATATTTTCATTAAATGCAATATCTGGTTATATACTAAGTTTTTTTGTACAAGAGCTAATTGTGTGAAAATCAAAATAATAAGTTAATAAATTTGAAGAATTGAGTGCATGGGTGATTGTCTATAAATGTCACTGTATAAATTGGTTAATGAAAAATTAAGATATTATTATAAAAAAATGTTATGATGCGATACCAAGCTCAAATGATATTTCAGTATAAAAATGTAGCGTAATCTGTTGATAAACATACGAGGGTCTCGCAACAGAAATCATTTGTGCGCATGAGTTTCACTACCTTTACTGTTACTGTAATGTCAACACCAAAGGTACTTAGGTACAAAGATCAAATTAGAATCTTAATATGCGATCAGTGGTCTCTCTCTTTTCGCTTTATCCCCTTTCTTAAAAGAATTCGGTAAGTGCAATCGTTTGTTAACATTTCAGTGAGCAATGAAAATTTTTTGATCAAAACGATATATTTATTGCTAAAAAACGCAATAAACCAATTTGTTTTTTAAATATCACACTCACTACATTTATCCGTCATTGATCTTTGTCCTGTCTTCGTATGCAGTAATAACCTGAATATTTCAAGTTGATCCCTTACTTTATTTATATATTCGTGCACGTTTTCAGCCAAGGACAAGCATATACACAGCAGCATTTTCAAAATTAAGCAGCAAATCGAGGCAATGGTTAATGTCGCACCATGTGCTATTTAATTAATGCAGTTAAAAAAATAACCGATATAATATACTTAAGTTTACCTTAATTAATACAATGGGTGATAAGTATAGTGATAAGAGCAGGTTACTTCCTCGATGAGTGATATAATGGCGGGTAAATTCAAAGGAAAGAAGATATGCGTAAATAATAATGACACTAACTTAAATTGGTAACTCTATTTTAATGTCAATATAAGGAAGATAAAATGTTTCTTTTTCAATACAACAATAAGAATAACATATTACAATAATTAGATCTTGCACCGAGTTTACAAAACAAAAGTCAATATACCAGAGCTTAAATAACCAGAGCAGTAGATTAGGAGTCGCGGTCGTAAGTTATACGAGGTGTGATCAAAAAGTAAGGTGAATTTTGAAATTTAGCGGGCTACGTCCGATCGATCTTCGACTTTTTTATTTGGTTATGTCGGTACACTCGACTAGAACATACGTTCCAAATTTCAGCTTTGTAGTATGTTTGGTTTGTTTGTGAGAGGCATCAAGGTTAGAAGTGTTTTGCGTGCTCCACGATTTGCTGCTGTCTAAAAACATGGATCAAAGAGTTTGCATTAAATTTTGTGTGAAAAATGGAATCAAATGTTCCAAAACACTTGAAATGCTGAAAGTGGCATACGGTGAGTCTACTTTAAGCCAAAAAAATGTTTACAAGTGGTATAAACTCTTCCAAGAAGGCCGAGAAGACACCGACGACGAACCTCGTTCTGGACGCCCCAGCACATCAACAACTGATGAGAATGTTGAAGAAGTGAAGAAAATAGTGTTGGGAAATCGTAGAATTACCATTAGAGAAATTGCTGATGATATTGGCATCTCATTTGGTTCGTGCCAATTAATTTTGACGAGTGTTTTAGACATGAGACGTGTGTCAGCGAAGTTTGTTCCAAAATTGCTCAATTTCGACCAAAAGAAACGTCGCATGAGCATCGCCCAAGAGCTACTGAATGACGTCAACGATGATCCAGATTTACTCAACAGGGTTATAACAGGTGACGAAACATGGGTATACGGTTATGACGTCGAGACTAAGACTCAATCGTCCCAGTGGAGGCATTCTGGATCACCAAGACCAAAAAAAGCACGCCAAATTCGATCAAATGTAAAGGTTTTGCTTACAGTTTTCTTTGACTGCAGGGGCGTGGTGCATCATGAGTTCTTGCCACAGGGTAGAACAGTAAATAAGGAATATTACCTGCAAGTTATGCGCAATTTGCGCGAAGCAATCCGCCAGAAACGTCCGAATTTGTGGAAAAATAAAAATTGGCTTTTGCACCATGATAACGCCCCTGCTCACACATCGTTGCTTGTGCGTGAATTTGTGGCTAAAACCAACACAGTAACGATGCCACAGGCACCGTATTCCCCAGATCTGGCCCCCTGTGACTTCTTCTTGTTCCCAAAACTGAAGAGGCTCATGAAAGGACGGCGTTTTGCCACGATTGAGGAGATAAAGACGGCATCGAAGGATGAACTAAACAAGATCACAAAAAATGATTTTTTGAAATGCTTTGAGGATTGGAAAAAGCGTTGGCACAAGTGCATTATATCCGAGGGGGATTACTTTGAAGGAGATAAAATAAAAATTGATGAATAAATAAATATTTTTTGAGAAAAATAAAAATTCACCTTACTTTTTGATCACACCTCGTATGTGAGTAGATATGAATATAAATACATTAATATGGCCATTTCGGGTGCTAGCAAAAGCATTTCTATTATTCTTCTATTTTATCGCGCCACATATTGATGTTTCTAATCGAGGTGTCGAAAGTCTGGATTATGGTATTTATTCAAAAAGATTTAAACTTAATTAACCTGTTAACCGAGGAAATCCCTTTCTAATTACGCAACATATAACGGGCGCGTCCTTTTCCAAGACGTGTATGAATGACGTATTACCATAGTAGTAGTAAAATATACGTCCCGCCTGTTCTAGGGCGCAATATAAATATCGAGGACGTATTCATATGTCCTACCCGTACTCGGTATTGTTTACTTTTGACGTATTAATACGTCCCACTCGGTTAACAGGTTAATGCAATATTGCGAAAATCATGTAAGTTAAATGATTATATCCTTTTTTTTACAGTTTTCTCAAGACTTATTCTCTACGTGCTCATATATACGATAATACAGTAATTATAATGGAAATTATAACAAGATGGGGATCACTTGATATGCTTCCCTATTTATTATTTAGTATTACATTCGAGTTATTAAGTTAATAATAATCTAGACAAACTAATTCGAATCTAGTGGATAAGGCTCACTTTACGTTTAACTTATGAAGATGTTGGTAACAACTGTTGTTTAGTTAATTTAGAGAAAATGTAGATTGTTTCTGTAAACTGTTTCATGGAAGACCAACAATGGAGATATATAAAGCTCAGGTCATGCGTTTACAATAAAGAATTGAATAAATAAAATAGAAAGTAACAGTAAAAGTACAAGCGCCTAATTATCGAACTGGCGTGTAAATGGAGCTCTGAATTCGAACTACCTGTAAATGCGTATGCAGGGATTTATATAGTATTTATATTAAGCATATCATCTTCATGATTCGGAAATATTATCATTTTGAAAGTATTGCGTGATTGGTACATTGTGTTTCTTTTCCAACATAAATCGATGCAAGTTTTTATTTCTTGCAAACGCACACATAAATTTGATTTTTTTAGAAGTTAAATAATGTTCATATGTAAATCTTTTATAATTCAGTTTCCTCACATAAATCGTTATAGTACTAACGTAAGTGAAAGAAGGAGAGAGAGAGAGAGAGAGAGAGAGAGAGAGAGAGAGAGAGAGAGAGAGAGAGAGAGAGAGAGAGAGAGAGAGAGAACGCTTTTCGAATACAATGCGCATAGAAAAAAGGATAGCAAGAGTATTCTTCCAGCACTACAAAACTAGAGAAAAATAGTCAGATAGAGGAAAAGAGAGAGAGAGACAGAAAGAGAGAAACGCACGGTAGGTCAGTGAAAGATCGAGTGTGTGTTGATGCGGACAGGCGAAGAAGAATAGAGAAAGACTTCTCCTACAAGTAAAGCAATTGACTGATATAATTATAGCTATGGAGACCTACGGTTATAGCACCGGGTACACGTATATATTCCAGTCGTTGCTCGTGCTTCCTAATTTTTGGGTCAGATAACTCTAAAAAAGCGTTGTAGTATTTTCAACTTTTTTGGCAATTTTATTCTCTATGACAGAGGATAGCAGTGACTGTTTCCAGTGATAGACAGTGCGTGTATGAAAAGTTTATAAGTACTTACTCGCTGCTTAGTTCTTTTTCTCTGTCTCTCTCTGTCTGTCTCTCTCTCTCTCTCTCTCTCTCTCTCTCTCTCTCTAGAAAAGTAGAACTTGAAGCTGATACAGTTGCTCTGTAATTTTCTAAGATGGATTAGACTTGAATGTTTAACATTCATATTATTGGCAGTATATTGTATATTGCTAAAATAAATTTTTCCTATTATTTCTTATTCTACGAGGTGTGTTCAAAAAGTAACGAGAATTTTTTAATTTCGCGGGTTTGGAGAGTCCGCTTGTATAAAATTTTTTTTTATTATGTTGGTACACATGCCCCTGAAGTACGATAAAATTTTCAGCAATATTCATTGCTTACTTTTTAAGTGGCAGCCGCTAACGTTAGACGTGTTTTTCGAGCTCGGCGATTTTCGTTTGTGAATAAAAATGGATCAAAGAATTTGTATTAAATTTTGCGTAAAAAATGAAATAAAGTGTAGTAAAGTTTGTCAAATGTTAACAAAGGCATATAGTGAGTCTGCTATGAGTAAAGCAAGGATTTATGAGTGGTATAAGCGTTTCCAAGATGGCCACGAAAACGTTGAAGATGACGAACGACCCGGACGCCCAAGCACATCAACAACCGATGAAAACGTGAAAAAAGTGAAAGAAATGGTTATGAACGATCGCCGAATCACAATCAGAGAAGTCGCTGATGATGTTGGCATATCAGTTGGCTCATGCCATCAAATTTTTTCGAATGTTTTGGGTATGAAACGTGTGGCAGCAAAATTCGTTCCAAAATTGTTGAATTTCGAACAAAAACAGCGGCGAATGGAAGTTGCTCAGGAGTCGCTAAATGAAGTCAATAACGATGCAGAACTACTAAAACGTGTTATAATAGGTGACGAAACATGGGTTTATGGATATGATGTCGAAACTAAGGCTCAATCGTCCCAGTGGAGGCTTCTGGATCGCCAAGACCGAAAAAGGCTCGATAAGTACGGTCGAATGTGAAGGTTATGCTCACTGTGTTCTTCGATTTTAATGGCATAGTGCATTATGAATTCTTGCCACAAGGTCAAACAATCAATAAGCAAGTTCAACGTCGTTTGCGTGAAGCAATCCGAAAAAAACGCCCGGATTTGTGGCAAAACAATTCATGGCTTTTGCACCACGATAATGCGCCTGCTCACACTTCATTGCTTGTTCGTGAATTTTTGGCCAAAAATGAAACTGTAACAATGCCTCAGAATCCATATTCGCCAGATATGGCTCCATGTGACTTTTTTCTATTTCCAAAAATAAAGAGAATATTAAAAGGCCGTCGTTTTACAAGCATAGATGACATTAAAAGCGAATCGCTGAAAGAGCTAAAAGCTATTACAAAGATCGAGTTTCAAAAGTGTTTCGAGGATTGGAAAAAGCGTTGGCATAAGTGTATTGTATCCGAAGGGGACTACTTTGAAGGCGACAACATTAATGTAGATGAATAAATAAATATTTTTTTCATAAAACGAAAATTCTCGTTATTTTTTGAACACACCTCGTACAATTGTTATAGTAGTTCAGCAATCTGTTCTGACAGATGACGTCAGAGTACGGGGGATCTGGTGGCTATATCAGGATACGATGATGGGCTGCTGACGATAAAATTATAACGAATATTAATTTCGCAATTGATTTAAGACAAATTTAATTAGTAGTACTATCATTGATCAAACCTGTTGAAAATAAAACGTAATTTGAAGTTCTATCATCTTTACAAAGTTGTACACGGGTTTGGTATCGTTATTCATTATTTTATTGATTAAACAACAGTCAGTCTGATCCTATTAAATCAGTTCCATTGTCATACTTAGTTTTTGTAATTTCTAAATAAAACCACGTCTATGCACATTCCAGACTATGACGATCAATTTTTGAGGGGTAGGTTTCAGATTTTCTTGAAACTTGGTCTACATGTTGCCTATATCATAGTTTACTTAAGTATAGATTATTATATCGTTATAATAATTATATCAAAAATGATAAACAAGTGAAAATTTTAATAAAAAATTTTTTTAAATTTATATCTCCGCAACCATTTAAGTTATCGAAACAAATTTTTTTAAATTACGCGTTAAAGGGTGTACTTTGAAGATATTAAACGAACAATACTTTAATATCAATTTTTCCAAACGTTATTAACATTTTTTTTAAATAATTGGCCATATTTTAAAAAGTATTATTTTTATTGAAAAATTCTTTTTTTTATTGAATTCCTTGACATTTTTTCTTTAAGAATCCTTTTTAAAACTCACTAGAACATCATAGCGCGCTTCGCGCGCTCAATCCTAATGACATACAGTACCGGCCATTAATTTTGGATGGGGAATCCATTTTTTGCTCTGACTTCTCACGCGCATATCTTCTTCAATATTTGTCGGAAATTTTTTTTTAAAATATTATTGGAAAGTACTCCTTAAAAGCTTCCTTTTTGTGTTATTAAATATTTTTTTATGCCGTTTTTGAGACTGTGAGACCCTTAAGCAATTTTACAATTTTTACAATTTTTTGATTTTTGTTCAACCAGCTACAGTTTTTTTAGTAATAAAGTTGGAAAAAAACGGAAAGCAGATATGGAAAGTACTTGCGAAATGCCATATGCAAGTATTTTTCAAAAAAATTTTAAGTCATTTTGTTTTAAGTTATAATTAGAGAAAGCTATAGGTTTATTTCTCTAACATAACAATCGATCATGAGAACTCCGACGCTTGAGTACACGTAATGTTTGTTTACGTTTTCAACTCCTGTCTTTGGTTTCGAGGTACTAAAGGTGAAAATGCTCGATATGTTTATATCACACATCAGTTGAAAATGGGTTTCCAGCGGGTGAGGACATTGAGAGAAGAGCAATCTCAAATTCGAAATTTACGAAAATTAGGTGTTTCTTTCCATGCAATTGCAAAAAAATTACGCGTCCCTTACTATCGAGTGTGCAAAGTGTTGTCGAAAAGATCAAGAAAACGTGAAACCAAACAAGACAAACTCAAAACTAGTGCTTTATCGAAAAAAGAAAAGCGTGCACAAGCTGTAGCTTTACGAAATGAAGATTTATCATATTCTGAAATTTCAAAAAAACTTGGGATGTCATATGGCTCAGTATACAGAGCATGTCAAAGATACCGAGATTTCAAAAATAATGCTGATCGCCCACGCAAAGGACAGCCTCGAAAAACGTCAAGCAAAGAAGACGAGTTCATTGTTGTATCGAGTAAACGTGATAGAAGAGTAACTGCTCCTGAAATAACAGCAAATATTAATGCATCGAAGAATAAACCAGTTAGTTTAACAACAGTGAAACGCCGCTTACACGAAGCAAACTTAAACGGACGCATTGCTGCTAAGAAGCCTCTCCTTCGACCGATTAATCGTAAAAAACGTCTTGCATGGGCAAAAGAACATGTAGATTGGACAATCGAAGATTGGAAAAAAGTTTTGTGGACAGACGAATCAAAATTCGAGTTATTTGGCAGCAAACGTCAACAGTACGTACGGCGTAGACCTGGCGAACGGTTTTCTAAACAGTGTCTTATACCGACAGTCAAGCACGGTGGAGGAAGTATTATGGTGTGGGGTTGTTTTGCGTGTAATCAAGTGGGAGATTTGAAGAAAATAGAAGGTATTATGGATAAGAAAATGTATCACAGCATCTTGCAGCGACACGCTATCCCGTCTGCATTACGTTTAATTGGTGATGGGTTCCATTTTCAAGAAGATAACGATCCCAAACACTCTTCAAAACTGTGTAGAAATTATTTAAGTAAAAAAGAAGAGAATGGAGTATTAAAAAGAATGATATGGCCTCCTCAGTCGCCAGACTTAAATCCAATTGAATTATTGTGGGACGAGCTAGATAGACGAATACGGAAAAAGCAGAAAGCAAAACAAAACCTTTCCGAATTATGGAATGCCCTTGAAAGCAGCTGGAACTCTCTTGACCGTACTGTGCTTGAAAAATTAGTGTTAAGAATGCCAAGAATCTGTAAAGCTGTGATTAAAGCCAAAGGAGAATTTTTCGACGAATCAAAAGTTTAATATTTTTTTTTGTTTGCTTGTAAATATATAATTTATTGTTCTATTATTGAGTCTAGTTTCATATTTTTGTTGAATGTTCAAAGATTTCTAAGAGTTGTGATTTCATTGTATATTTTGTTGTGCAAACTATATTTAAAATGTAATTATATACGTACCATACGACATTGATTACGTTAATCCAAATGTTATAATGCTAAAATTATAATTTTAATAAATATGCTTGAAACAAAAATGTTTTTTTTTATTTAATACTCCGTAATAAAAAAAAGGCAGCGATTGACTTGTCGTAGTAAAAATTTAACAACAAAAAGACTTAAAATTTTTTTGAAAAATACTTGCATATGGCATTTCGCAAGTACTTTTCATATCTGCTTTCCGTTTTTTTCCAACTTTATTACTAAAAAAACTGTAGCTGGTTGAACAAAAATCAAAAAATTGTAAAAATTGTAAAATTGCTTAAGGGTCTCACAGTCTCAAAAACGGCATAAAAAATAATTAATAACACAAAAAGGAAGCTTTTAAGGAGTACTTTCCAATAATATTTTTAAAAAAAATTTCCGACAAATATTGAAGAAGATATGCGCGTGAGAAGTCAGAGCAAAAAATGGATTCCCCATCCAAAATTAATGGACGGTACTGTATGAACATACATTATATATACTTGTATATAATAAAAATAAAAATTGGTAAAATATATTGAAATATTAATGATACAATTCTTTATAAACATAATTTTTAACTAAGGAATCACGTCTTTGATTACCTAGATAAATTTTTAATGAATCCCACGATCTCACTCTAGACATGGCAACATAAAGCTGACCATGATTAAAAACATCTCTGCGAAGATCAATACCAATTTTATCCAATTCGATTGAGAAATACAATGTTATTGCGCTTGTCACTTGTCAATATTTTACATTTTAATAAATGATTAGAAAAATCAAGTACTTGTAATTTTGTTCCATTACATAATCCTTCACTTGTCCATCTATATAAAAGCAAGTAGAACCAATAATTACATTATTTGAACCAATAATTATTTGAACATGTTGCTTTAAGAATGTTATCAACTATTTTTTTTTGTTCATCATTTAATTTTTCATATTGTTGATTACCAATTTGTAATCGATGACTTCCAATATCATCTTCAGACATTGAATCTTTAAGTGTTTCCCATAATTTTTCTGGATAAATAGGTTGACAGTGAATCAGTATAAGAACAAATAGATGTCTGAGGCGTTTTGGCATCATCCAAGACACTGTTTCTCTCATGGCTTTACTCCATTCATTGTCATCTTCAATAATTCCTAACGCCAGACATGCTGCTGTAAAAGATGGATATAAAACATTATTTACTGTTTTTAGATCATCGAAACTGGTAGCTCCTTTTACATGTAGTAATGGAATAGTTCTAATTGTGTTGGGCTTATTGAAAACATGCGACCTATACAATTAAAATGCCTTTTTCTAGTTACACACGATGAAGTAAGTTGACTATTAACTTTTGTTTTCTTGTATGTATAATATTTTTGAATTTCTGTATAATAATATTGTGGTGCTGTTTTATTATTTGCATTTAAAATAAAATAATTAAATAATATACTACTGGAATTATTTAAACTTGATAATAATGATGCATCATCTTCATTCTGCATAATTATGACTGTTTGTTCATTAGGCAAATGTACTGGTAATCTTATAACGGTGTGACTTTTATCTTGCAATGTTTTACTGAAAATTCAATAACATGCTTCTACAGGACCGACATAACGGGTTTCAATAAAATTATGGCATTCATCGTGTTCGATAATATTACTATTCTCTGCTTGTCCAATGACAACTGTAGCGGCGTCGTGACCTTTATATATATATATTTGTATAAATATTTAATAGCTGTAATACTTGAAACAATTTCCACGTTAATATGGCAATCGAAAATAAGTGATAATTCAGCACAATATGGAACTACCCATCTATTATCAATTGTATACCCATTAGAACCTTCATAAACAGATTCGGTATTTGTTCGACGATAATGTGGATAACTATCTTTATCTATAGTAGTATGTGGTTGAAATTCCTTAGGAAAAGTTTTTGAATATTTGCCTTCTTTCATGCACTAGTCACCGCAAGGTCCATGAATCATGTTTCTTATAACGATATCAAATAAACGTGGATGTTGTAATTTTATTGGTATTTCAGCTGATATAAATTTATCAATTATATCGGTTGTAGTAATTTCGTAGCCTTGCTCTAATGTAATCAATAAATGCATGTAAGGTAATCCTCTTCTCTGAAATTCAATTACATCTACGTAAGATGTAACTTTTCCGAAGAATTTTTTTTTACGGAAATGTTAAGCAAATTATCTTTTTTCAAATCAAATACTCTGGCTACTAAATCAGGCCTGTTAGCGGTTTGTTGACTTAACAATAAGTTTTCAGATATTTCTGGCCAATTTGCGTTATATGTCATTGTGAGAAAAATATCAGATTTTCCTGTCTCATTTACAATAGCCATAGCATCTTGGTAACATTGTTGCATATACCTGGGCGAGCCTGTAAATGATGAAGGAAGAATTATAGTTTTATCTACACCTCCATTAACATCATTTGCATAATTCCTCATGTGATCGTGTAAACCTTTCTACGTATCAGCTCGTATTTCTTTTTGATGATTCTTGCAATATTCAATCCTATCTCTTTCAATTTTTACATAACTATTTACGACCCATTGTTGGAACTGTCTACGTCCTCTTATAATAGAATTGAATTCATTTTCTCTAATAGCTACTCGATATTTTGTATAATCTAAACGTGTAATCCGACGATTCTGATTTTGGCAATGCATATCCTCATGCCCAACGCGCGTACCATATGGGTAAAATAAAGGATAAATCCATGGTTCTACATTAGGATCCATAGAACTAACAAACTCTAAGATTTTTGTATTTTTATTTCTTATTGTGATATATGATTCAGGTATATCACCATCAGCAGTTGTTGAAAATATTGCAGCAACTTCATTCACTCGTTGAAAGTTATATCTACGTACGTCTTGTCCAGATTTTATTGAAAATAACAACTGTAATTTTGAAAACGATGTATCATTTCTGATATCTGCAAGTAATTGTTGTACGCGTATTTCTTCTTTTATCATTTCATAAGATTTCGCATAAATACTCGTATTATTATTACGAATTATACAATCTAAAGTTGACATTAAATCATAATCTGTAAGTGGATTTTGATGAATTCGATAATCGACAGCTTCGTTTTGATCAATTGTAAAAAGACCATACGACGGATTTTCACCATCGCTTGGATAAAGAGCTGTATTCATTTGATAATATATTTGTCCATGAATTTTGAAACAGTATGGACTTGATCTACGGGTTTGAAAATTGACTAAATTAGCATTGAATTAAGCGAAAGATAAAGAATTATTGTAATCACGTATACGCCCACACAGCATGAAATGTTGCTGCAAGGTTTCTGCAATATTTCATGAAATGTTTGAAACTTTTTTGAAATGTTTCATTGCAATATTTCTAAAACATTGTTATGTCCGCGAAATTTTGGCTGCTGCAATGTTTTCTGATATATTTTGGCAAGGTTTCAAGGAACATTGCAGCAACTTTTCCTGCAATATTTCTGTGCGTTAGTTGCACGGACATAGAAATATTTCTGAAATATTTTAATGAAATAATTAAGAAATATTTTCTAAAATATTTCATAAATTCTTCAAGAAACGTTGCAGCAACTTTGTCCGTAACATAGCTTTGCTTGCACGGATACTTACATATTTCAATGAAATAATTTACAAATGTTTTCAGTAACATTTCGTCCGTATTTCAAGAAACGTTACAGCAACTTTACCCGCAATATTTCTGTGGCTTTTCTTGCACGGATATTGAAATATTTCAATGAAATAATTTACAAATGTTTTCTGTAACTTGTGACGGTAAACGTCTTATTAGCGCTAACGGCCCAACCGTGCGGCTGCCCGCGAGGGCAGCACCTACCAGCTGGGGAAAATGTGACGAGGTAATTCGGCGCGCGACGGGACGGAACGCGCGCGTATGGAAATGAGGCAGTGCAGGATTAACTACCGATTCGGAGAGCCACAAGTGAAGGATTAGCCATCGACGCGCTTAGCCGAACGTGCAGAATCAGCTACCGATACGTTAGCCGAAGAATCGAGGAAGAGCACCCAATCGTCAAGCTGTACGAAAGAAATTGTCGTTGTCCACGAGCCGTCCCGAGTGTCGACACGAGCTGACCCGGACCTACAGGAGCCGTGCTGCAGCCTGAAGGAGCTGAGTGCGTGCAAGCGTGCGAGAGTGTGCGAGTGAGGAGTTTCGCCATCGAGGGCGAAACCAAAACACGCGAGTTACCTCGACGCGATAAAGACAGACTTTGCCGCGACCGGAGTGCGAATTGGTTCTTCAGGTCTTCGTACGACTGCTAAAAAATAAAGCTGTCCAGCTTAATTTCGTGGTCGCGATATAATTGCTACACGACTAATACCTCGATTCGACAAAAAGCGTGCATGTAACATCTCGGCAAACAAAGAGCGGCGAGCGATCCGATACTGCATGTTGTTGTCGTGCGCGCGGCATGTAAACATAAACACACGGGCCGAATGCGATGTAATATTAAGAGATAATAAAAGTTCTCGTATGTGATATTAACAGTATTTTCGAAGTGTTCTTTCCGTGTTTGTAGATAGTTGGTTGACTGACACCTGTTCCCTCCTGCTCTCCGATTTTCGTGTCTGACATAGGTAATTACGCGCGCCTTTCAGTACGATCGCGCGAATAAATTAATTAAACGGTATTCACCCCGTTACAAACTTTTCATACATTTTTCAAGAAATGTTGCAGAAACTTTGTCCGCAACATTTCTATGGCTTTGCTTGCACGGATACTTACATATTTCAATGAACTAATTTACTAATGTTTTCAGTAACATTTCGTTCGTATTTCAAGAAACGTTGCAGCAACTTTGCCCGCAATATTTCTGTGGCTTTTCTTGCATGGATATTGAAATATTTCAATGAAATAATTTACAAATGTTTTCTGTAACTTTTCATACATTTTTCAAGAAACGTTGCAGCAACCTTGCTCGCAACATTTCTGTGGTTTTATTTGCACAAATATTGAAATATTTCAATGAAATAATTTACAAATGTTTTCTCTAACTTTTCATACATTTTTCAAGATACGTTGCAGCAACATTGCCCGGAACATTTCTGTGGCTTTATTTGCACGAATATTGAAATATTTCAATGAAATAATATAGGAACGTTTTCTAAAAAATATTATACATATTTCAAGGAACATTACACGAACATTTTCTGCAATATTTCTGTGGTCTTAGTTGCAAGTTAATATAAATATGTCAATGAATATATTTAGAAATGTTTTCAAAAATAATTTCACTTTTTCAAGAAACGTTGCCGGAACTTTTCTTACAATAATCCTTTGCCTCTAATACTGTCGTTGCACTGACGTTTAAGGAAGTTCCATACCAACTACGTGTGTCAAAGTATAGTTAAAAAAGTACATTGATATAATTTTTAAAAAAGCTTAAAATATTATGGACATTTTCTCGACGTATTATAGAATTTATAGTCAGAAAAATGTGTACTATACCTCACAATGTGGTAATGACTTTAACCCATTAACGCTCACAGGACGGTTTTCCGAAAGCTGAGTTCAAATAAGTACCACGTAACGGATTTGAAAGCCAAAATTTCGGGAACCACTGTTACTTATGTTTTGAAGGGTGCTCTTTCGAATGCTGTAGGTTAAAAGTCTCGCCAAGGAAATTTTGCCATTAAAAAATTGAAAATAAATAAAAAAAAGCTGAATTTTTCGACTAAATTTTTTTTCCAAATCGAATTTTCGATCCATGTTTTTATATGCTTTTTTGTTTATATACATGTTTTTATATGCTCCAAACCCCTTTAGATCGCGGCCTCGATGTCTGAAGTAAATATTAGTAAGGTTACCCAAACATGAAAATTTGTTGTGTAAACAAAATGGCGTCCGATATGAAATATATTTTTTTTAATTTCATGATTTTTTTACTCGAAAATCAAGCATTTTCGTAGAAATTTTCTAAGAACAAAATAATCTTAAAATTGATCAAAGAATATCCTCAAATTTTTTCAGAATGATCCCGGAAAATTTTTGAATTTTCGAAATCACGAAATTGAAAATTTCAAAATTGTATCGGAAAATTCTGGAATAATTCTAGGATATTCTCCGATCAATTTTAAGACATTTTTGTTCTTGGAAAATTTTTTGTAAATATTATAGTTTTCGAGAAAAAAAATGTTTCACCAGGTATGTACTGCCATTTAAGGACATTTTGCATATATATATATATATATATATATACTGCAACGATTACCGAAAATCGTTCGACTCGCGTGAGGTTAATAAACGGCTGAACGAGAAAAGCCGCGATCGGTTCGAGAGAGAGAGAGAGGGCGCGTAGGGGCAATGACCGAGAGGGGAGAATTCAATAGGCAGTACGACTGTGTCACTCAGTCAGGTAGCATCCAAGTGCGTGAGCGCGGTGCAAACATTGTTTCGGTTGTTTTGCGAGCGAGAGCAGAGGGTGCAGTGAGTGATCGGCGAAGGTGAGCGAATGGTGCGTGCACTGGTGAACGTGCGCGGCCGTAACCGCAGCTGGAATCGCCTGTAGCAGCAGCACCAACAGCAACAGCATTAACAGTAGCCACACCAACAGTAACAGCAATAACAGCGGAGTGCAGCGAGCGGCGGAGCAGCTAATTAGCGACGCGTGCATCGGATACGGTTGGCCACCGTATCCTTAACTATTTCGCGGTAGGTGCATCTTCCCTTTATTGTCGTTAGCGTGCGATCCCGCGCAGCCTGCGCGAAGAAAGTGTTTATTGCGCGCGAGCGGTTAGTTCGCGGCGATCGCGGTTTTCTCTCTCTCTCCCACCCAGCGTATTGTCAACTGCGTTTGCGTGCGCAAGTCTCTCGGCGAATTCCCCGTGTATTTATTTAACTTAAATAAAGTGAACAACGGTTTTTACTAATCGAGTCTTTGCTTTGTTTTTCCTTTGTCCGGAGGTCGCGTTTATTTACTTTCGATTCGAATAAGCCGGTAGCGTAGCAAGGATCACGCAGAGATCGGTAGAGGCGAATCGCCAACCTAGTTTCGAGCAGCAGCCGCAGGAGCGCTGCTAAGCAGGAGCGACAGCGCCGCCAAGTGGCGAGTTGGGGAACCCAACTCGGATTGGCGAGGAGACGCTGCGCAGGCGCACTCCCGGACAAGGTAGGTTGATGTGCTTCGAGCACATAGATAACTAGGCGTCGTTTAGCCATCAAATAGGTACATTCTAGGGAAATTACAGGTTAAACGGCAGCCTGTTACAATACGAAGGTGGTTCAATAAGTACCCGTGTTAGAAACGAAGACACCGTTTTTTCAAAAATTTTCTTTTTATTTTTCAAATATAGCTATATTTTGTAGGCCATACTAAATTGCAAGTGGATTGGTTGATTAATAAGCTTTTTATAGCGATTTAGAAAAAAAAATTTTTAATTGAGAAAAAATGCAAATGCGGCAGTCCCAAAAGATTGGCTTGAAACTCTTCGGCCTGATAATCTCTCATAAATCTTTTACTGTGCGTATTAAGATTAAATATTTTTAGAAAGCCATACCAAATTTCAAGTTAATCGGTTGATTAATAAACTTTCAGCACACGGTGCGTACAGTGATGACTGTACGTCCTATTAGCAGGATGTACAGTATTGCATGTACTGCCTAGAGAGTACAGTGATCCCGCATGCGCAATGCGCTTTCTCTCGCCCTCGGCTTCGCCTCGTGCGATAAAACAGCGCATCGCGCGTACACGATCACTGTACTTTTTAGACAGTAAATGCAATACTGTTGTGCCTGCATAGGACGTATGGTCATCCCTGTACGGGGGTGTGCTGAAAAATTGTATACGCACCACGGGAGTACAGTTTAGGCAAACACGCACTGTATGAAATGCCGACTTCATTTCACTCGGTCGGCAACATCACACAGTGCATACTTTGCCTACTGTACTCCCTAGTGCGTAATGTACTATTTATAGCCGTTTAAACATAAAAAATTAACATGGGTTTAAATGGAGAAAAGAAAAAATTTTTTTTTGAAATGCTGTAAAATGTTTATTTATCGGTCTATCGATCTGGGATTTAGTATGGCTTCCTAAATGTAGCTATATTTGAAAAATAAAAAAAATTTTTTTGAAAAAACGGTGTCTTCATTTCTAACACGGGTACTTATTGAACCACCCTCGTATATATGAAATAAAAGCTTATTGTAAATGCATCTGCACAGGGAAAGGTTAGAGAAAGATTTATTCTTCTCTTCACCCTTTGTATTTCTTCCGTAAAAGCTGTAGTTTTGTAAGACCTCATCAGTGATTATTTTTGGCACCATATTATATATCAGATCGTGAGCACTGGACCCACGACATTCTTCGAGATGCTTTATCTGAAATGTCATTTAATAAAGCACAACAAACATATAATTAATTATCTATTGTCATCTTTAGACGGTTAAATGAAATACAATCATATCTAAAAAGTAGGCAAACGAATTCGTATATAGCTCAATAAATTTAAGAGGGCTAGATAGGGTTTAAGCGGGGAAAAAGGCTTTTACATCTTAAGGTAGTTACTCCGGTACCCGCCTAGTCAAAAGAAAGTATTCCCACGGTTTGATTCGAGTAGTACTTGATCTGGCTACGTCACTTTTAATTCGATTGTGCTCCTATGATATGTGTATGTAGTAATAAAGTTATTACTATAAAATCATTTTGTTTATGTTGTTATTATTCAATTATACTATTACCTTATTATAACAACAATACGATAAAAATACGAGGTGTGTTCAAAAAGTAAGGTGACTTTTCAAATTTCACGGGCAACGTACTTTCGATTACCGATAAGTGTTTTGCGTGCTCGGCGATTTCTTGCTATCGAAAAATATGGATCAAAGGATTTGCATCAAATTTTGTGTAAAAAATAAAATAAAGTGCTCCGAAGCACTTGAAATGTTGACGGTGGCAAACGGTAAAACTGTTCTGAGTAAAAAAAATGTTTACAAGTGGTACAAACTCTTCCAAGATGGCCGGGAAGATGCCAATGACGAGCCTCGCTCTGGACGCCCAAGCACGTCAACAACTGATGAAAACGTTCAAGCAGTGAAGAAAATTGTTCTGGAAAATCGTCGAATCACTATCAGAGAAGTTGCTGAGGATGTTGGTATATCGCTTGGCTCGTACCATGAAATTTTTTCTAACGTTTTGGGCATGAGACGTGTGGCAGCGAAGTTTGTTCCGAAATTGCTAAATTTTGACCAAAAGAACCGTCGCATGAGCATCGCTCAAGAACTGTTGAATGATGTGAACGACGACCCAGATTTACTCAAAAGGATCATAACTGGTGACGAATCATGGGTATATAATTATGATATCGAAACCAAAGTCCAATCGTCCCAATGGAAGAGCCCAGATGAGCCAAGACCGAAAAAAGCACGCCAAGTTCGATCAAATGTCAAAGTTTTGCTCACTATTTTCTTCGATTACCATGGCGTGGTGCATCAGGAGTTCTTACCATATGGACGTACGGTCAATAAACAGTATTATCTTGAAGTATGCGCCGTTTGCGAGAAGCAATACGAAGAAAACGCCCAGAATTGTGGAAAAACATTTCATGGCTTTTGCATCACGATAATGCCCCTGCTCACTTATCTTTGCTTGCGAGAGATTTTTTGGCCAAAAACAACACCACAATCGTGCCTCAGCCACCATATTCACCGGATTTGGCCCCATGTGACTTTTTCTTGTTCCCAAAACTAAAGAGACCTATGAAAGGTCGGAAATTTGCAACGATTGAAGATATAAAGACTGCAGCGCTGGAAGAGCTCAAGGCTATACCGAAAAGTGCTTTTGAGAAGTGCTTTGAGGATTGGAAAAACCGTTGGCATAAGTGTATTGTATCTGAGGGGGATTACTTTGAAGGAGACAACATAAATATTTATAAATAAATAAATATTTTTTCTTAAAAATACAAAGTCAACTTACTTTTTGAACACACCTCGTATAATCATTGAATTGTTATAAAAAATTATTGGATACGCCTGAATTACGTGATGCAATTAGATATTAAACGGATTTCAATGAGTTTGAAAAGCACAATTATAAAAATCAATCACGTGTGCATGTAACCTATCTGACAAACTAACCTATCTGATAATAACATATTTTATGTAAGTGTCATCATCGCACACATTTAAAAAATAAGCATTATTAAATACAAATTATATAATAAAATTACCCAATTGCTTCAAAATATGTTTAAAAAGAATTCAAAATTACCTGATGACAATAGATAAAAAATCTCAGCTTCTACGTCAAAATGTAACTAACCATGCATGCGCCATGTGGTCATAGAACTATAGTCTAACACTCTCACACATTAGGGTGATCACTGATTAGGGCGACACTTTTTGCTGTCACACATGTAAACGTGACGATAAGTCTGTATAATATAATATATCATATTTTTAAGGAAGGATGAGATTTGTTCTAAAAAGAATATATATAATTTAAAGGAACTTTTCAAAACCAGTTAAATATTTACCAGCACAAGTAGTCAGTGATGACATTTTCACTTTATTACACACACGTACCCACACACATCAACTCAATAGGCGCATGCACACGTCCCGCGTGACCAACCCTCAGCTAATGAGATCACGAATAAAATGACTTCACCCTCAATCCATCACTTTTTTTAGGAAGGATCGAGCGATCATTAGATGCAATACAGTGAGTAATAATAGTGGACGCTCACAGGCTCTACGATGCTCGCTCGGCCGCGCTGTATATGCTGTAAATCACTTACAGTGAAGTTCAGAAACCCTGATTTATTTTGCGAGTCTCTAAATGACATGAATGAATAGAGATTAATATATACCTATTTATTTTACGTATTAGCGCACATCGGTTTTTAATGCGTAATCACTTCCTCTCTGCATTCCAACGAGCTTGAGACCGATATAATACGATTTCGGGCGCATTAAAAATTATATATATATATATATATATATATATGTATGTATGTATGTATGTATGTATGTATGTATGTATGTATGTATGTATGTATGTATGTATGTATTTGGTAATTTAAATATCCAAATTAATTGAACTGAAATATTTTGATATGTTAATTTTTATTTTTTTGTTAAACGTTTGATATTTAATGAAATTATATTATGTTACATATTCTATTAAAAATTCTGAAAAGTATGAAACATTTTTAACTTTCATCTGTATTTTATCATTTTCGTTCAGGGGAATAAAAACATCAGAAGAGTTAGTACCTTTAGTAGATTTAGCTTTCTCAAAGTATTTTTTTCAAGTTATCTGTTATATTATCGTATTCCTCATTACTGCAATCAACGAAACTCAAATTAGGCAGAGCTTGCCGTGCCCAATCGTATAAGTCTTTAGATGATCTATTTCAATTCCCTTGTATATTTGCTCATATAGCTAATCTTTCAATCGTTCCTCCAGTCTTATCACATGGATTTTTACCGTGGAAAGAAGCAAAAAAATGCCATTCAGCTTTAATTAAAAATTTTTTTATAGTGATCTGCTAAATTCAAAAAATTCTATTTATTTTTATATTGAGCTGATGCGTCATTCGATACGTAAATGATTTTATCTACATTATAATTTTTTTCTCTCAAGTAAGAAATTAATTTTTCTTGAAACAATGTCACTGCTTGTACTATACATTGTGATTTAAGTTTTCAGAAATTATTACCAAATATTCCGGCACTACTTCCCTATTAACTTTTCTGTAAATGCAAAAAGATTGAATAGTAACTTATTTATAATTCTCGTGATGGGCTTAGATTTCATTTTGAATAATACAACTATAATTTTCTGAAAAATCTAACATTACTAATAACTGGTTATCATTTAAATTATTTATTGTAGATCTTAAATCATTTTAACTTTTAGCAATATAATCGTAAATTCTGAAATTCTGATTAACTTTTTTTTCTTAATATTTCAATATACTTGTCTATTGTCAGCGTAACGTTAATTAATTGATACTTTTTATCAATGGCAGTCCACTGCTTACACTCGATATTTTTAATAGAATTTTGATTTAAAAAAATATAGAACTAGTTTGCGACTTTATCAAAGCCTGGACAATCAAAACACTTATCGTAACGAAACGCTTTAGTGGAGTTTTCACATAAAATAATATTGAAAATTTCTTTATAATCAGTTGGAATCATTTCTTTTAATTTTAATTTAACAATTAAAGAATGTAGAGCATCTAGTAGTAATTTTATATTTTGATGATAGATACAAATGGAAACGTTATGAATTCCTTTTGAATCATTAGCTAATACACACTCTTCCGGTCGGTATTGACAAAAAGTCGAAAATCCAATTTTAATATCTTCTTTATAATTTTCATTATACCACTCTTTAAAAAGCACATAAGCTTCTTTTAAATTAAAAAACATTAACTGTTTTTGTATTTTAACTTTTTCAGTATCTGTTTCAATAGTTTTATAATCTTTTGCAGTAGGTCGAGTACTACTTATATCTATTTCCGGATAAAATTTTTGAATTCTTTGGATAACAACATTGGTTAAAATACGCATTCTATTACCCAGTAAAAGTTTAGCTAACATGCTTTCTTTTTGTCTCAACTTCTTTGATTCTTGAGCAGCGTGAAATGATTTTTTCTACTTTACGAGCACTCCAAGATTCTAGAAGAAGAGTTAAAATACTTAATTTTTCTGCATAACTCGAAGCTTTGGCAAATTTTTGTTTAAAATCTTTGATCAATTGTGTCTCGAAATCACTCGGCTTTTCAGTATTATCTTGCTCATAATCTTTTATTAATATACTTTTTAATTTTGACGATAAAAACATGAATTTTTTTTGTTTATAGTTTGTGGATTTTTTATATCATTTAAATTTATTGTACCTATCTATAGTTTCTTTAGTAAAAAATTACGGATTCGAACACATTTTTTACTACACATTAATTTAATTAAAATTCGACATCTTTCTGAAGATTTTCACGCGATAAATGGCTTTTTGTATGTTGTATTTCATATGAAGTATCACAAAATTCGTCATCACTAGATTCATCTTCATTATTTTCGATTTTACAATTTTCTATTTGACGTTCTATTATAACACGATTATTATTAGATGACGCATCAAACTTAAAATCACAGAAATCAACTTTCATATTATGCTCGTCTTAACTATATTCAGAATAAAGTGCTTCATTAAAATTTTTATTGTCCTTTTCACTTTCCTTTCCAAGTCCGTATTTAGTTCACGATTTATCGCATTCGCGATGTTCTGTACCGTCGTGACGCAGTCCAAGTCAGCAAACTCCAGCGTCATCCTGGAAGTTAAGTCTTTTAGTGTCGCAGTCTGTCCTAATACGTTCTGAAGTGTCCTTTGGAAGTCCTGTCCTTGCGACTTTTCCAGTCGCATCAATACAGCACCGTCCTTGGTTTTTCTAATCGTCCGAACGTCTACTTTCTCTGACTTGGGATCTACCTTCTGTCTGATAGTCCGCAAGATATAGGCGTACAGTTGTCCTTCCGCCGGCTTGATCAGAATGGTCCCGCGCCTGGTTTTTAGGTTGGGACATTCCGATCCTCGGCTTCTGTGTCCGTTTGTCGTCTTTTGTACCGTCTCGTTGTTGCTCTTTTTCTTGTTCCTTTTCTTTTTCTTTTTTACGACGGTGGCTCCGTCCTCATCTGACATCTCCGCTTTCATCTCAACATCCTCCGAAGAAGTGTGTTGAGTGGTATGCGTGGTGTCCCCCTCGTCAGGTATGTATCGGTTTCCGTCATTCACGCCCGGCGTTTGCTGTGTGGCAACAATGTCTAGGAGCATTCTCTGTCTTTCGACATCTACCTGATCTGGGCTTGGGGTCTGTTTTAACCATCGCCTTTTATGTTCTGAAGTTTCCTCCATTACATTCGTTCGTCTTTTCGTTACGTTCGTCTTTTGTCTGATCTGTTGCATTCGCTTCAGTTCATACGTACAAACTTCTACAGCCTCATATATCTCAGCCATACCGTTCGTAATCACGCAACTCACGTTTCTTTGGACGTTCGTCTTCTCCGTCATTTGTCCTAGAACGCTGTGTATGATGAGCACTTGCTCTCGTATTTTACTCTCCATAGCGTCCCAAGATTCTGACGACGTCAACCCTATCCTTTTTCCTGTCACAATTACTCGTCCACCGTGTAACGGGGAAGCCGGACAGCTTCAGTGACTCTCCTGAGTCGATGGGCGTAGAAAGCACTCTCGTACCTGCAAAATTTTCTGTGACTTTCATCTCCTTCATTCTACTATGTGTTTTACATGTTAGTGGTCAGAACAAATTACCAGGTATGGTGGGTCCTGCAATCTTTCCTGAGTAGACCCCCTGACCGAGCGTGCCTAGAGTCCGGTGGCCTCGACCGCCCCCCCCCCCCCCCCTGCAGCAAGGGCCCTTCCGATCGCCAATCGGCATTACTACAGACAGCGAGATTTGGCACTTATTAGGCGGTTTACCATTGTGTAGGGCGAGCCTTCCATGCTGGCTAAGCTGGGTCCGACCCCCTCCAACTACTGGCGGCTCAGGAGTGCGAGACTGGTATTACGATTGTACCCTCCAGAGTCGGCACTCACACAATCTAGCATAAACTCTCTCGTGATTGCTCTCGCCACCGTCTGGTAAAGTTCTGCTTTGTGTCTGATCGGGTAATCCGTCATTCCTCTGGTTTCACATCCATTCGGGAGATGCCCCGTTTATAGAGCCCTTTCATTCATAACCCGCTTGAAAAAAATACCCGTTTATAGGGTTCCATCTCATTCGTAGGCGATATCCGTTTATTGGGCCCCGCATTCTTGCTCCCAGAGAATTTAGACAATATGGCTACAATTATTGGTATTAAAATCTTGGTATCTAATATAATTTTAATTGATTATATTAATTTTGATTCATTCAGCCTCCTATATATATATATATATAGGGCTGGAGGTAATCAAAAGTATCAAAATATATAATCTCATCGCCTACTTTTTTATATGCAGCCTAATGAGTACTTCAGTAGGTAAACAAGAGAGGCTTTAGTTCAGGGGGTATCAGCTCACTGAGCTGATTCCCTGAGCTGATGCCCGTGCATCTTCAGCTTAGCACTGTCAAGTTACCTCCCCTCCTCTTACGTGCTTCGGCACGGTCGATTCACCCTCCCCCCTCCCCTACTGAGCTGATGCTCGTGCATTCTATGTTCGGCACTTTCGACTCTCCTCTCCCCCGCTCCCTTCCTAAGCTAATGTCAGTGGGTTCTATGTTCCACACTTTCGCTTCATTGTGCCTCCCTCCTCCTACTGAGCTGATATGCTCTCGGAGCCGATACCCGTGCGTTCACAGGGTTTCCGTTCATTGCGCGCGCGCATGTGTGTGTGTTTGTGTTCACTGAAATAAAAGATATATTATTATTAATCAATTATTACTATATATATAAATATATACATAATTATTATAATAAACTTAAAAAATATAAAAATACAAAAGAAAAGTTAATATATAATGTAACGGGATCGATAAGCTAATGCAATAAGAATTTATTTAAGCACAAACTCCCACGATACAGAGCTAACTGCCGCTCCGTTAAACACGTACAGTTATACGTGTATTCGCCCTTACGTTTGATACTTTCGTTTCAGTGTCTTCTTTCCAACCGAGTTGAACTCACCTTAAATCATCTGACTTGTGACACTCGATCTATCTTAGGTGTGAGTGGCCTAATGCTTAATCCGACTAATCCCCTAGATGAAATCGGATTAAAATTTAATCTGTGATAAATCTGTTAAACTATTAGGAATCGAAATGACGTAATACGGCGAATAAAATTAATAATGTTTAATTCAAATAAACTACAATCTTTTACTAGCCGAAAGACTAACGCACGCGAATAGGATTTCCAATGATTAATAATAATACGGGGAGAGACAGAGAGAGAGAGAGAGAATTCGAACTTTGCCGCGAAAATTAACGCTCGGCGCGAATACAAAAAATAACCATCGCGATAGACAAAATACTCTCGCTCGTATTTTGTCGCGCAATATAAGGGAGGTGCACTTCCCCTGCTGTGCAATTACGGTGAGCAGCCGTGATTATTGTAGCAAATTAAAGGTGCTCTTCAAATCAGCTGCGCTGCCTCGCTCGCTTACAAATTTGCTACTTCTCTGCTGCTTTATTTGCTGCTGATGTTATGCTGCTACTGTGGTTGCTTCCTCGCTCACTCACGCACGTATCAAAAATCTCAATAAATTATTTTATGAAAACGGCGAAACACAGTGAAAACTAATTGGCGGTACTGCACTAAGTAACAGCTGAGACTTAACTGAAAACTTTTAAACTCTCGCGCGCCCTCTCTCTCTCTCTCTCTCTCTCTCTCTCTCTCTCTTAGTCGTTCGTTCAAGCATCGCGAATGTACCGAATCGTGAACGGATCGATAAATCGAATTGACTACCGTTGCAATAAATTTATAATATATACATATAAATATTAAGTATACGCTCAGTTGTCGTCGTCGTCATCGTCATCGTCGTGACCGTCGTTATCTGCGGGAAAAAATTTTCCGATTTTGTAGCGCGGGGCACCGTCGACTGCGTCGTCCATGAGGGAAAGTCGGTTTTTCGCCGCGATAACGAGATCGTACAGAAACTCCGACGTGAATTGTCCTGCGGGGGTATTTTTAGATATTGGGGACCACGATTGGAATAACTGGCGCACATGTCTGACGGGTCCGGTCCGATCAACGTGCCGCCTGCTCTCGTGCTGTGGTGGAGATTCCACCCACTGCGGCTGCCGACTGCAGCGACCAGCGGCGCAGTATCCGTACTCCCAGCCCTCGCAGACGGGCATAGTGTCGTCGTGATCGTTGACCTGCAACAAAGAAACAAAAGAAACTTTAAATAAACTACCCCGATTAAAAAAAAAGTATTATTTGTATTGAAAAAAAAAAAAAAAATTCATACCTGTCCCTGTTTGTAGGACATCGCTCACAGCTCTGGTTGTTCTGGTGAAACTAAATTCACCAAGAGCGGTTGAGGCGTCGCGAGATTTATCACGGGTGCTAAAGGCACCAGGTCGATGTGTGTTACGGTGGTGGTGGTGGATGTGAGACAATGACTTCGCAAACCATCTCCACGTCATCATCATCATCAGATCTGTAAAAATATTATATAGGAAAAAATTATTTATATATATAACTATATATTAAAAAATATATATTAAATATATAAATTTTAATATATTATATATTAAATATATAATTTTTAATATATTGTTATAATGTACTAATGTGGGCAAAAAGTAAGGTGAATTTTCAATTTAAACTTCGCGGGCTTAACATTTCGGGCTAGTTCTTTTTTTCTTGAGTTGGTAGGACTGCGAATGACATCTGGGACAAATTTCATGTCAATGTCATCATCAGTAATATATTTACGCTTGTGTTTACCAAACGACCAAGAGTGCATATTTCGATTTTTACAATGTCTGATTTAATTGAGCAAAGAAGTGCCATCAAATTTTGTTTGCGGAATGAAATTTCGGCTGCGGAAACGTTGAGGATGTTGCGGAAGGCCTTTGGTGATTCTACCATGTCGCAGAAAAATGTTTATAAGTGGTACAAAGACTTCAAAGAGGGTCGAGAACGTGTTGATGACTTGGAGCGCTCCGGACGACCATCGACGTCAACAGATGACCAACACGTCAATAAAGTGAAGGAATTAGTGCTCGAAAATCGTCGGTTGACTGTTAGAGACCTTACTGATATGATCGAAATATCAGAAGGATCTGTGAAAACAATTTTGAAAGACCATTTGGGCCTACGAAAAGTCAAATCTCGTTTGGTACCGAAAACGCTCAATTCGTTCACTCGTTCTTCGTGACCATTTCGCCAAAAATTCGACGCATATCGTTCCGCAACCACCGTATTCGCCTGATTTGGCTCCGTGTGACTTCTGGCTATTCCCAAAACTCAAGAGACCACTCCGGGGAACGCGTTTCGAGTCGATTGAGGAGATAAGAGCTGAATCGAAGAAGGCGCTGATGGCTATACCGGAAAGGGACTATTTGGCATGTTTCGAGGATTGGAAAAAACGTTGGCATAAGTGTATTTTATCGGGAGGGGATTACTTCGAAGGGGATGACATTGATGTAGAAGAATAAATAAAGATTTTTCATTTTACAAACAAATTCACCTTACTTTTTGCCCACAGTAGTATATAATATATATTAGAAATTAATATACGAGGTGTGTTCAAAAAGTAACGAGAATTTTTAAATTTCGCGGGTTTGGAGAGTCCGCTTGTATAAAATTTTTTTTTATTATGTTGGTACACATGCCCCTGAAGTACGATAAAATTTTCAGCAATATTCATTGCTTACTTTTTAAGTGGCAGCCGCTAACGTTAGACGTGTTTTTCGAGCTCGGCGATTTTCGTTTGTGAAAAAAAATGGATCAAAGAATTTGTATTAAATTTTGCGTAAAAAATGAAATAAAGTGTAGTAAAGTTTGTCAAATGTTAACAAAGGCATATAGTGAGTCTGCTATGAGTAAAGCAAGGATTTATGAGTGGTATAAGCGTTTCCAAGATGGCCACGAAAACGTTGAAGATGACGAACGACCCGGACGCCCAAGCACATCAACAACCGATTAAAACGTGAAAAAAGTGAAAGAAATGGTTATGAACGATCGCCGAATCACAATCAGAGAAGTCGCTGATGATGTTGGCATATCAGTTGGCTCATGCCATCAAATTTTTTCGAATGTTTTGGGTATGAAACGTATGGCAGCAAAATTCGTTCCAAAATTGTTGAATTTCGAACAAAAACAGCGGCGAATGGAAGTTGCTCAGGAGTCGCTAAATGAAGTCAATAACGATGCAGAACTACTAAAACGTGTTATAACAGGTGACGAAACGGATATGATGTCGAAACTAAGGCTCAATCGTCCCAGTGGAGGCATTCTGGATCGCCAAGACCGAAAAAGGCTCGATAAGTACGGTCGAATGTGAAGGTTATGCTCACTGTGTTCTTCGATTTTAATGGCATAGTGCATTATGAATTCTTGCCACAAGGTCAAACAATCAATAAGCAAGTTCAACGTCGTTTGCGTGAAGCAATCCGAAAAAAACGCCCGGATTTGTGGCAAAACAATTCATGGCTTTTGCACCACGATAATGCGCCTGCTCACACTTCATTGCTTGTTCGTGAATTTTTGGCCAAAAACGAAACTGTAACGATACCTCAGCCTCCATATTCGCCAGATATGGCTCCATGTGACTTTTTTCTATTTCCAAAAATAAAGAGAACATTAAAAGGTCGTCGTTTTACAAGCATAGATGACATTAAAAGCGAATCGCTGAAAGAGCTAAAAGCAATTACAAAGATCGAGTTTCAAAAGTGTTTCGAGGATTGGAAAAAGCTTTGGCATAAGTGTATTGTATCCGAAGGGGACTACTTTGAAGGCGACAACATTAATGTAGATGAATAAATAAATATTTTTTTCATAACACGAAAATTCTCGTTATTTTTTGAACACACCTCGTATATATCGAAACGAGCACAGTCTGGGAAGTCGTGGCAATAATACTTCCTAAGGTGGTCACTTGAGCAGCTTTTTGTTTTAGATAATTTTTTTTTGTTTATATGCGAATAGGGCAAATTATTTGGTACATAGGGCAACTAAGCAAAATCATTTCAATTAAAAACTGTTTTTATTTTTTTATTTTCATTATTTTCCTGGGCTGATCTGGGGGTGGTTCCATAAGTTAACACGAGAGCATGACAGTCGCAGTGACTTGGTTTGCACTCGATTATAGCTCGAAATACTGCTCGGTTCTCCCGTTCGTCCGTTCCAATTACAATTTTGGTATTTACTTTTAACAATTAGGGAATGAGCATTGCAAATTAAGCATTATGTTCGTTCTGCTGTGATTTATGTATAGAAGAAAGGTATTATATAAAAAGATAATTAGTAATTACAATAACAATAAGGTTGGAACATTCAACTTGGAATGACTTTTGAACGGAAAACGAACGAATGGGAGAACCGAACAGTATTTCGAGCTATAATCGAACGCCGCCTTAATTCTCGCCTAAATTCACACTTCAATTTTGGCGCTCATATATTTTTCTTTATTCACTTTTGGCGCGATTGAACAATAAAATTTTATATTGTTGTCAAAAATTACTACTGAAATGTATAATACAAATTGCATATTGAGCTGTAGTGTAATTGCTATAACTGAGATAAATGGCTAAATGAGACTTGTTGGCCTGGCCTGAGAAAATGGAGTACAACGATATTGATAATACCGGTAAGATTTTTATATTGTTCATTTATATGTCATACTAGCCTAATACAATATTAATATTTCATATTTCAACAGAAAATTCAGATGATATATATGAATTATTTGAGCCCTTTGATAATTCGCTTGATCAGTTGCAAAACTTCCAAGTAACACAACAGAATTATCATGAAGAATTGGAAATTGTATCTCAAACCTCTGGAATAGAAAAACAGACGGAAAAACTGCACAATGATTTTCTTGACCCTGGATCGGAATCAGAATCTGGTAGTTTTTGATTTGTACAAGAAAAGTCTTTTGATAATTCATTAGATAAGTTCCTATTAATAATCGTAATTTTTCACGGTTTACCGATAAAATAAAATGGTGTCGCCTTGACAAATAGTTTCCAGCTACATCGGGCAGCTTTCTGTCAAAAGCTCTCAAGAATAGAACATACGCCACCTTTTGGCAGTTCAACCATACAAATCTTGAATTTCAGACGATTATCAAAGGAAGATGGACGATGTCACCGATCCAATAATACTGAACTGTTTTTTCCGCGTCGCGCTAGCAACGTAATTCCACCGCAACTAAGAATGTCGCCATACCTACATTTAATAGTACGAAATAATTAATGAATATCAAGATCCCATTCATAAACTCATTTTTTCACGGTTTGCTGATGAAGTGAACTGGTGTCGCCAGAATCCGGTGTGACGCAATAGTGTTCCTAGGCATAAGCCGGACAGCCAATTCGTGGCTTGGGGGCCAGAGATCATTCTAAACTATCTTAGTAACCTCGTGAAAAGGATCTTCTGGCAGGCTTTCTTCAAGGAAATCAATTTCTCCGAAATCCGTTCTAGCCCTACCGCATACTATATACCTACTCATAATACAGAAAAAATCGACTGGACTTATAAAGAGTCAGGCCAGTCCATTCATATTACGTGTCGCGGAAATCCGGTTCTAATGAATATTGGTGTTGCCCACGACTATACAGCATAGATAGAGATACTTTGATTTGACCTCCGAGCACAGAAGCGGTTACCGATGACAGCCTACTGGTTTGGCGACAGAGTATTCGGAGTATTCAAGTAAGGTGACACTACCGCATACTGTATACCTACTATTAATACTAAAAAAATCGACTGGACGTATAAATAGTCAGGCCAGTCCATTCATATTATGTGTCGCGGAAATCGAGTTCCAATGAATATTGATGTTGCCCACGACTATGCTGCATCGATAGAGATTACTGTGTATTTACATTCATTAGTTCATTCAAATTACATGTCGCGGAAATCCGGTTTCAATGAATATTGGTGTAGCCCATGACTGTGCAGTATAATGACAAATTACGTTGATTTGACCACCGAGCACAGAAGCCGTTACCTATGGCAGCCTACTGGTTTGGCGACAGAGTATTCGGAGTATTCAAGTAAGGTGACACTACCGCATACTGTATACCTACTAATAATACTGAAAAAATCGACTGGACTTATAAATAGTAAGGCCAGTCCATTCATATTATGTGTCGCGGAAATCGAGTTCCAATGAATATTGATGTTGCCCACGACTATGCTGCATCGATAGAGATTACTGTGTATTTACATTCATTAGTTCATTCAAATTACGTGTCGCGGAAATCCGGTTTCAATGAATATTGGTGTTGCCCACGACTATACAGCATAGATAGAGATAATTTGATTTGACCTCCGAGCATAGAAGCGGTTACCGATGGCAGCCTACTGGTTTGGCGACAGAGTATTCGGAGTATTAAAGTAAAGTGACACTACCCCATACTGAATACCTACTAATAATACTGAAAAAATCGACTGGACTTATAAATAGTCAGGACAGTCCATTCATATTACGTGTAGCGGAAATCCGGTTTCAATGAATATTGGTGTTGCCCACGACTGTACAGCATAGATAGAGATACTTTGAATTGACCTCCGAGCACAGAAGCGGTTACCAATGGCAGCCTACTGGTTTGGCGACAGAGTATTCGGAGTATTCAAGTAAGGTGACACTACCGCATACTGTATACCTACTATTAATACTAAAAAAATCGACTGGACTTATAAATAGTCAGGACAGTCCATTCATATTACGTGTAGCGGAAATCCGGTTTCAATGAATATTGGTGTTGCCCACGACTGTACAGCATAGATACAGATACTTTGAATTGACCTCCGAGCACAGAAGCGGTTACCAATGGCAGCCTACTGGTTTGGCGACAGAGTATTCGGAGTATTCAAGTAAAGTGACACTACCGCATACTGAATACCTACTAATAATACTGAAAAAATCGAATGGATTGATAAAGAGTCAGGCCAGTCCATTTATATTACGTGTCGCGGAAATCCGGTTTCAATGAATATTGGTGATGCCCACGACTATACAGTATTGATAGAGATACTTTAATTTGACCTCCGAGCACAGAAGAGGTTACCGATGGCAGCCTACAGGTTTGGTGACAGAGTATTCGGAAAATCCAAGTAAAGTGATACTACCGCATACTGAATACCTACTAATAATACTGAAAAAATCGACAGGACTTATTAAGAGTCAGGCCAGTCCATTCATATACGTGTGGCGGAAATCCGGTTCTAATGAATATTGGTGTTGCCCACGACTATAGAGCATAGATAGAGATACTTTGATTTGACCTCCGAGCACAGAAGCGGTTACCGATGGCAGCCTACTGGTTTGGCGACAGAGTATTCGGAGTTCTCAAGTAAAGTGACACTACCGCATACTGAATACCTACTAATAATACTGAAAAAATCGACTGGACTTATAAAGAGTCAGGCCAGTCCATTTATATTACGTGTCGCGGAAATTCGGTTTCAATGAATATTGGTGTTGCCCACGACTATACAGCATAGATAGAGATAATTTGATTTGACCTCCGAGCACAGAAGCGGTTACCGATGGCAGCCTACTAGTTTGGCGACAGAGTATTCGGAGCATTCAAGTAAGGTGACACTACCGCATACTGTATACCTACTAATAATACTGAAAAAATCGACTGGACCTATAAATAGTCAGGCCAGTCCATTCATATTACGTGTCGCGGAAATTCGGTTTCAATGAATATTGGTGTTGCACGCGACTATACAGCATAGATAGAGATAATTTGATTTGACCTCCGAGCACAGAAGCGGTTACCGATGGCAGCCTACTAGTTTGGCGACAGAGTATTCGGAGCATTCAAGTAAGGTGACACTACCGCATACTGTATACCTACTAATAATACTGAAAAAATCGACTGGACCTATAAATAGTCAGGCCAGTCCATTCATATTACGTGTCGCGGAAATTCGGTTTCAATGAATATTGGTGTTGCCCACGACTATACAGCATAGATAGAGATAATTTGATTTGACCTCCGAGCACAGAAGCGGTTACCGATGGCAGCCTACTAGTTTGGCGACAGAGTATTCGGAGCATTCAAGTAAGGTGACACTACCGCATACTGTATACCTACTAATAATACTGAAAAAATCGACTGGACCTATAAATAGTCAGGCCAGTCCATTCATATTACGTGTCGCGGAAATTCGGTTTCAATGAATATTGGTGTTGCACGCGAGTATGTAGCATAAATAGAGATATTTTGATTTGACCTCCGAGCACAAAGGCGGTTACCGTTGGCTCCCTACTGGTTTGGCGATAGAGTAATCGGAGTATTCAACAGTTAAGCAATCGCATTCATATTTACGTGTCCCGGTAAAATGGTTCGAATGAATACTATTATATGCCTCGGCTATTGGACATTAAGCGTGGATCAGCTATATGTAGTTATATATCTTGTATTATAATCTATGAGAATAAGAGATTTGTACATTCGGTGCATTACGATTTTGGTGTTAGTAGCGTATTATAGTTACGTTTTGTCCAATTCATTGAACGAAAAGGCATTTAATGTCTGCTCAAGTCGTAAAATCATAAGTTGTTCTATGTAACGGGATGATATTCCCAAAAATCTCCAAATCATTTAGCATAAGGCATACCACTTTTCGACATTGTCTTTACGATGCTTTATTAACTTTTCTCTTTATTGGATTCAATATTTCGATATTATAACTCAATATGAAATGTGTCACGCTACAGATTAAAGAGTGCTTGTAGCTTGTAACTTAGATGCCTTCAGAACAAGGCATTTAATGCCTGCGTGAGTCGTAAATGAATCACGTATGTTATAATTGATGCGATCTCATTTTTAAAAATGACGGAGGCATATTTTGCTACACTTTGTTTACCACGCTGTTTTAAATTCTTACTTTATTTGATGAAGTAATTTAGTATTCTAACTCAAGTTGGAAAGTTATTGGCTGCTCTGTAAGATTTTTATAGCATTCGTAGTCACATCTCTGACACACATTTTCGGCTACCGCGCTGTTAAATTAAATTTCATAATTCGGAAATTGGGTTATTGGAAGTTCGCTAAACTGACCAATTCCAATATTGGCACTTTGAAGAACTCGCCAAACTGACCAATCGTATGATGGCAATTTGAAGAGATCTCTAAACTGCCGAAAAAATCGCTGAACTGACCAATAATTGAAAAAAAACTCGCTGAAGTGACCTTTTTCAATATATATATATACAATATATATATATATTGTGACGGTAAACGTCTTATTAGCGCTAACGGCCCAACCATGCGGTTGCCTGCGAGGGCAGCACCTACCGGTTGGGGAAAATGTGTGACGAGGGAATTCGGCACGCGACGGGACGGAACGCGCGCGTATGAAAATGAACCAGTGGAAGATTAGAGCCCACACACTCAGCTGCTATTAAGAAGGACAAGAGTTTTCCCCGAGTTTTCCGGAGTGCAGAGACAAAAGAGAGAAGCTGTGCCATAGCCTTACGTCCGGAAAGTGTGCGTGCAAGTGTGCGTGCAAGTGTGCGTGCAAGTGTGCGTAAGCGGAGAGTTTGGCCATCGAGGGCGAAATCGACAACGAGAGTCGATCGACCGCAGAAGCGGGCTTCCCCGAGTCACGTCTACGAACTTTTTCTTTCGTTCTCCGTGCGACTGCTATTAAGGTAAGCTGGCTAGCTTAATTTCGCGATCGCGATAGAATTGTCTATAACTAATCTCTCGTACTCGACAAGAAATGCGCATGTAATAGCTCTGCGAACAATGAGCGGCGAGCGATCCGACACTGCATGTTGTTGTCGTGCGCGCGTCTTGTAAACATAAACACGCGGGCCTAATACATTGTATAGTTTAGAGAAAATAAACGATCCCGTATGTGAAATTAACAGTATTTTCGACGTATTTATTTCACGTTAGTAGGTAGTTGGTTGACTGACATCCGTTCCCTCCGGCTCTCCGGTTTTCGAATTTGAACGTGTAGATAATCCGGCGCGCTCTTCGATACGATAAATAAACGGATAGCTACCCCGTTACAATATATATATGAGTATATATATATATATATGTGTGTGTGTGTGTGTGTGTGTGTGTGTGTGTGTGTATATGTTTTTAACTTATATGTTACATTTGGTTTTCATTTCTAACATTCAATTGTGTCTCGTGTCTAGTTTGTGTAATTGATAATGTATGTGTTTTGTGTGTGTTATGTGTATATGTGTACGTATGTAGGTGTATCTGCAACTCTTGCGTCCCTGTCTTCTGCTTCTGTCTGTTCAGCTTTTCTTCCCATTTTTCTGTTGATTAATCTTCTCTTCCGCTCTCTCTCTCCTAGATCTGCCTTTTCCGCTCTTGTTTTTCTCTGTCTTGCTTATTTTCTTTTCGTCTTCTTTCTTTGTTACTTTCTTTTGCCTTTTGACCTTTGCCTTTACTTTGCTTTTGCTCTCTTTTTGTTAATCATTTCATCTGTCTTTCTCCTTGTTAGGGCTTTGGCACCTTTTTCTCATTTCCTATTGCTCCCTCTGCCTTTCCTTTCCTCAACCTTACTTATTTTCTTTAGTATCTTATAATTTGTCTTCTTGTTTTCCTTTTTCTTTCTCTTCTTCGATTCTCCTTCTTTTCCATTTTTTCTCCTGCATCCAATACCTGCTTCCTCTCGCTTGTGTAGTTGCTAGTACTTGTGTTTTGTGGGTGTGTGTGTATGTGTATGTGTATGTTTGCGTGTGTGTGTGTGTTTTGTGTGTATGTTTGCGTATGTAGATGTGTCTGCGAGTCTTCCGTGCTCTGTCTTCTGTTTCCTTCTGTCCTTAGGGTCTTAAAATTTCGTCTTCTTATTTTTCTTTTTCTTTCTCCTCTTTGTTTCTTCTTCTTTTCCATTTTAGCTCCATCATCCTCGCTATCTTTTCTTTGCTTCCAATTTTCTTCCTCTTTCATACACATTCTGCATCTCTTATTTTCTTCCTTTTCCCAATACTTGCTTCCTCTCGTTTCATTACCTAACCTAAACCTTTCCCTTATTTGTTGGCCTTTTCTTCTTCCCTCTCCTTGAATTTCCTTTAATCTGTACTTTTTCATTTCTTTTTTCAGTTCTTTCCACTCGTTTATATATCTTGACTTTTCTAGCTTTTCTTCTAATTCTTTTCCTTCTCTTTTCTTTAGCTCTTCTCTTCTCTTCCCAAAACTCTTCTCTCATTTCGTCTCCCTCCTCCCTCTCTCTGTATATTTTACTTTTTTCTAGCCTTTCTTCTCTCTCCTCCTTCTTAGCCTTTTTATATTTTTTATTTATTTCTCTTTTCTTTAGTTCTCTTCATGCTTCTTTTTTTATTGAGCCATCTCTTTTTTCTTTTATTTTGTTTTCATTCCTCATTGCTCTTTCTAATGCTGTTTTTTCATTTCTTATCTCCCTGTTTCCCATCGTATTAAGTAATTTGGCGCGTTTCTATCTAATCCCAATACCCACTTTATGTATTTTAGTTGTAATCTCTCTATTTCTTTATATCTCTTCCATCCCCAGATTACTGCTCCATACATAATCACGCTTTTTGCCAGTGCGTCGAACAGGTTCATTCTTAGCTCCCAATTTTCTCTAAATAGTTATTCTCCTAGCCCTCATAGTCTTCCGAGTCCCATATTTATTTTCCCTTCAACCTTCTTTATATGCTTTTTATTTCCGTTATTTCTACTTATCACATATCCCAAGTAATTGTACTCTTTAACCATCTCTACCTTCTCACCTTTCCATTCGAAATCTTCTTCCTTTCCCCTTCCTCCTCCTCTCCTGCATTTCATTATCTTTGATTTTCCTACATTTAGCTCTAATCCCCTTTTTCCAGGTATTTGTTTAATTTTTTCAGCATCGCTTTCATTCCACTTTCAATCTTTGCTATCATCTCTATATCATCTGCATATCCTAATGTCCTATTTTCTTCCTTCCTATCATTACCCCTCTTCTTGCACCTGCTTGATCTTCACTTCCAGGTCAGCGAAGGCAAGATTAAATAGCGTGATGCTCAAAGGGCACCCTTGTCTTACGCCTTTCTAAGTCTCAAACTCCTCAATTATTTCTCCTCCAACTTTTACCTTACTCCCTATTTTCTTATATATTTCTTCTATTCTTTTCCTAATTTTTCTATTTATTCCTTTCTCTTTCATTGTTTCCCATATTTTCTTCCTCTTTATCTTGTCAAAAGCGGTTTCATGTCGGCAAAGAATACATACAGTTTTCCTCCTTTTTCCCTTATTTCCTTCCCTATTATTGTTTTTAATACATATATTGCGTCCATTGTTCCTCTTTTCTTCCTGAATCTTATCTCCGTATCGCTTAGCGTTTTTTAGCTTCTAGTTCTCTTTCCAGCTTTTCCTTCAGTATTTCCGCATATATTTTGTATCCCGTGTCCATCAGCGATATTCCTCTATAGTTTTCTACTTCTTCTTTCCCCCCTTTCTTATATATTAGTACTATTATTCCCTTCCTCCATTTTTCCGGATATCCTTCTCCGTTCCAGATTCCGTTTAAGCATTTTGTCATATCTTTTAACAAACCTTCCGTGCCATCCATCCACGCTTCATTCGCTATACCATCTTCTCCTGTCGCCTTTTTCTTTTTCATTTTTCTTATTATCTCTTTTACTTCTCTTACTTTGATCTCTTCTCCTTCCTCTACTTCGCTGTCTTCGGTTCCTTCTCCTTTGCTTTCTTCCTTTTCTTCCTCTTCCAGTTGTGCCTTGAAGTGCTTTAACCATTCTTCTTTACCTATCTTTTCATCTAATCTCAGTTTTTTCTTCCTATTGCTATTCACTTTATCCCAGAATTTTCTTCTCATTTTATCTTTTCTTATTTCTTCTGCCACTCTTTTCCCCTCAACGTCTTTCGCTTTTCTTATTTCCTCTCAGTAATCTCTCTTTGCTTCTAGGTATTTGCCTCTACCTCCTTCCCCTTTCCTTACTTTATTTAACTCTGCTATCACTCCAACCCTTTTTATCGTACATTCTTCTCTCCACCAGCTTTTTTTCGATCCTTTTTTTTCCTTATCTTCTTTTTTACGACTGTGTTCTTCACTCTATTTTTTATCTCTTTCCATTTTTCTGTTCTCTCTACTGCGTTTACCCATCTCTGATACTTTCTTATACCTTTTTCGCCCCAGTCGTCTATCATTCTTTCTTCCTCTTCTTTTATTTCTTCTGTTATTTTGTCTTTCAATTTCACTTCTACAGGTAAGTGATCCGATTTTACCCTCTCTTTTATTTAAACCCTTTTTATTGCCTCATCTCCTTCCTCGTTATTTACTACATAGTCTATCGTTGACATTCCTCTCGCTCGTATATATGTTATTTCTCCCTCTTCATCTCCTTCTTTTCTCCCATTCGTTAACCCAAAGCACATTTCTCCTAGCCATTTTATCATTTCTTCTCCCTCTGTTTAACACTTTACCCTTGGCCTTTATTTCATCTAGGTTTTCTTCTGTCTCCCATTCTCTCCCTTCATTTCCTGTTCTTGCGTTGAAATCACCTCCTATAATTATTGTTTTTCCTCTGTTCTCCTCTATCTCTTCGCTTAGGTATTCATAGTTTTCCTTTTTCTCATGTTGCATATACACCGTTGCTATCATGTATTTCCTCGCTCCAATCTTTATTTCTCCCGCTATTACCTCACTTGTCCTTTCTTTCTTCCATTTCTCTATTTCTATTCCTCTCCCCCTTCTTGCTTCCTTTCTTGAGTCTCTCAACTCTATATTATATTCTTTCAGTTGCTTCTCCACCCCAGTTTTTGCCCCTTGCTTCTTCATCCAGGTTTCGGTTAGCCCTATTATATAAAATTCCCTAACATATTCCCAGTCGTCTTCCTCCGTGCTCCTAATCCCTGCCACGTTCCAGAATAGTATTTTTACTGCCTCTCTTCCATCTCTATCCCCTCACACCCCTCTCTCTTTTTTCCCTATTGTTTACAAAACCCTTCCGTCCTTTTTCCTACCATTTTTCCCTCTTTCTCGCTCCACCACCATTCTTCTTCCTCTGACTTCAACCCGTTATGCCACATCTTTATCTCTTTACCTTTACTTTTTATTTCTCTCGCTTTCCTTGTTACTTCCTCTCTTATCTTCCTCTACTTCTACGCCCAGTCCTGATCTATAAAGATCTTTTTCTGCCCCAGCTTTTTTTTCCTCTTCATAATTCCTTCTTTTTGTTCCCATGAAGCGCATCTAATTTGTCACATCTTTTTTCCTCTTTCTCTCAGATCATCCTTCCCGGCTGTCCCTCCTATTCTTCTCAGATTCTCTATCTCCTCTTTCATTTCTAGTTCCTCTCTTAACTATTCCTCTGCCTCACTCTTCTTTTCCCATCTTAACCCACTCTCTAAGTCTATCACTATTATATTGTTTAACCTACTTTCTCTATCCATTTTTTCTCTCATATACTCTGTTTATTTCTTATTGCCTACTTCTGATCCTCTTTGCTTCTCGTTTCTTCCTTCTATACTTTTTTTAATTTCACGCACACTTCTTCCAACTGGTTCATCCTTTCTTTCCATTCTTCCTGCAGTTTCTTTTCTCTAAGTTCTGCTTTTTCCCTTTCTTCTTTTGTCTCTCCTTCTTTCTTCTCTCTCTCTCTCTCTCTCTCTTGTTCTCTCCTAACTTTTCCTATTTCTTTCTCCCATCTTTCTTCTCTTCTTTTCCCCTCTGTCTCAATTCTTTCCATTTTGTCCATCATTTCTTTAAACATTTCTGTCCATTCTCTCCTTTCTTCCTTCCATAACTCTCGTAAATCCCTTATATCTGCCCATATCTTTTCCATTATATCATCTGCTACACTACTTTTTCCCACTTCTCTTATCGTGTTGTCTAATCCTTCTCCTCCCTCCCCTTATAGTCTATAGTTTTTTTTATCGATATATTGTTCCATTTTTCAAATTTTTTTAATACTTTTTATTTTAATTGGAAAACTTATACTTTTAAGATTAAGTTTATTTTGATACTTTTTATATTTTTGTACTTCATCTCCATGCTCTACTGGATGATGCGCAGATAGAATAACTAACTTAAAACATTGGTTATTTTCATTTTTTACTTTAATATAAGCTTTTTTATTACCTATGTATTGTGGTAATGGAATATATAAAAGTCATCGAAAATCGTCTTCGTGGAGAAAAATAATTTCCATATTAGTGTGCTGCCTACAACGATAAAATGAATGAAATTCTAAACATTCATTTAGGTGTCGTCTTTGATGAGTCTATCACTCACTATGAAGTTCATACACATCAAGCTTATTCATTAGCATACTTCAGCAATAGTATTGAAATTCATATTTCGATTGCTGAAGATTTATTTTTACTTCCATCGTCTAGTATGATTCAGTCCAAAATATTATGTCGGTTAATAATCTGTCATTTGTTTGATGAAATACGTTATGAGATAAATGCCATTGAAATGGATAGAGTTGAAAATGATGGCTTAACGAATCTTATTAAAAATTGGCTTTCGCTCAATCTGAATCAAAGCTCTATCACCTAAAATGCTCGTTGAACTGTAAATAAACAAAGTATATCGATAACAAATGAAGCAGTTACTTTTATGTAACTATCTCTTTCACTGTGCTCTTGGAATTTTCTGGAGATCATAGAAAAATTGTTATTAATGTGAAATATGAACTGATTCTTACGAAATAAAGACATGACTTGAATGTTGGAATAGTTACACCGTCAGAAAATCTTCCCACTTTGGAAAAATTTGAAATTGATTTGACTAAAATTAATGCCTTATGTAGTAGTAGCGGACAGAGAAAAAATCAAATTACTAAATCATATTGTATGTGATAAAGCAATAACAATAAGTTATCGGATGTGGGAACTGTATGAGTATTCAAAATAACTTGTTTTTGGAGCGTCAAAACATCTAATCAGCTAGAAAAGTCTCGTTTTGTCATACTACCTTTTCAAACTAAACGATAAAAAGTAGCGACGCTCATGCAAATAATTTTGATTACTGCGACATTAGTAATGTAAAGTTATTTCTCCTTTTACAATGTTATCCCTATGGAAACCTGAATTTAAATATTGAACAGAATCAGTATGCTACGTTATATGATATGTATGCTAATTTTTAAATCTACTACTATGAGAAAGAAAATGAAACAATGCTTTATAAAACGGATTTTATTAATAGATTACCTCCAATAGATATCGACTGTTCAAAACAGGATGAATCAATCAAGAGTGCTGCAGTAGATGTTCGACTTAAATTTGAGACAAGAACCGACTTTCCTGATGATACTGCGGCCTATAACTTAATTCTTCAATTGTACAATACAATTCAATCAATGGCGATATAAAAAAATGAATGTAGTATATAACTAATGAGAAAAAAGAACTATATAATGTAAAATGTATACTGCATTATTGTATAAAATAAAAGAAATATAAATCAAATTTACAGATACGATTGTCTCTTTTTCCATACTACCCATGTATACTTTTACCTCTCTAAGATTTCATACTCAATATATATAAAATTGTATTATTATCTAAATTATGGTATTATTTCATTTATTACATAATAATGAGGAAGGGTAGCGCTACAGAGATTATTGTATGCTTTCAATATCTCCAACTCAGTGACGCTAATTCTATAGGGCCGTGCCCGTCTCCTCCCTTCTTCAAGCTAAACGCTAGCTCGATAGGACCTGGCATACTATAGAGTCACGCCACATTATAAGCTAGATCGATAGGGCCCCCATATACTATTGATTTATGCGTAATGTTCTTATTAATAAAATAAGTCTTGTTGAGAATTAATAACTTGAGAGACAGAAATTATCATAGATGTGGTTTTATTTAGAAGTTACAAAAACATTACGAGCGAGTGTGAGAATGGGACTGACTTAACAAGATCAGACGACTGTTGTTTAATCAATAATTAATTAATTACGATATCAAACCCGTGAACAATTTCGTAAAGGTAAAAGAACTTACTTCAAATTAGAACGTTTTATTTTCACAATAGATTCGATCAATGATAGTACTACTAATCAAATTTATCATAAATCAATTACGAAATTAATATTCGCTATCATGTTATCGTCAGCAGCTCGTCATCGTATCCCGACGTCGCTGTCAGATCCCCCGTACCCTGATGTCGACGCCAGCTCCCACCAGTATCTTGACGTCGACACCAGCTCCCAACAGTATCCTGACGTCATACGCCAGCTCTCCCTCATTTCGATGACGTAATCCGCTAGAATATATAATGCTTAACTACTGGAATGATTGTAGAATAAAGAGTAATAGTTTCGTTAAAGGTAATGCAAGGAAGCAATGAAAACTGTGCACGCCCGGCCGATAAATATTTTGTGCTATCTATTGCTTTGCGTCATACGGAGGGCGACTAGAGTACTTAGCAGCTATAATAAAGCGTCGACATTTTTCGTTCCAGCCCATCCACCGTGTACGTGATCTTGCACGAGGTTGCCCTATCCTATGGGTATTCATGCTCACAGTCACATATACGCTTGTTAATTCACATAAAACGTAGCCCGGTTAAAATTTCAATATTTTAGGATATTCATTTTATTTTTATGTAAATAGTATCTAAGTCACTATTTATAACTTATTTAACCTTCTACTTGTTATAAAAAGAATATTGATTTAAACTTTCATTACGTTTTATCTTAAAATTGAAGGAACCTTGCTAGCTATACGAAGAAAAGTGAAAAAATGTGATTATAAACAAAAATTTTTTTCACAGAGGATTATTCCAATGTTTTCATTATAAAGAAGCATTTCTTATGATTTACTCGAATGCGTAGATATCTATATGCGAATTTATATACCTCCCTTTCTACATGTAGTACTGATGCATGGGTATAAAGTTATGGAAAACATGGTTCTGCCAATAAAATTAATAGCTGAGTATTGTGTTTTACTAATTATATAATATATATTATAATTATACAGGGTGTCCAAAAAGTTCCGAGACACCCCAGTAAGTCCTGAGATATAACTATTTCCGAGGAGATTAAGGTCATTCCTTTAGTAACTTTGAACGAGGAATCCAGTGGTGACCTTGGTTTTGACCTTGAGCTTGAACTTCAAGGTCATTTCAAGGTCAACTTTCTTTTTTCAAATGGGAACCCCTATTTTTGACAACGGCAATCGAAAGAGCGGGAAATTTTACGTCCAAAACGGTATTTTAAAATTTTTTTTCATGGCCTTGAGAAGGTCGATTTAAGGTCAAATGCTTGAAAAACTGCCTAAAAGCGTTTTTTTTTAAATTTTTAAAATATCGAAAAATGACCTCTATAAAATTTGTTCAGACCAGAGTGGGCCACCCAATGCACCAAAAACCTTTGACCGTTACCCTCATTTTGAAGCTCATTTCAAGGTCGAAGTGTTTTTTGTAATGGAAACCCCTATTTTTGACCCCGGATTCGCACATAGCGCGAAATCAGAAAGAAACATTCAAAACGTAGTGAGTGGAAAAAACTTATCCGGCAAAAAAACTGTACCTATGTCTCTGCTTGCTCCTCATTTAAAACAACTTGACTTTCGGTTTGGATAACCCGTTACTTTATTATTCAAACAATCAAAGGTGACCTTGAAATAACCTTAAAATGATCTTGAAGGTCAAAGATAAGGTCACTGTAACATGCTCCCAGTAGCATTTAATAAATTTAGCCCGAAACAGTTTGTAAATGTTTCGTGAATAATATTGGATCTGAATTTCACATGACCTTAGCGATGAACGTCGTGGATCAATCGAAACTCAACATAATACCTTATCCAAACGTCGGATTTCGCGCTATATGCGAATCCCGTGTCAAAAAGAGGGGTTTCCATTACAAAAAACACTTCGACCTTGAAATGACCTTCAAAATGAGGTTAAAGGTCAAAGGTTTTTGGTGCATTGAGTGGCCCACTTTGTTCTGAACAAATTTTCTAGAGGTCATTTTTCGATATCTTAAAAATTTTTAAAAAAACGCTTTTAGGCAGTTTTTCAAGCATTTGACCTTAAATCGACCTTCTCAAGGCAATGAAAAAAAATTTTAAAATACCGTTTTGGACGTAAAATTTCTCGCTCTTTCGATTGCCGTTGTCAAAAATAGGGGTTCCCATTTGAAAAAAAAAGTTGACCTTGAAATGACCTTGAAGTTCAAGCTCAAGGTCAAAACCAAGGGCACCACTGGATTCCTCGTTCAAAGTTACTAAAGGAATGACCTTAATCTCCTCGGAAATAGTTATATCTCAGGACTTACTGGGGTGTCTCGGAACTTTTTGGACACCCTGTATATTATACTTCACACTGTGATTAAATTTAATGAACTAAATTAACCAGTAATTTTTTTCTTCTTTTTCATTATTAGTATTTGTTTTATTTTTTTCTTGCAGTTCATCTTGTACATTCAAAATTCTTTGACTTACTTTTCTTTTTTTTTGCACATGTAATAAATTATAGTACATTACGATACAAGTGCGGAAAAGTAGATTCTTGTCTTGTGTGGCGTTTACGCCCGAGCAAAGCGAGGGTGGAAAGGTATACGAGACGAGAAACTCTTTCCCGAACATATGCCGTACCGTATTTTTTGATACGACGTGTGGAAAGTGCGATTTTCAACGCACGTTTTCTGCCGAGTGTGCGAGAAAGACGCACTTTGCGCACGAAGTGTTGAAAAATAAATTTATTAAAATCACAAACATTTAAAAAAAAAATTTCGAGACGAAGAGAATATTTAGCGATATTGACGAACTTTCAATTATCAAATTATAACGAGAGCAGGCAGTAGCCTGCTTCTTGTTGGTCCCTCTACTCTTTATCCTCGGTCAGACTCGGTAGTCAGTATTGAGCGCACTTTCTTTTTATGCGCCTAATACTGTACTTCTTTTTCAGCCGCCATAAATTGCTAGGCCCGACCGAGATAACCCAAGGAGAACGAAAGAGACGCTGCAGCTGAAGAAAAAGAGAGAGAGAGCGCGCTTGAGTACGCACTATGCGGATATAGACAGGCGAGCGATGCGCGATTAATTAACGTTTTGTCGTACGTCGCCTAAAAACTGAACTAAGTGAGGATAGTCCGCGAGAGCGTGGTCACTGGCCCCGCAGGAGTGCTTTGTTGCATTACTCAGTATTAGCCAGTAATCTAGGTCAATCAACCAAGAAAATTAGCTCGCACTTCCGGTCCTCTCGCTGGTTTTCCGCGACAAGAGGTTTGACTGTCTCCCAACCAGCGTGGCCCCACGCCCTGAGCGTTCGTAAGCGTGCGCACCACCTACGCAGGCAGCAATATCAACAACGAGAAGCCCGGCGATCGGTCTGTTCTGCCATTGTCACCTTCGTCTCACGGAGATCATCGAGGAGAAAATAAAAGGTCAGGTTATCTCTCTCTCCCGGTTTTTCTCTCTCTTGCAGTGATGTGCAGCCGCGCAAATTTATAGGTAGCCTGGCAATCATTTACCGGCTATTTTGTGTGGATTTTTATATTTGAATAAGTCGCGTTTGTTGTTTAATTAGCGTACATAATGTAATAGGTGTTCGACTAATAAGTTTAGTTTTGATTAATTTAAGTATGCACTTAATTGTAACGTAATAAAAAGGTTTTGTCATTTTGAAACTAATAATTATGATTTATTTACTCGTATACTTTTCCGATTGCTTTGAGAGCGAAATTTTGCCGTCCCCTTTTAAATAGGTAGCAGCATGTCAAATCTGTTACAATAGAAGAAGTTAACGTACGCCTGGAAAACCAGATTAAGACGACGCCAAGTGATGAATTAAATTCAACGTTGACATGGTCTTAGCTCATAACCGATGGCTGTATTTATGAAAGAGCAAATTGACATCTCAAATGACTACAGAGTAATTACGAGTATATATCGGCCAATTTTTTCGAATTACATTTGGTGGAAGGCGATAACATTACGCGCAATAGTTGAAATCAATTTTGTGTCGCATTCATATGATCAGATATGATACTCGCAGATCTTCGCAAAGATTTCATTGTAACATTTGCAGGAAACTTAGAGGTCAACAAACAACTAATAACATTCAGTCCAGAAGATATGACTGTAAATTTTTCAACGAACTCGAATATAGAAATACACAGAATCGAAACAACAACGCAACGCAACATTTTTTTTAATTATTACTCCACGTTTATTTACAATCTGTCTCACATATTGAGAAAATAAGCAAATGTTGTTGCTATTATATATATATATATATATATATATATATAAACAGCTGTATACTCCAGTAAGTAAGAAGAATAAGAAATAGTTATGTTGATTTATTTGTACATTCATTAGTTTATGTATCTTCAGTTTAGTATTAGCGATGAATGTCTTGAGAGTTTGTTGACAAGTTTATTTGGGTGGTTCTGACGTCTGAAATTATATTTTGCGTGGAATTTTTTAATTTCTTCTTTACCTGTAGGTATGTGTAAATCACTTCGGATAATTTCATTCGGTACGAACAATGCGGCCCTTATTATATTACGTAGGACTTTTGATCGAAATTTTTCCAGAATTTCGATATTCTGGTTAGAAGTAGCACGCTATAGTTGAATGCTATATGTCGAAACTAGCTTAAGTACAGCTTTATATAGCAGCAGTTTATTTTCAATGGACAGCTCTGATTTTGTTCTGATGAGCCAGTATATTTTCCTCCATTTCAGACCTAACTGTTTACGTTTAGTAAATATTGTTACAAATGCGATTTAAAATATCGAATTCGTACGTTTGTATCCACGGCAACGTCAGAATAAATATTTTTGTTGTTGTTCAGTTAGTTGACGCCTGAGCGTCAAATTGAAAGCATCACCTTTATGTTTCAATAAAGTTTGAGTTTGTGTTATTTGCGTATTTTTATTGACTATACGTAAACGTAATATTTTGGGGGCTCGTCCGTTTTGAATTTATCCGGGTTCGTGATAGTGAACCGTTTATACAACATGAGTTGTCAAAAATCTGGAAAAACAACACATACACCATCACGCGTGCCGCTGCAGACAAAGACGAGGTCGCAGTCTACAATTAAAGCTGCGACTACTGCTGCTGCTTCAAACGACACTGTTAGATCGGATATTTTCGAAGTGGAGGCCACCATCGAAAATGTAAATAGATCATCCGTTGATATTTCTAATTCTACATCTGCTCAACAAATAATTTTGCCTTCGAGCTTGCCGAACGACCCGCTGTCGCTGGATCAAGGTCCACGCTCGTTATCTTCTCTGCCGGTGGATGAGACAAAAATTTTACGTCAAGAACCAGTACAATGTAGTGTGCTGTCGGTTGATGAATCACAGTCTTTTCTTCACCAACTTAATGCAACAAAGGCAGAATCAGAAAAGCTACGTCTAGAAGTTGCGGCTTTACGTCGTCTTCAAGAGGAAGATGCACAAGCTAACCGAAAAAAACGTGACCGATTAACTCAACGACAAGCTGTATTAGAGAAAGCTAACCAAGGCGAATATCGCTTACGAACCGACATCGAATCGCAGTTTCGTAGATAACTAGCAGAGATGCAATTAGGATTAACACAGCTAAGCAACTGCATTGCATCTGTCATTTCACCATCGGTTTCTTGTAATGTTGTACCGATTCCATCTACCTCTATTTTACAACCCTCTCCACAAACACATGACCATAGTCTTACACATATATCTGTTTCAATCCCTCAACATTCGCTATATACCCCTGTATCACCTACAAATGTAAATACATCCAACCTTTCTAACACTCAACCACTTCCAATTGCGATTACCCATATCAATTTAGGATATAACCTACAACCCGACACTTTTGATGGTACTTCATCCTTCCGCGATTTCATTCATCAGTTCGACATTATTGCTTAGTTTAATAGATGGGATGACAACAAAAGTTGTATTGCATTAATTTCTTGTTTACGTGGACAAGCTCGATCCGTATTAGATAGTTTCGAACATGACTGTGTGAATTTTATAGATTTATGTTCAAAATTAGACCTTCGTTTTGGCAATAGTTTTCAGGCATTAAATAGTTTTTCATTAGTTAGAATAGTTACAATTAGAACATATAACCTCTTTAAAAAATGCTGTCGCTCGTGCTTTTGAGATAAAAGCTTTTAGAGAACAAAATCGTAGATTGACCCCACAGGTTCCACCAACATTGCTTGGTTTTGCTCCTGCTATCCCAACTGCAACTGTCAAAAATTTTTATCAACCAAAAAACCTCTTTCCGGTAACCAACATGCCCCTACTAAGAAGTTCACTAACCCCGGGTGTTGTTGGGAGTGTGATTCCACTAATCATATCCGCGTTAATTGCTCTAAGTTTACTAAGAAGGGAAATTAGAATGTGTCAAACTTTCCGGGGCGAGTTTGACAAATCGCAACAAAGCCCCATTGCAACCATGTAATCCTAATTCTCTTCATTTCGGAAGAATTTCAAGGAATCCGAAAATTTTTTATTTTTCTGATAAAGTTAATGGAACTTCATGTACATTTAGAATCGATTCCGGCTCTGATATTTCAATTTTTAATTTTAAATTGTTTGATCCTAGTAAAGAAAGAATTCCTTGTGATTCTTCTAACCTTAAATATCCTACAGGCGAAAATGTTCCTGTATATTTTAAGACACCTGTTAATGTAGAATTAGGAAAACACTGTTTGTATTTAATTATCTATGTCGCTGACATAGGAGATGATTGCATTTTAGGATTAGATTTTCTTGATGCTGCAGGCATTACTTCCTATATAGAAACAGGCCTTTTCGGTAATTTCCCAATTTCTGAGCAACGAACTTGTGGTTGTATTTCTTCCTCTTCTTCTTCTTTCTCTGAAATTCCTGAATATTTACAAGACTTGTACGAGAGAAGTTGCATTGAATTGAACATTTCTCAGAAAGAAAAATTCAATGAATTTCTTATTCAACATAAGTCGTCTTTTACGGATGGATCAGTAAATATTGGTGCTTGTAATAAGATAGAGCTTTCTGAGCCCCCTCCTATTAAACAACCTCTTCGTAAACCCCCTTTTTACTAAAATGCAGAAATCCAACAAATGATTTTGGAAATGCAAAGACATGGAGCTATTAGAAAATCTCAAAGTTCTTGGTGTTCCCCTGTAGTTATAAAAAAAGGATGGTACTTTACGGTTTTGTGTAGACTTTAGAAAGTTGAATGCTGTTACAATTAAAGATTCTTTTCCTTTGCCAAATATTTCAGAAATTATCGATGATCTAATAGGGTATTCTTAGTTTTCAACGTTAGATTTAAAGTTAGGATATTGGCAAATTAAACTCAGATCTCAGGATTAAAAAAAGAGCATTTTCTGTATGTAATGGTCTTTGGGAATTTGAGGTTATGGCTTTCGGTTTGTGCAATGCTCCAGCTACCTTTGAAAGGTTAATGGAGGATATTCTTCAAGATTTGATCCACAAAATTTGTCGAGCCTTAACCACAAAGAGTAGAAACCACAAAGCTTCGAAGAAATGTTAGATAATTTAGGTAAGGTTTTCTCTCGTTTAGATGAGGCGAATATGAATCTTAACCCGTGAAAGTGCGAACTTTTTAAGAGGCAGACAGAGTACCTAGGTCATATTATATCTCAGGAGGGTATAAGTATGGACCCCAAGAAAATTTCTGCTGTCTTGGAATGGCCAATTCCTAAGACAAAGAAACAGATTAGGAGTTTTATTGGGTTCACTTCATATTCAAGAAGATTCGTCCCAAAATTTTCTGACATCGTCAAACCTCTGTATAAGTTAACTGAAAAAAATATTCCATTTGTTTGGACTTCTGAATATCAGAAAACTTTTGATAAGTTAAAACAGGCTTTGACATCCCCTCCTATTTTAGCATATCCAAATAAAGATGACGAATTTATTTTAGATACTGATGCATCAGGACATGAGATTGGTACTGTTCTTTTACAAATTCAGAATGGTGTAGAACGAACAATTGCGTATTATAGTATAGTAGAGTTTCATCTAAAGCTGAGAGCAATTACTGCGTCACTAGAAGAGAACTTTTAGCGGTTATAGATTCTTCTGAATATTTCTCCCATTATCTCATTAGTAAGAAATTTTCAATTCGTACAGATCATTCAGCTCTTAAATCGCTAATCTCTTTTCGGAACTTAGATGGTCAGTTAGCTAGGTGGTTATAGGAAAATTAAGTAAATTTAATTTTGAGGTTATTCATAGGAAAGGATCTTCTCATAGTAATGCAGATGGACTTTCACGTCGTTCCTGCGATGAATCTTTTTGTAGATATTCCTCAATAATTGAAAGCAACTATGCTGTTAAAAAGGTAGTCGGTCGAATCTGTTCTCTTGAAAATAATCCTATTGAATGGAAAATAGAACAAGGAAAAGATAAGGACATTAGTGTGCTACTTAAATTTAAAAGGGAGGATAAACGCCTTGATAGACGTATTGTTTCTTCAAAAAGTCCTTCGTTTAAATTTTATATTCTTCAATGGGATTCTCTCTTTGTTCGTAATGATCTTCTTTTTAGACCTTGGGAATCACATGATTTGAAAACATGTGTGTGGCAATTAATTGTTCCAAAGAGTAGGATCAATGAAGTGCTCAAAGAAACTCACGATTCTTCTACTGGTGACCATTTTGGTATAAACAAGATTCTGGACAAAGTTCGACGTCGAATTTACTGGGATTCCTGTAAAAGAGATGTTGAAAATTGGTGTAAGAGTTGTGATCTTTGTATTGCTAAAAAGGGACCATAAGGAAGAGTTAAAAGTATTTACAGATTTATAATGTTGGAGCTCCATTTGAAAGACTTCAAATTGACATTTTAAGCAAATTACCTCCTCCATCAGGTAATAGGTATTTAATGGTTATAATTGATTGTTTTACGAGATGTCCTGAAGTAATTCCTCTAAAAAATATTCAAGCCAAGACAATTGCTCGGGCGTTAGTCTTCCAAGTCATTTCCCGTCATGGAGTTTGATTAGAAATCCATACAGATCAGGATAGGAATTTTGAGTCAAATTTATTCAGAGTTAACAGTTTTATTAGGTGTCCATAAAACTACAACGACACCTTTACACCCACAATCTAATGGTCAAGTCGAGCGTCTTAATAGAATAATTCTGCAGTATCTGTCGTTGTTGGTTTCAGCAAATCAACGGAATTGGGATGAACTTATTCCGCTTTTTCTTCTGGCATTTTGTTCTTTACCAAATGACACAACAGGGATGACTCCTGCGGATGTACCTTGGACAAGATCTTCGATTGCACATTGACTTACTCCAATGATGCCCACCCAACGTTGTTCCCGAAACTCCCTCCAATTATGTCACAAGAATTTGTCATCAATTACACCAAATTCATGATGTTGCTTGAAAAAAAATGAATTTACAATCCAACCGTACCAAGATGACCTATGATAAGTCTTCTGTTTTCAAGTCATTTGAAGTTAAAGAAAAAGTTTGGTTCTTCAATCCGAAGAGAAAAATTGGAAAGACCCCGAAGTTGCAATGCGGTTGGGAAGGTCCATATGAAGTTGTTCGAAAAATTAACGACGTTGTTTATTGTATAAGATAATCCCCTAGACATAAGAATAAAATGGTACATAGTAATAGACTTGCGAAATACGTTGAACGTCGTTAATTGGAGAACTGTTCTGCTTGAGTTTTTGGTGCTGTGGTTTTCCTCAAGGTGTGGGAAAATGCCAGAACAGGAACTTGGGTTGGACCACAGAGTGTCAACTCCCAACCATGTTCAATCTCCTATATGTCCCCCACAATATACTCCTTTCGAAATTTCCTGACGTTCAAGAAACGGGTCCTTTGTTTTCTGGAATGATGATTGGCTTGGGGCCTAGAGTCGTCATTGGAAGACTGAAGATCAACCTGCTTGGAGTCAAGAGAGAAGATTCAAGAATCAAGAGACGGGTCCCAATTTTATTCTGGAATGTTGGTTAGGCTGTGCTCGAAGATTTGGTATCTTGGGCAACCTTGGAGCTTTCATTGGTAGAAGACGGATTAACCCGCTTGGTTTAAGATTTTCTTATTGTCGAGGACGACAATTATTTTTTAAAGGAGGAGGTAGTGTTACGAATGCGATTTATGATATCGAATTAATAATGTGCAGTAGCCCTTTATACCAAACCTTGTCAAAAACCTAGGTAACACCTAAGAATATACCAGTGCAGTATTATTTATCTTCGATGGCTTTTCTTGCAATAAATACTGTGCTATTTACTTGGTTAATCATGAAATGGTTACATCTGAAACCGAATTGATGATCCGGGATAGGTTTTTTATTTAGTATTATTGGATTAATTCTAGTTTCCAGTCCTGGACGTCAAAGCCTTCTAGTGAGATTTCTTCTTCTTTTTCGGTAATTATTCTTTAGTAAGTCTTGAATACTGTACTAAGATGATTTACGAACGTTCCAGCTTTTTTCTCGTTTGATCTTGCCTAGTTATCACCAGGTTTTCTGATAAGTGGTATAAATGTAGTTGGTCTTTTAAGTCATTTAGCATCTTTCCATAATGAGTAATTTGTTGTTTCTTTAGGACTTAGTAATCTGAGATAATTCTACGTTTGTGTGTTTTTTTCTTCATATAACATTTTATTTATATCTTTGAATACTTTATTTACTCTAGTTTTGTTATTTGTTAATAGTTTCAGTTAAAATTACGTTGATTGAGTCGATGCTGCTTTCTATATTATTAATTGTTTTGAAAGGAACGTCAGACGTTATGTGTTCCTCTATGGAAAGAGCATATTTTTCCAGTCGACTTAAGATACAGTAACGGCCAAAATGGCGTCCCTGACAGGGGAAGTAATATCTACCCCTACGAAACATAACACTGAGAAGTGAAAAACGGTTAGTTTCAAAAGACAGCGAAGTAGCCCAGATAATTTGAATCAAAAGAAAAAACAATGACAAGTACATCTATCGGATTATTGGTACTCATTGGAAAAGTTCTAAGGAAATGCGGTAATCAAGTATATGTTAAATGGTTGGGATTCGACAACTCGCATAATTCATAGATAGATAAGACTTTATACATATTAAAAAATAAAGACGTTTATGTAAAGAAACCTTCAGTCAAATAAAAATCATAATAATAATACAAAATTTTTGTTTTATTTTTAATTGCAAGAGCCCCAACCTCCGCTGTCACCTGCGAGGTACTTCCATTTAAGCATCATCACTTGTGAGTCTATTAGAACGAGTCGAAACCTGCTTTAGTAGAAATACCTGTAACTCATTTACCTTTCCACAATATATTATATAATAAATTTATTGTACATGCTTTATTGAAAGAAACATTTTTGTTACATTAAATAATAAATTGAAATATATCAGCGCTATGATATTCAATCTGTAAACAATATCTTTGTACATGTTCTGAAAGTAATATATATATATAGATTATAATATGTATAATGTTTCATGATGGCTCTTGAAATTCGTTTTGGTAGAATAAGTTGAAATTCAGTATCGAGCTAAAAAATGATTCGATTGTTATCTTCTTCCTTAAAGTCTGTCACTAAATAAGAACGATTTTCTTCAAGTTCATAATGATTTTTCTCCGGTAGTGGATCAAAGCACTTCATAGCTATTTTATTTAACATTTCAAAGTCCATTTTGCTATCGAAGACTTATGAACAGTGGAGAAGGAAGTGCATACTACTGGTGATAATTCTTTTAACAGAATGACGTTTTCTGAGCTCTTCTCTCTCTTAAGACCTTTATCTCACTACTACTACTAGACTTTTGTTTCTAGCCGCCACGGCCGATTCCCTCCACTTCGTGCTTCTTCCAGGTCCACTTAGATTTTTAATTTGTTAAGTGTATATGCTATTTACTGATTTTGTAGTATAGGTTCAAGAATATGATTCATCATTATTATTCGTTTTTTAAATAGTGCTCGTGATATTATACTACTTAGTTGCATAATATGTCGTTGGAAGCCTTCTCGATCTCGTGCAAGCTGCTCCCACACTCCTTTCTTCGAGTCTTGGTCTTCAATAGAAAGATGATGAATTTGAATATTATCTGAGAACCATACGTTCTTCGAAGCACGAATGCTCTTCTTCCTTCTTCTAATAGGTGCCATGATGAATCAAAAGAGCTAGCTATAGCTTTTTCTTCTTACTGAATGATGGTAGCGTAAGCTATGCATCCTTCTTATAAATATATTGGAACTCGAATGCCATCTATCGGGAACTTAAGGTTAATTATAGGAATAGTGAGAGTCTTAACCTTCGCTCTCACCTGTGAGGCACTTCCTTTCGAATCGTCACTCATGAGTCACCTTTACAATGAGATAAAATTCATTGGAAAGGGCTACATTATGGACTTCTTTTACCTCTCCACAAAAGAAAATAAGAGGATAGTTAAATAAAGGAAAATGACTATTAGATATATTTGTTTTATTATTTATAGAGCAGATATTTACAATCTATACCTCTTTCTTCGTAGTTATTCAACTTTTTCTTTAATTTTAGTAATTTCGAGAGTTTTATAATGCCCCCATGGCAGTGTGTCCAGATTATTATCAAAAATACAGCGTTTGTCATCATAAGGGCTTAGTGCTGTCTTTTCCTCTCTGACTGTTATTACTTTTATGTAATTTAAATCGAATATTACATTGGGTACGTTTAATAATTTCCATTTCATTTAAACACTTTCGAAAATCTGAGTGAGAGATTGTATTTTTTACCACATGTTTTTCACTCCTTTTGCCTTTTTCAGTGGCTTCTTATTTATTATTTCAATAGTGTATAGTTTACTTCGTAACCCAATGTACTTTCTCATAATAGCAGCATTGTACTCATCCTTCATGACACCGAGAACTTTTTTGTTAGCGAGAGGTATACCAAATTGATTATCAGCTGGATAGTCTGATGTGTCAAATTTATCAATGTCAAATTTCATGATCTCATACATATCAATATCTTGAATTTCATAAATGAGGCTGTCAGTATCAGTATATAGCAATTTGCATTTTTCACCTATTGGTTGCTTCATATGTCCATAACACAGGCCCACAAAAAAACAAAAGTGTCTGTACAATTGACCAGACCTATATATTCTTATGTATTTTTCGAGACGCTGAATCCGAATTTGCAATAAAAAAAGTAGGGTCCAGCTGCTTTTTTATAGGGTTTTGCTCGAAAAACCTCATTTTTTATGGTTTTTTTATGGTTTTTTTTTAAATAAAAAAGAAATAAAGAAAAATTTTATTTTTTTGACTTCAGAATCGAATTCTAGGGAAAAAATACTTCGAAAACCATGTTTTGAATTTTTTTTTACAGAAATGTCAACCCACTATACGGCGATGAAAAGGCAGAAAATCACGAAAAGTGAAAATTTGCTTCAAATTTAATTAAAATGACACTAAAATCAAGTTTTACGATTATAAACCGATTTATAAACATTGAAAATACTTTACTGGGGGTTTTTGAGGTCGCTGATCAATCGTTTTTAGCTTTTGTTAGCGTGATAAACTTGAACTTTGCAATAATTACTTACTCTCTACAATTTGGATATTTGAATGAAACTATCTAAAGTTTATAACTTATATTACTACTCAATAGCAGTAATATAAAAAACCTGCTGCTTCGAAGACGTTGGCCATGATGACAACTGCCCTGAAAATGGGATGTGTAGAATGATTCGTCGGTCCAACTCTTCGTAGTAACGAAACCACCGAAGGCGCGCTGTCTTGCAGGGGATCGCTAAGATGTGAGAATGATGCCGTAGTGTGTCTGACGACGAGTTGACATTGTCCCCGTCAAAGTCAGAAAGCTCTCATGCTTAGGCCTGGGGAGGTATGAGAGTTATCACCCCAGGACGGCTGACTCACCTGCGATCGGGACAGGATTCTTAGCGTGTGGGTTTTAGATATAATTTATGGCACATCACAATTCCTCATCTTCATTTAACTCAGCTGGAACTTTTGGTAGCAGATGCAATCATGAATGCACTGGTAATCATGATAACTTTTGTTATGTATGTGCAAAATTTGTTGGGTCGAAACAAAAAAGAAAAATAACAGAAACAATAAATGATTTGTATAAAGTATGTTGTGACATTGAGATTTCACAGCAAGAGAAAATCTGGGTACCACAACTTGTCTGTAACTCGTGTCATATAATGATGAGTTGAGTTACTAAAAATCAGGACAAGACGTCCTTGAAATTCATTGCACCAACAAAATGGAAAGAACCAGAAAATGAAAACGGTTGCTACTTTTGTACAACAACGGGGACTTTAGTGAAGAGCAAGGAGAAAGGTTTCACCAAGACTTGAAGGAATTTGAACGCAGATTTCAAGGACGATGGGGTATAAATATGTTGGCAGATCACTGCTGGATGATGAAGAGAGAAAAATCTTCAAAAAGAGGTCGAAAGCGTGTCAGAAATCCTATACGCCGGTCATTTGACAAGAAACGTGTGCGTAAGCGTAAAACACTTTAAAACTTTATTTAAAATATTTTTTGGAAGACAAAAATAAAAATAGATATTGCCAATATCTAGTATCCAACATCTCACTATCGAAGTTGCGAAGTATTAGCGAAAATTGTACAAACTCAATTGATTAACCCATTAAAACTCCAAGGCACTTCTTAAAAGAAGCTAAAAATATTATAATGGAGTTCATGGATATCGCTATACATAAGTTCTAAGTCTTACTTTATGATCAAGAGTCGAAAAAAGTTCTAGTTTTGTGATTCATGTAGTGGAAAACCTCCAGAACAGTATCCGAAACATCGATTTTTTTAAAAAACGATCAATTTATCACGTTTATTGTCCACTTACGCCGACTAGGAGTTATTTTTTAAAAAAAATGACTTGAAATTCGTGATCAGCGATCTCAAAAACCCCCAGTAGAGTATTTTCAATGTTTATAAATCGGTTTACAATCGTAAAACTTGATTTTAGTGTCATTTTAATTAAATTTGAAGCAAATTTTCACTTTTCAGGATTTTCTGCCTTTTCATCGCCGTATGGTGGGTTGACATTTCTGTAAAAAAAAATTCAAAACATGGTTTTCGAAGTATTTTTTCCCTAGAATTCGATTCTGAAGTCAAAAAAATAAAATTTTTCTTTATTTCTTTTTTATTAAAAAAAAACCATGAAAAAACCATAAAAAATGAGGTTTTTCGACCAAAACCCTATAAAAAAGCAGCTGGACCCTACTTTTTTTATTGCAAATTCAGATTCAGCGTCTCGAAAAATACATAAGAATATATAAGTCTGGTCAATTGTACAGACACTTTTGTTTTTTTTGTGGGCCTGTGTAATGAAAGTCATAAACTCATGTTCTTGAAAGATCCAATACACATAAACCGATGTACTCGTATATAGGTTTTCTAATACTGATAGTTGTCTGGGATAATTGAATAGCTGCTAAATATTCATGATATATGGAACTGCTATGGAAATATTGCTGTGCAATTCGAGATTCAGCGCCATATCTACCATCCCATTGATTAATCAGTTTGACATCTTTTCTTTTCCTTTCGTCTTCCATCGTTTTTCCATATACAGCATTAATCATGAGCTTGTAAAATAATTTTTCAAACTCATTTTTAGCTTGCTTAATTTTTTCTGTGCTTAAATCAATGTATGGTTTCAGCCATAGTTTTTGTTTGAATTCTAGCGCTTTATATATTTTTTTGAGTTTAAACCCATATTTAAGAGCTTGATTTAACGCTCTATAATGAATAACGTATTGTTCTTTATCATAAAGCGATGTCAAAAGTTTTTTCTGTTTTGATCCAGGTGGTTTAGTATGTTCAGTACAAAAAGAAAAGTCTTTATGATCATTATGTAGCTCTTATGGATACTCTAGATGTACTTCTAAAATATAGCCTACGTCACTATCATCGGAGACATTGGACAAATTTGACTTGTCTACATTTGAAACCTATTTAAAGTCCTCATATGGTAGTGACTAAGTCATAGTGACTTCAAAGTAATAGTGTCAATAAAAATCCTTTTTACATTTTCAAAAGCTGATTCATGCTGAGGCAACCGCTGATAGCCTTTGCTTTATTGCAATGAGTTCATCAAAGGTCTACATATTTCAGCATAATTTTTCGCAAACTTTATATAAAAATTTAAAAATCCGATCAAGCTTTGTATGCTTTTTAGTTTTGAATTATTTTTAGTTTACTTTTTTAAGCTTTTATACCGTATAGAGTAATAATATGTCCTAAAAATTCAATTTGTTCTTGAACTAATTTAGATTTAGCAAATTTTAATGTATAATCATCCCTAAGACAATATATAAATGACGTACGTAAATGATGTATATGTTTATTAAATATTTTAGAAATACGTAATATATCATCAACAAACGGGATTATAAATTGTTTTGAATCACCGATTGATAAATTTAAAGCTCTTACTAATGCTGCTGTACCAAAAGGTACTACATTAAACTCATAGGTATTACCTTCAATAATAAATGCCATATGTTTCTTACTTTCTTCTTCGAGAGAAATTTGCCAAAAACTACTTGTCAAATCAAAACTAGATATAAATTTTATTCCGAAACAATGTTGAAAAATATCATTCATATGTAGTGGGGCTTCATAATCTTTTACTAATTTTTTGTTTAATTTTCGGGCATCTAGACAAAATCGAATTGACCCGTCTTACTTTATACTTATAATAACCGGATTAATATAACTACTAACTAATCAACGAATAACGCTATCTTTTAACATTTCTTTGATTGTAATTTGAACATTTTGTCGATGATTTAACGGTATAGGATTTTTAGTTTTGAAAAATAAGGCTCTTTATTTTTAAAAATTAATTTATGAGTATACACTTTTAATAAACCTAGTTTTTTACGAAATATATCTTTAAATTCGTACACGAGCGAAGCTATCTCATTCTTTTGAGCATCGGTAAGGCCTGAGATCTCATCTATTTTCTTATTGATTTCCCCTCAAGTTAGCTCCGCAGAATCGTCTTTTGCGATCCCAGCGTCTATTTCATTTCGAGTTAGATCGATGAGCGATAGCATATCATTACTAAATTCCGAGACAGTATCATACTGAATAGTTACGTTTTGAAAAGTAATTTCATCTATAAATGTATCGTTATATTTTAGGTTTTCTAATTTACTATCAATTTTGAATAAAATTTGTTCATTATACGTATCGAGTTTAAGCTTTATATTTTTCATTGTATCATAACCGATAATGCAATCTTTTATTAATTTAGGAATGATTATGAAGATAATATTAATGTATTGATTAGCCCATTTAATATTTGAGCCGTTTATTTTGAAAGTGACCTAACTCCGTTTTTCAATTTTCTGCCGCTTACAATGGTTACATGTACAACTTCATGTTATTTATCAGTGACGCACTTCAGATTGCTTATATTCAGAGAAAATACGATACACTTTTTATACATAAGTTTTCCGAATTAATTGAATGACTGAGCCGTGTAGTTTGAAAATGGCCTAACTCCATTTATAGTTACATCAAGATATTTACTATTGAAAATGTCGGAAAACACCGATGAAGGTAATTTCAATTAATTAGTATTTACAAGTTAACCTCATTTTTGGGACAACTGCGTTAGTTCATTAACCTGTACGTTTAATTAAAATAAAACTTAGAATTTAATATTAAATTATAGTAATTATTGCACCTATGAGGAAGAATAGAAGAAGACCACTTAGTTTAGATAGTGAAGAAGAAAATGTAATTAATAATTTAAAAAAAAAGCGAATAAGAAAAAGAGTTATAGAACAATATTCGTCGTCAGAGGATGAATTAGGTGAAAGAGAGAGAGAGAGAGAGAGAATTCGAAAATTGCCCGAAAACTAATGCTCGGTGCCGATACAAAAATTCAAGATCGTGATTGACAAAATATTTTCGAAAGAATTTTGTCGTGCAACGATAAAGGAAGGTGCACCTACCCTGCGGTGCAATTACGGTAATCAGCCGTAATTGTTGAAGCGCAGCTGTAACGGTACTCCCTGGATCACTCAGCTGCGCTGCATCACTCTACAATCTGTTGCAATTTGTTGCTGTTATACTGCTACTGCTTGCTGTTGCTATAATGCAGTTGCACTCACACACGTGAAAAATAGTCCCAGAAAACTTTATAATAAACGGCGAAACACAGTGCAAAACAAGTTGATGATATTCTCGCGAAAACGGTTGAGGCTTAACAGCCTATTTTCAAACTCTCGCGCGTCCTCTCTCTCTCTCTCAATCGTTCGAACTAACACGCGAGTAAAAGAATCGCGAACGGATAGATTAATTGAATCGACTACCGTTGTAGTTTAAATAAATTAATAATTGTTTATATATTGATAACAGTAATAACTAAGCTGTTATCAATGAAACGAATTATTACTCATGTTTCTTAGATAGTCATCTTGAATTTATATTATCAGCTTTATTATAATAATTAACATTTACAATGAAATAAACAAATTAAATTTACACATTAAAATTCAATATGATTTAGTATTCAAAAGTAATTGAATTTATTGTAATCTTATTCTATGCCCTAAAATCTATATAAAAGTTATTTGGTTACATTGAAATTACTCTTAATGAACGCATTTTAATTGTAAAATAAAAACTATTATATCTATATCTATAAGTAGAGTGACGTCACGCACCTTATGTTTTCATGAAATTTGACTCTAGTATTAATACAATCATATAATATATAAGATGGCGCCGTTTAATATACTAATTGAAGTAAGTAGTTTCACGAGTTTAGCGGGTTGTAGTAATTCAGTGAAAATAAGAGAAGAGCTCAAAGATAGAACCGTTACATAGTCCCCTCTTGAGACTGAATGATCCATGTGAAAAAAGTCTCATGAATCCAGTTCTCTATGAGCTTTGATTCTTATTTTTTTTGTTTTGTTTTATTTATTTCGTAATCTATACAGTTCATAATTTCTTCTATTTTGAAGATTAACGGAGCCCAGGTTTTATGATTTTCATTAGCGTATGTCTATAAAAATCTTTCCAATGCTCTGTGTATTCACTACACGATATTACTCCACGATATTACTATGGGTGACGAGTGACTTTCAATATTCGTCGTCAGAGGATGAAGATTCGAATAACAATGGAGAAAAGATTGATGCACCATATATCCAAAAAGTGCGAAAGCTTAAACGGAATTCAGGAAAAAGATATTACAGTCAAACCGGAAATATTGTTCATGAAAAAATTTTCGAAAACAAAGATTGTGGATGTCGGAATGCTTGCACAAAAAATTATAATGAAGAAGAAAGAAAGAATATTTTTGAGAAATTTTGGGGTTTGGCAGATTTTAACAAACAAAATGTATTACTTCACGAAGCTGTTGAGCGCAAAATTGTAAAACGAAGACGTCCAACAAACGGAAAAGGATCACCAAGAAATTTTAGTTTTAGATATTTGTTAAATTCTAAAAACGGAAAAATTCCCGTTTGTAAAAAATTCTTTTTGGATACTTTTAAAGTAAGCGAAGGACGCTTGAAACGAGTAAATGTGAGCAATGATATGCGTGGGAGGATGGCTGGATCATCAAGACAATTACCTGAAGAAGCGAAAAAGCAAGTTCAAAACCATATTAAAAGTTTCCCTAATTTTGAATCCCATTATACCAGATCTCATAATCCTAATAGAAGATATCTACATCCATATCTAACTATCACGAAAATGTTTAATTTATACGAGCTTCATTGCGAGGAAAATGGAATAACAGCCATTAATGAGTGGACTTATAGGAAAATATTTAAAAAAGATTTTGATTTACATTTCCACCAACCGCGCAAAGATACATGTCAAAAATGCGACTTATTAAACAATAAAATAAAAGCATCGAATAATGAAGAAGAAAAGAGTAAACTCACCGAAGAACACGATGTCCATTTAAGACTAGCAGAATCAGCTAGGAATTCACTAAAACAAGCTCAGGAACAACTATCACGTAAACCAGATTATTATTTTGCTTTCTCGTTCGACTTACAAAAAGCACTACCATATCCCAAGCTGACTACCTCAGTAGCTTATTACAAACGCAATATGTATATTCTAAATTTTGGTATACACAATTTTCATAACAATAATGTTGACATGTACGTTTGGGATGAAACTATTGCATCCAGAGGTGCTCAAGAAGTTGTTTCATGCACTTTAAAACATATTAAAAAATTAAGAAGTGAAAGACACATCATAGCTTACAGTGACATGTGCACCGGGCAAAATAGAAACATTAAAGTAGCTTTAATGTGGTTGAAAATTGTCCAAGCTTTGGATAATAATGTAGAAATTATAGATCATAAATTTTTAATATCAGGACATTCGTTTTTACCAAATGATAGAGATTTTGCCGTGGTAGAAATGGCATTAAAAAAGTATAATTTACTGTACGCTCCCAAAGATTATTACAAGATTATTAAAAAGTGTCGGAAGGGTAATAATTTTATTCTCAATGAAATGAGACAGGAAGATTTTGTATCGACAAAATTATTGGAAGACGCAATTTTTAAAAGAGTGAAAAATTCTGATGGAGAATCAGTAAACTGGTTAAGAATATGTTGGATGCGTTTTGTAAGAAATGAACCATATAAAATTTTTTATAAGACATCCATGAATGAAAATGAAAATTTTAAAGTTTTGAATTTATTACCACGTCGGGGTAGACCAAAAAGGTTCAAAAATATTGTATTGGCACCATTGTATAAAAATATTAGGCAAGTTACAACAGCAAAATTTAAGGACATGATTGACCTATTACGATACATACCACCAGAACATCATGGTTTTTTCAAATCCCTTTCACACACACAAAATGTAGATGAATAATAAATTGTTTTGTAATAAATTTATGTTTGTAATTTTCTGTTCTGTAATTAAAAAATGTTTTGAATCGCATAAATTATGTTTCCAAAGTATTTTCAACATATGCAAAACCAATTCCGTATTCTTTTTTTCAATTTGAAACATCTTAAATTATGTTAAATGGACTTGGGCACCTTTAAATTTTAGAATGAATCTGGCTATTAATTTCGAAAGTGGCCCAACTTCATTCTTGATAAGTAAACGCACGTTATTTACTTAATAATTGCCACTATTTTAACAGGAACTTTAAATTTAACATCCTTAGATATGCTTAAGCAGTATGACTCCTTAGTATCTTATACGTATATTTTTAAATTCATTCTAACGCAAAACTTTTAATATCTCGATTTGAAGATGAATGGAGTTAGGCCACTTTCAAAATAAGCGGCTCATTTAAATAAATTTGTTTCTTCAATCTCATCAATTTTTGTCCCGTAGCTACTTTAATGACATGCTCACTAATCAGAAGAGTTGGTTTATCCTTAAAAATATTTAGATTTTGATTATAAAATTCCTCCGAAATAGCAGAAATTTCGCTACCTGAATCAAGTAAAGCTTTTACCCGAATACTATCTAGTAAAAGAAGTATTTCAGGACAAATTCTGCCCCCATTATTATTTTCATTATTTAATAATTCACTATTAATTTCTCGTCGAGAATTTTCAAAAATAGTTAATAATTCTTTTAATGTTAACGTGTTATTTGATTTTAATATTGCTACTCGTTGCAAGCATTTGCATTTTTCCGATTTCTGAGAAGCAACATTTACGCGTTTCCCGACGAAGTACTAGGTATGTCTAGTAGAATCGGTTTTGTACTGTTATTATATTTGTTTTTGTTTACTTTATTGTTATTATTTTTATTAATTGATTTAATATTTTCAATAGTTATACTATTTATTTGTTGTTCTCTCTTATTATCTAGAGAAGATAAGATTTTAATAAACTCCGAAATAATTTTTATGTGTCTAGCTTGAACTTATAGACGTGCGTCTCTATCAAAATGCCGAGATAGTTTATCTATTAATTCTTCCTCATCTAAATTTTCATTTATATCAAATGTTAAGTTTATTTTGCGTTTTACATAGTTATAACGAGTTAATTTTCCTCCAAAATATTTATCAAATTCTATTTCATGAGTAATATTTCCACGTATTTGAGCGTTCCATAATTTCTCTTTAAATGATGTCTCAAAATCTTCAAAAATTTTATCTCGCGCTGTACTAAGTCGTACCACGAGAATTTACTCGTGTCATAGATTGAGATAGTAAACATAACCCACACAGCATGAAATATTTATGGAACATTTCTGAAATATTTCATGAAAGATTAGAAATATTGTTGAAATATTTTATGAAATATTTCTGAAACATGGTGAAGTCCGAGACAACAATCGTTCTGAAATATTTCAGGAAACATTTGAGTAATATTTTCTGAAATATTTCAATAATATTATTCATTAATGTTTCTGTAATATTTCATGAAATATTTTTGAAATATTTTATGAAATATTTCTAAAACATGGGGAAGTCCGAGACAAAAATCGTTCTGAAATATTTCAAGAAACATTTGAGTAATATTTTCTAAAATGTGTTAGTAACATTTCATAAAAAATACCAGTAATATTTCATGCAATGTTTAAGTAATATTTTATGGAACATTCCATTTATATTTCATAAAAGATAACAGCAATGATTCATGAAATGTTTCAGTAATATTTTATGAAACATTCCATCTATATTTCATAAAAGATAACAGCAATATTTCATGAAATGTTTCAGTAATATTTTAATAAATGTTTCAGTAATATTTTACGAAACATTCCATCTATATTTTATAAAAAATGCCAGTAATATTTCATGAAATGTTTCAGTAATATTTTAATAAATGTTTTAGTAATATTTTATGAAAGATAACAGCAATATTTCATGAAATGTTTCAGTAATATTTTAATTAATGTTTCAGTAATATTTTATGAAACATTCCATTTATATTTCATAAAAGATAACAGCAATGATTCATAAAATGTTTCAGTAATATTTTATAAAACATTCCATCTATATTTTATAAAAAATACCAGTAATATTTCATGAAATGTTTCAGTAATATTTTAATAAATGTTTTAGTAATATTTTATGAAAGATAACAGCAATATTTCATGAAATGTTTCAGTAATATTTTATGAAACATTCCATTTATATTTCATAAAAGATATCAGCAATATTTCATGAAACGTTTCAGTAATATTTTAATAAATTTCTCGGTAATATTTCATGTAATATTTCAGTATTATGTCATGAAATATTCCGTGAAACTATTACTGTAGACCGATAATAATTGTTACAGTTTTTATTGACTGAATATAAATTTATTTGAATACAAAATATAGCATCTAATCTTTTTCCATTGCTTGCATTGCTTGATCAACAGCTTCATCATCTAGATCGATGTAATACTGCACCGTACGCCTCTTGCGTTTGCTTGATTGTGGTGCACTGTAATTTATTATAATTTATATTATAAGTATTTATCATTTTTTGCTGAGATAAAAAGTAAAGTTTCACTAAAATACATACGCTTCTTCTCGCTTTAGCCTCGTTTTTGATTGATCCAGCCACGAACTAATGCTGGTTTTATTGACCTCATCTTGCGCCGATGGAAAGAGCAATCGTACCGTCTCTGAAATTTGAAATGTTCAATACTATTGAGTGAATCAACGATTGCCGAGAATTGTGTCGACTGGCAAGCACAGCCAAGAGAGAGAGAGAGAGAGAGAGAGAGAGCGAGAGAGAGAGAGAGAGAAAGAGAGAGAGAGAGAGAGCGAGAGAGAGAGAGAGAAAGAGAGAGAGAGAGAGAGAGAGAGAGAGAGAGAGAGCACGCGTGAGGGTAATGGCTTGGAAGGGCGCGCAAATATTAGTACTGCCGAATTCGCCAAGTGGATTCGACTAGAGGGCGCGTGCCGTCACGCTCAGCGCTCAGTAAGTCACCCACCTTACCCAGCCAGCAGACTATCGAAATTGAAAAAAAAAAAATTCCAGTCGAAATATCTCTAATTGCACCCTCCAAATATGTTAATAAATTAAACTGAACCCCTCTAGTTTTTTACAAAAAAATTAATGAAAAATGCATGTTTTACGGAATCTTTCAACAGCGATATCTTGTTAAATAATCAATATTTTCAAGATGTAAACGATGAAAAAAAGTGAACCTATGCTTATCTTAATTTAGCTTACTATAGTTTTTTGGAATTGTTAATGCTAAAATGAATAATTGATAAAAAACGATTGTCCATTCAACAAAGCCGTACAAATGCTCAGGACGCATGCGCGAATTATGATATATATGATACTTGATATATATATAATTTGATAACACTCACTAAAAATCTGACTGTACAGAGCAAGCTCCTTGAAGGGCGCTTTAGGCTTTTTCTGCCCTAAAAAGCTATAGCGATTAGCAACTGCGTTCGTCATCGTGGCTTCTAGAATGTTCTACATGGATTTGTGTAAGTCAAATCCTCCTTTGCTTTTCAAGAAAGTAGTCTGGAATTAAAATAATTGTATAAAGTATTTTCCTTTCTTAATTATTTTTATCTGTAATATAAGCACTATAAAAGACAATGAATAGTAAAGTAAAATTTCTTTGTTGGATTGTTGCTAATACAAATCATGCAAATACTATTCTAGTGCCAAGCAATAACCACTTTTTCAACGTTAAAAGCCAATAATACTGGTCAACAAAGAGGAGAGGGTCTCTAAGACGCATTTTTCACCCAATTTGTATTTAGCCCGAAAAAAATTCCTACAGCATCTACTAACAATATGGAGTCTATACCACCCTAAACGGACTCTCCTATATTCACCTTCAGCACCTCCTTAGATAAAAAAAATAATTCACTGCTTCTATGCAGTGTTTTTTGGCGAAACCCCAATAAAAAAATCCAGGAAGATAATCTATAGTTTTTTAGGGTTGCTGATTTTGAATCTGAGGTTCGTTCACCTCCACCAGATCAGATTCATGGTCATTTTAATGTTAAATAGCAAAAAATACGATAAAACGATCCAGAAAAATACAAACATAGTTTTTAGGATCGCTGATTTTAATTAGGGGTTGTTCTTTTGTATTTTATTACAACTATATTCTATGTTTGAATTTTTTGGGATTTTTTTTATCGTATTTCTTACTATTTGACCTTTAAAATGACCCTGAATCTGATATGATAAAGGTCAGTGATCCAAAAACCTATAGATTTATCTTCCTAAACTTTTTTTATTAGGAGAGAGAGAAAGAGAGATAGCACCGACGAGCCGAAGATATCCATGCGGCCGATTTTCGACGACACTCGCGCGATTAGACTTCCCGCGAGCGCGTATCCGACGATCGAGGCTTTTCGTCTCGCTGCGTTGACACGTGCGGATCTCATCACCGAGCTGCAAGTTCGAGGCGACAACGTCTGAGTTCGAAACTCAATCAACAAGCCTGTGCCGTATAGACTTCGCAGCGACGGAGCCCTTCCGAGGACATCCAGAGCCCGAAAGTAAAATTTAAGTGCCCGCACGCGAGAGCGGACCAGCCAGGAGACACCCTCGCACTAGGTAGTGCATCACACGTATTATTAGTAGGCATATCTCTGATCTCTCTCTCTCTCACGCGGTGTGGATTTCATATAACGGCGCGGAGCTTCGGTGGAAACTCCATACGGAAATAGCACGTAAGCCGTACTTTTTATGAGACCAATGGAGATGCGAATAAAGGAGTCTCGAGTTAACAAAACTCCTATAATCTCTCTTTATTCGTCTGATACGTCCTATCACAACTACCACATCTAGAACACGACAAGTGAACTCCACCGCCTCCGCGGATGACTTCGGTATATCCAAATGACATAAGATTAGCTAGCTGAGCAAAAATTCGTCTTCAACAAGTTATTTTGGTAAGAAATAATCTAGCGTTTAGGATTTTTTTTTTAAGGTTGCGTTGGGTTGCTCGAGGTAAATAGAAGAGGCGAAGGGAATCCGCTTAAGATGTAATAGACTTCTTATTGTCAGTAGAAACTGTAGGTTTTTTTCAAATTTTTCGGGCTAAATCCAAATTGGGTCAAAAACTCGTTTCAGAGACCTTCCCCCTTCAAACTACTTTTTGTAACTTTTTTTTTCCTGAAAATTATTTGTGCGCTGAATATGAGAACAGTTTTATCATGTTAGGTATTCGAGATATCCTCGCTTAAGACTGTGAAAAACAGTATCTGCAGTTACTTTCATGGTTACGAAACGTTGGTTTATCTGAAATAATTATTTTCAAAAATTCTACTTCGACATGTATTTCGACACGAGATACCGCGAATCTTGTACCGTATTAGAGCACTCGCTGTCGTTCGTGCCCTAATCCAAAGTAAAAAAATTGGTTACGGATAGACGAACTATAAGTCCTGACGGTGCTATAATAGTAGGCAGTGCTATAATAGTATATTATGGAACGGGTTCAGCAATGCTTGCTTCATGAAACGAGAAGTGATGTAACTCGATTCGTAAAAAAGCATTTCTATACCAGTTATCACGCCATGCAAAAATGCTTCATTCACGTGTATCGTAATATTTTATTGTATGCCAAGGTCTAACAAAAAGCGCATACGCGTGGAGGGCCGATGTTTATTGGGATTCTGACGTTTGTAGCGTGGGATAGTTAAGACAGAGGCAGCAAGCGAAGCAAACACCAAGCCTCTTATTCCCGCGTTAAAAGCATAATAGGCTTTCGGCTCTTTTTGTTGGGCCATGGCGTTTGCGAAATTTTACGGCCGTTGCCCGGCAAGGTACTATACCGTCTATGCCATGCAAGTTTTTTTATCGCAAAATTAAAAAAATTTGGAAGTTATATAGATGCAGAAAAATTAAAATATAAGTTGTATTAGTCCTGTGGTGATAAGATAATAAGGCTTAAGTGTAATTTTCGAATATTAAGGTAAATAAAAATCATTTCAATTTCTTGACAAACTTAAACAGTTTTATAAACTAGTATTATGATATATTTTACCCCCAATACTGTATTTTGAGGGTTGAATGTATTAAATTTCGTATAAATATATGTTTTAATGATACTTTTTGTAAAAACATGAATGTTAATGATATTTAAGGATGGTAATAAAATGTCGCATTCAGCAGTACCGATGATTTGTTAAAAATCTTTAATACATCCTTTAGTACTTATAGGAAATACTATTGAAAGTGTTGTGAATACTCTGCATAGAGCAGCATTGAAACGTAATAACGATGAAAAATTTTCGTATCAAATATACTTTCATAAAGTCTTGTCACCACAGAATTACAATATTATGAAAAATGTGTTGCATACGTTGTATTTCAGCCATAACAGTATCTGATCTTATGATCATAATGAGACCCTGTATCATGCATGAGAAATGAATAAATGTATAAAATAAATGACAACCGGTACTATGTTATTATCTATATAAAATAATATTATGTATAAACCCACACATATATCAATGTGTACATGTTTATACACACGTACGTGTTTATATAGACATTTACACATACGCTGTCTAGTACCTGGATACGCTTACTCCTCCGGATTCTGCCGGTGTTTAACTGAAATATTGAAATTAAAATCAATTCGACAAATAATCGCTATGATAACACAGACCAACAATTTTTTCACCAAGAAATCAGACCCTGTGTACCCGAAGGAATTCGGTGCACTAAATCTGGCCTTAGAATTGCCCCATCACCCTCGGTTTTCGAGATATCCTAACCTAAAAGTGCAAAAATCACTGTTTTTTGCTATATTTGAGCCCTTGTCAATTCGTGAATTTTCAATATATCGTAAATCTGAAAATAGCATTAAAAAGGGCAAGTCTTCTTCTTTAAAAAGCACTCCACATTTTGTGAAACCGATTATGCAATGCTGAGATACTGGTCTTTGAAGTAGAGACAATTTGGATTTTCTAAGATACCAAAATATATGTGGAAAATCTTCTAAGAAGTGGAAAAACATTTCCTTCATAATTGGATCATTGGAATTTTATTTTATCATTTTATCTATTCAGAAAATTCTTAGACGAGGAAAATTCAAAATGACGGATACGGTAAGTCTTAAATTATAAGTCAAAAATACCAATATAATATGATAAACCAAGCCTTTCCATGGCCTTCGGATAGTCATGATCTCCTTAATTTATTGCATAGCTTCGTGACTATTATAACCTCAAAAGACCTAGGGCATAAAATCTCAAACCCAGGACGAGTTAACCTAGAAATTCAAACCGCAAGAATCTTGGGCGCTGAAACCTTAAACTACGACAGGTTACCCTTGTGGAGTGCTTTTTGAAGAAGAAGACTTGCTATTTTAATGCTGTTTTCAGATTAACGATTTATTGAAAATCCACAAAGTGACATGTGCTCAAATATAGCACAATACAGTGTTTTTTGCACTTTTAGGTTGAGATATCTCGAAAACCGAGAGTGATGAAGCAATTTTAAGGCCAGATTTGGATTCAGCGCATCAAATTTCTTCGGGTACACTAGGTCTGGCCTCTGGGTGTGAATTTTCATAAAATTTTGTCGGCCAGTGTAAATAATCATTTTCATTGTATATAACACGTAGAAAACTGCATTTTTAATATATGATGTGTAATAATAATATTATATATGATCAAGTAAAGTTCTAATTACCAACATAGATTTATGTTTTACCTATTATTTTTGCCAAGTTTTCTCAAGAGTTTTCTCAGTTTCTGATTATACGGGACCGCTTAGAAATTCACCTTTTTAATTACGAGTATTTTTCAAAGATTCAAAATAATCAATTTATGAGTTTATGAGAATCGTTGAAAACAATTTTTACAGAGATTTGCATTAGTTTTTATACAGAACTCAATCAGTTTTCTCAACTATTCGCAGAAATACCCAAGATAATTTTTATAAAACTGGCTAGAAACGCTTTTAAATCGAAAGGTGTAATTCGAAATGAACCCACAAATCTAGAAAATGTGAGAATTACTGGGAAAACTTACAAAAGTGGTGGATGACGCCGAAGTCTTGTTGGGGCTATTTTAATAAATAAAAGCCAAAAAGTAAACGGATACATTAAATAAAAAAAATTTTGATTTACCACGTCTTTCCTGAAATTCTTGTCAACCTTCAGCTTCTCTTCTACAAATTCTATAGTTTGTTCCAAATTATCCTCATTATCCATCATGGGAAAATGTTTTTGCATTTGTTCAATTATTTCCTGCGAAATAACTAATTCTTCAACATCGTGTCCACGAACGTGCTGTGAACGCTCGACTTTTTTGGACATTTTTTCTACTCTTAGTTCTAAAACATTTATTTTAGTCATAAGTTTTTTCTGCATTTCTGTAAAAATTAAGACAATATTGTTAAAAATTTCTAGAAACAGGCATAGATTGGTAAGAGACAATAACTCAAAAATATTTATCGGTTTGCAATACTGTCGAGCATATGATATAATAAATATTAAACCTTGTTATAAATGTGTCATGAAATTTCATTTTTAAGCTTATAACGGTAGCAGAATTTAAATTAAATCTAAATCAAGTACTTGGTTGCGCGTAATCAATGATTAATCGCGTAATTATTAACATGCAAAGTAACATTTCAGATGATAGATTTGCGAAAATAAATTACGCTATTTTCCGTTCTCTTGTGTGAAGGGGAGGTACTGGTGAGACAGCTTCTTCATCCTCGTCAGCAAGCATACACGGTGGGTAAATCTACCGTGTCCGCGCTACATTCAGTGGTTAATTATATTGAAAAGGAGGTTATAGGAGCCTGTCGTAGATATTGAAGGTGCTTTCAGTAACACCACAAGAAAGTTCATTGACCGCGCACTAGAACTCAGTCGAGGCTTCGCATCGGTCAGATGCCTGATGGGAAATATGCCGAGTGACAGAAGTGTGTAGTGAATGGAAAGAAAAAATAGTACAAGGAACAATCAACGAGAGATACCCTCAGGGAGGAGTTTTGTCGCCTCTTCTGTGAAATCTTGTCATTGATGAGTTGATGTTTGCACTAGATAAGGAAAGGGTCATAGCGGAGGGGTATGCAAAAGACTTCGGAATATTTGTCGAAGAGAAATATGAAGAGGTTCTGCCGGACCTTCTGCAAAGGGCGTTAAAAATAGTGGTGCAAGCATGGTGTCCAACGAACTCTCTGGCGGTTAACCTTAGAAATACAAAGATAGTAGTTTGCACAAGAAAATATAAATGCAAGATCACTAGGGAGATTACTTTCTGCGAGAAAAAGGTACTGTAAGCAGAAGAGGTGAGATGCTTAAGAGTTTACTTAGACAAGAAATTGAGGTGGAAACAACACCTACAACAACAAAGTAGGAAGGTCTTAAACATATTTATGCAGTGTAGATCGGCGATCGGAGCAAGATGGGGGCTAGAAACTCAAAGGGCACTATGGATCTATAGAGCAATACTGGTACCGAAGCTGACCCATGCGGCAATAGTATGGTGGAAAGTCAGAGAAATGGCTACTATACAAGGAAGGTTCTGGATCATATACAGGCTGTTACCTTGAGAGGGATCTTCAGATTGAAACACACCCACGGCCGCTGTTAGGATGATGCTGTATGAGGCAGGACTGAACCTTGTTATCAAGGGGTGTGCCGCCAAAACAGCGAATAGACTAATGTGTAGCAAGGCCTGGGGAGAGTATGGGAGAGTATAAGGATGGGCATGATACCATTAGTAACATTCTGATTGAAAGTAGTATCTTGGGTAAACTAAAAGACAGAATAGTAAAAACTACCACATTCGGGAGACATTTTAAAACGGAGATACCAGAAAGGAATAAATGGAAAGCTAATGAAGCCCTGGGACACGGAGATATGGTTCACAGATGGATCTAAGTCAGGCAGAGGCACAAGATTTGCCATTTACAGACACCGACAAGGACAGGACTTGCTGTAATGGTCGATTACTATTTGGAGGCTTAGGGACTATGAAAGATGAGATGAGATTAAGATGATGTGCCGCTATTCGGAAGGAGAAAAGTTTAGTGGGCTCTTGTTTCTCTTACTGGGCACTGGTCGGCAAAAAGGCATCTCTGCTAAGAACAGTTCAATAACATAACTTTGTAAAGAAGAAAGCCCGGAAATGCCTTTCTGAGACGAATTCACTAAGTGCGTCGCCGAGCTAGTTGGAGCCTACACCGTTGACCTGATCCACGCTGCCTCCCGGACATTCTCCGTAGCTCCGTAGCCAGCAGAGGACAGCTCATCTCGGCTTTTGGAGCGTGGCGGTTCCGATGCGTCATTGCTGTCGTATAACATTGAATACAAGGACAGACAAGTCAAAATCATCTCGAGAGATGCCAGCCCAAGGCAAAAGACCCATAGTTGATGAATAAAGAGGCGCAATGTTCGTAATTAATTGACTTATCATTAACATTTCGTATATGTTGCTTGCCTGTGCCATCCTCACTTCACTTGCCCTGACAATTTACATAGCCTTTACCCTGAAGGAATACAACAATGTCTTTCAAATGAAAATGGCCGCGAGAAATACGTGTGCTAAAAATCAGGTCAAAACAAAACACTTAGGGTATAAGGGAAACGAGACGGCGGGTGAACTCCTGCCCGGCACCGGGGGCCCCCGAGACCCTCTTGACCTGAGTCTGTGTCGGGAGCTTGGCCGGAGTCTTAGCCGCGGCCCTACTCGCTGGTGCCGTTGGTGGTAACACCGCCGGCAGGCCCGCGGCCTCTGGAGACTCTTGCCCCCGGTCAACGCGCAGCAGAGCCTCGCCATAGGCTCTCTGCCGCCGGACTACCGGAGCCCACTCCCCCAGCATCTCTCGGGCTCCTCGGAAGTCGAGCAACTCCTCCAGGTGCGCATGCACCTGGCGTTGGAGTTCCCCGATGAACTCCCAAGCGTTCTCTACTTCCTGGAGGCCCAGTCTCACGTGCCTCCAGGAATTCTCGAGCCCGTGCTGCTGGGGGATCCGGGGGTGGTTACAGAGCCACTGCCCCTGCCCACAGGCCTCCTTTGGCCTGGGGCACTGAGTCGAGCAGTCAGCCACCTCTGGCTTGCTCGGCTCTGGGGTCTGCACCCCCTGGTCCGTCGTGGACGTAGACCGACGGCCCTCTTCGGACGGACCGTCGGTCTGGGTGGACGCTTCCCGGGTTTCGGCCTTTCTGGGTTGCGGCCTCAATCCTTCCCGGAGGAAGTCGTCTACCCGCTGGCGAAAGCGGCCCTCTCGGGCAGCCACCTCGACTTGGGCCCGAACAAAATTGCGAACGTCGCCGATCAGCCGATCGGCGTCCGGACCCAGCCTAAGGTCGAGCAGCATCCGGGTGGCTGCCTCGAAGGCCTCTTCGCTGATCACCAGCTTCCTCTCCATCTGCAAAAGAGAAGAGGGGGGTTAAGGGATATCTCAGGTTCAGCCCTTAACCTAACCGTCGTTGCGTCACGCTTGACGCTACCCGTTACGAGGACGTCCCGGTCCCCTGCGCTTCCCTCGCGAATATGGCCCACTTGCGGGGGTAATGGGCAGGACTACCTTCCGCACGTGCTGGGTGGTTCTGCGGGGCCTGCCTCTTCCCCTTGTCGCATTGCCATTCAGGTCATCGCCACCTGGTGCCAGGGGTTCGCTCGCAGGGTTCTTGCGCGGTCTACCACGGCCTCGCTTAGCCGGCGCCTCGATCGGCGTCTTTGAAGCCGCTACAGACTCATCACACACGTTCGCGGGGGCTGCAATCGCGGTGCGCTCGCATATCGGATCCCCGCTGGGATCTTCTACCATCGCGGGCGGGTCGCCTGCGCCCTCCTCTTCCTCCAACGGTGTTGAGTCCCCGCCTTCCGGTTCCTCGTCGTCCTGGTCCGAGAATGGGCCGAAATAGGGCTTGAGATCCTTGGCGTGGACCAGCTCGGGCAACTCTTCCTGCTGGTTACCGAGGTGGTAGGTATTAGTCCCACATACCTCCTCGATAACATATGGGCCAGCATACTTCGGCGCCAACTTCGCCGACAAGCCCTGAGCTGCGGAAGACAAGACACGGTTCCGCTTCCACACCCAGTCCCCAACCCTAAAGTCGGCCTGACGTCTCCTCCTGTTATAATAGACCGCCTGACGGTCCGCCTCCTCCCTGGACTTAGAGCCAGCGCGTTCCCATAAGTTAGGCAACAGGCGCATGTGCTCGCCCCATTCGGTCAGTTCTTGGCCATCAGACGCTTCCCGGGCCAACTGATCCTGGGCTCTCCTAAAGGTCGAGGGGGGAGTGGGCTGTCGACCGAAAACGAGCATAGCCGGGCTATAGCCTGTCGCGCTATGAGTTGCCGAGTTCAACGCGAAGTTGAACTCTGGCAGGTGCTCATCCCAGCTCTTATGGTCCCGCTCCACGTACGAGATGAGCATGGCCTTGAGGGTTTTGTTCACTCGCTCTGTAGGGTTTGCCTGTGGGTGGTAAACTGGGGTAAGGGCACGCCGGATGCCGTTCCTAAGCAAGTAGGCATCAACCTCCTGATTTTTGTATTCGGTCCCGTTGTCCGAAAGAAATATCTCGGGCGCGCCAAACTTGGTTACCACCCTCTCATGCAATTCCCGCACGATGGTCCTTCCGTTGGCCTTGCGCACGGGTACACACTCAACCCACCGAGTAAACAGATCTAAGAAAACCAAGATGTATTCAAACCCTCTTGAGCTCTTTGGGAATGGGCCAGTAATATCACTGGCCACCACCTGCCAGGGTCGCGAGACCTCTCGTCGACCCATCAGTCCGCAAGGCGGCCTCTGTTCCGCCTTACACTGTTGGCAAACCGGGAAACTCCTAACGTATTCTCGGAGCTGTTCGTACATTTTTGGCCAGAAATACAGGTGCCTAGCCCGGGAGAACGTCCGTTCTCTCCCTTGATGTCCCGCTGCTGGCGCATCGTGTACCTCTTCGAGCACTTGATGTCTTTTCTCGGCAGGAACCACTAGCTTCCAGGCTTCTTCATTGTCGATGGACCCTTCGCTCTCTTCAGTCGGATTGTAGTGATACAGTCTCCCTCCAACTACCTTCCAGGTAGGCTGAGAATGTGGATCCTGGCATACTTCTCGGTATTTTTGTAGGTACCAGGTATCGGCAGTTTCCGGCTGATGAGTTATGGCACCCACTTCTACCACCCCCTCCTCATAGGCCCTAGACAAAGCGTCTGGCACCACGTTGAGGTCTCCCTTTCGATACTCTATATCGAAAACATGTCCTTGCAGTGCTAGCGCCCACCGCGCTAGCCTTCCTGTAGGATTCCTCATACTGTGGAGAAACCTAAGGCAACTATGATCGGTGATGACTTTGAAGTGGTGCCCCTCAACATAAGGCCGGAACTTCCCGATAGCCCACACTACAGCCAGGCACTCTCGTTCGGAGACTGTATAGTTCCTCTCCGCACTGTTTAGGGAGCGACTAGCGTATTCAATTACGCGCTCCTGTCCATCGATTTCTTGCGTCAATACCGCGCCTATCCCACTATCGCTCGCATCCGTTTGTAATACAAACTGTGCGCTGGGGTCTGGCGACTACAAGATTGGTGCCGAGACCATTGCGTCTCGTAACCTTTCAAATGCCTGCTCCTGTTCCTGCTGCCAAGCAAACGGGATGCTCTTCTTCGTCAGGCGGTTTATCGGCTCAGCGATTGTCGCGAAGTCGGGTATAAAGCGACGATACCACGACATCATCCCCATAAATCGCTTCACCTGCTTGATGGTCCGTGGTGCTGGGTACTCCATAATAGGCTTGATCTTCTCCGGATCTGGCCTTACCTCTTCACGATTCACAAGGACCCCTAGGTACTTGACTTCCGATTTACAGAAGTGGCTCTTGGTCTTATTGACAGTGAGGCCCGCACCCAGAATTCGTTGTAAAACCAATCCCAGGTGTCGCTTATGCTTCTCAAAGGACGGCGAGATAATGATCACGTCGTCGAGGTAAGCAAAAGCGAAAGGATCTAAATCCGGGCCAATCACTTTGTCCATCAACCTCTGGAAGGTCGCGGCTGCGTAGGACAATCCGAAGGGCATTCTCTTGAACTGAAAATGCCCCAGGCCGGGGACTGTGAACGCTGTAATGGGGCGCGACTCCTTTTTAAGAGGAATCTGGTGGTACGCGCTACTCAAGTCCAGTGTCGAAATGAACTTAGCATCCGTGATCCTTCGCAGGATGTCGCTCATGAAGGGCATCGGATATGCGTCCGGCTTGGTTACCGCGTTTACCTTCTGGTAATTTACGCAGAACCGATATTTGCCATCTGCCTTCTTCACCATTACCACTGGACTTGACCACCCGCTGGTTGCTGGCTCAATAACGTCATTGTCCAGCATGGCCTTGACCAGCGCGTGCATCTCGTCTCGCACCCTGTCGGAGACCGGATAGTATTTCTGTTTACAGGGTCGAGCGTCTCCGATGTCTATCTCATGCTCGACCCCCACAGCACAGCCTAAACTCTCGCCTGCGTCTGGAATTAATCCGTCGACGAGGCTAGCCACTTCTTGGCGCTGTGCTTCCGTGGCTTCTATCAGGCCTACGGGTGCGAGGCACGATGTACCAGTGACGCTTGCCACCTCTAACGGTACCGCCACTTTGGCTTTCGCCAAGTACAGCTGGTCCGTGTCAGGGTTCAGGTTGGCGCTGAATTCCCTCACGAAATTCGCGCCCACATAGCAGTCATCAGACAGCAGTGGCGTTATGGCGACCCTTACATCCTTCGTGATTCCCCCTACCGTGAAGGGGAAAATCACATGACCCAGGATGGGGCATGGGCGACCGTCGGCGAGCTTTGCTTCTCCCGCACGTGTCACATCTAGGCCCAGCCCCATGTCCGATGCCAACCTCAGCCCGAGTTGACCCATTACCGTCGATAAGGCTCCGGTATCATATAGTGCCCTTAACTTGTAGGCACCTATGTCCACCTGAAGCCACCATCTGGTCTCATTCTCGGGTATTACCTACGGGGAGCTTTCTCCGTCCCCCTCTCCTCTGTGGACCGGAGGCTTTCACGGCTCTTCTTGCCAAGGGCAGCCGCTACTCGCATCGACGTACTCTCACCCGTGGGCTTCTGGGTCACAGGCGTATCCTCAGGAGTGTTGGGTGGTTTCCTGGAGCTTTTGGGTCCGACGGTCTCTTCTCCGACCCATTCGTACCCGTGCTCCACCACTTGAATCCGACATCCATACCCTTCGAGGATACAAAATGCCCGGTTACCCAGATCAGGCATCCGCTCGGTCGTTGTCGCTTCTAACTCCGCCGTACTGCCGGGTCTCGTAGGATCCAATGTCCCTCCCAAGACCTGCCTGAACCTTGGGGTCGCTGACGGGTCTCTGCCACGTTCTAGCGACCAGCGACGTGTTCTTCCGCAACTGCATTCGGATGGCGGGCAGGAGATTTGCATATAACAAATCTAATTGTCGCTGCTCCGGTAACGGCGGGCGTAGCTGGGCCAGCATGAAGAGCAGGTGGCAGGCATATTCTCGTACCAACTCTTCTTTCTCCTGGTACCGTGCTTGAGCCTCTTGCAGCAATCTTTGCTGCTGCAACTCACTCGACCCAAACCTACGTCGAGCACCAGCTACGCAGTCGGCGTAACTTCTCCACTTAAACTTGTTGAGCTCGTACCAAGTCCTCGCAACACCTTCGAGGAGCTCTGCTACCGAGCACAAAATTTCGCCGTCGGTTAGCCCGGAGCCCGCGCGTAGATCCTCCAGTCTTGGCAAGAAGGTTTCCACGCACTCTGAAGCCATACCTGAGTATCGCAGCTTCCATCCTCGGACTATCCTACCCGCATCCCGAGTCGCGTAGTACCCTGACGCCGCATTGGTGTCATACCAGGCGGATCCTTCCGGGATCGCCTGCTCTTCGCCCGTGTCGGCGTCTCTTGGTACTCTTCGCGGCGGTTGCTCCGTCCGTAAAGGCGCCTGCCTTTGAGGAACCTCTCGAGATTCGCCAGGGGTCGGTCGCTGGGGTTTCGGGGTACTTCCTGGTACCCCCGGATCGTAGTGGCACGTATACGTGGACTGGAAGTCCACGGTTCTTCTGGGCCGCTCCGGTATCGTAGTTTGTCGATTGGTGGGGTCCCTGTTCCTCAACTGCTGGACCTCCACCTCCAGGGCGGTCACCTGGTCGCTCCACCGCGCGCATACCTGATCGTGCCTTTCCAGCATCTCTAATATGCGGTTAATCCCGACACGGTTCCGCTCAATTTCTTCCTTCAATCGCTCGGTCACGCACCGCTCCTCCTCTTCTTCTTGAGGTTGTAGCTCCGCGTTCTCGAAACGACGAGCTCTTCGCCGATCTGGCGATCCGGTGGAACCCTTATGTTCACTACTGACCCCCTCCGAGGGCCCCTTGACCTCGCCTGTTTCCCCTTCCTCTACGGGCACTCGCTCCCCCATCTTGCTCCGACTATCCTCCTCGAGGTTGTCGAAGACCGCGAGAGTCCGCGTCAGATTCGCCTCCACTACCTTATCTCTATACAGCAGCATGAGCGGGTGGGCGACGAGATCCTCGGCGTCAGCTGCTTCTAGCTCCTGTCGCCTGGTCTCCAGCCACCTCTCTCGGCTCCTTCGCCTGCGTTGTGTCGCCTCTCTATCCAACGCTGCTCCTTGGAAATCCAGGTCGATGTACTCGCCTAACAACCAATACGCTAGCCGAACTGCCTGCATCAGCTTGGGGCCGTCTGTACGCAACTCCAGTTGCGTCAGGTATCTATCCAGCTGTGTCGAAGGCAGTTCCGATGCCCATCGGGTTATCGCATCGGCGGTATCCTCCATATCGCTGGGGCGTAGGTGACGATTGAGGTTAATTTGCCTACTCGACCACTACCACCTCCTATCGCGCAAGGCGTGAGCGGGGTGTTGCAATTTATATCAGCAACTACCCCAATACGCCTTCGATTCCAAGGCAACAATCCACGAGGCTCGTGGGTGTGTGCAGGTGCCGCGTACCCTAAGGAAGTAAGAACTTCCACTCGCAACTACCTGCCTATAGGTGGAGACTAATTGTTTGCTAGCTCCACCGGGTTAGTAAAACTAACCCTACACACACCCGAATTGCGTGCTCTGCAGATATTGTCGCTCAGTGACTAACCTCCACCTAAATGCGAAAAAGTAAACAAAAACACAATTTGTCACCTCTTTTATTCACGTTAGAGCGACTCCGGACGTCTCTTCGACCCCTGGGGTTAGTGTGCTCTCGGCTTACAAAAGCAGGTGTTATTGGGTCGGAGAGGCGTCTTTTCCCCACTGCAGAGCACGTGCCGAACGAGCCACGTGTTATTTTACCCGCTCGCACCTTAATACGCACGCGCGCAAACGTCTCTCTCTCCCGTGCGTCGCTCTCTCTTTTTGTGCAAATTGACTCCCCTTGTGTGAGTCCTAATATTTGTTGGGCGCCATGTAACAGGCCGCCGTTTAACCTTTAAACTATTAAACCTATCCTTTAGTTCGGTCAAACGACGCCTTGTTATCTACGTGCTGTGAGCACGTTAACCTACCTTGTCCGGGAGTGCGCCTGCGCAGAGTTCCCTCGCCAAGCGGAGTTGGGTTCGCAAACTCGCCACTTGGCGGCGCTGTCGCGCTTGCTTCGCAGCGCTCCGTCGGCCGCTGCTGGTATCTCAGTTGGCAAGTCGCTTCTCTCGATGTCTACGCGACCCGTGCCTTTTTACCGGCTTATTCGAACCGGACGTAAACAATAACATGCACCCCGGACAAAGGAAAGACAAAGCAACGACTCGGTTACGAATAGCTGTTGATCGCTTTATTGAATTCAATCAAATACATGGAAGGGATTTGCCGAGAGACTCACGCACGCGAATACGATTGACAATGCAAACGAGGGGAGAGAGAGAGAAAAACTCGCGACCGTCGCAGACTAAACGCTCGCACGCTTATTATAATTTCGCCGCGCACGCTGCGCGGGATCGCACGCCAATGACAATAGCAATATTGTGCACCTACCACGGAGTTGTTGGGATTACGGTGGCCAACCGTATCCGACGCACTAGCTGCAGGTCGACCGCTCCTACGCTCGCTAATCTGCTGCTGTTGCGCTCCGCTGCTTGTTGTTGCGTTGCCGCCGGGATTGCTGATGCTCTCGTAGCTGCCGATGTCGCGCACGCAGAACAGTGTTCGCACTCAGCACTCCACACTCTAGTTCTCACTCGGGGAAACTTCCTGGATCTCGCACAACTCAAGAACGCGTTGACAGCTCGAAAACGGTAGCTAGATGTGTAGCCGGACTGAGTGACACAGTCATACTGGCTTACGAACTCTCCCCTCCCGGTCATTGCCCCTACGCGCCCTCTCTCTCTCAGACCGATCGCGGCTGCTACGCTCAGCCGCTTCTTAACCTACGCGAGTCGAAATGATTTTCGTTAATCGTTGCAGAATACATTTTACATATTCTGAGAGGTCAATTTGTACTGAAGTTCCCGCAGTCTAAAAGCTAAAGAAGAAATAATGACATACTTCAAAAAATATAAAACTAGACTTTAACCGCACACTACAAGGCAAAACTCAGAAAGCTTATTCATTTCTGTCGAAAGCGCACTTTGTCTATTAGTCTAGGAGCAACAAAGATTTCCGTGTAACTAATTTGTTATCAACAAATTAATTGCTTAAACAGTCATAACTTTCATTGTATTTAATTTGTTTTGTCGTAAAGCACCTGAGGTTGAAGGTCGAATGGTATGTAAAATTCGTTGTTTATATGTGTATATAACCATGCGAGTTATAATATAATGATAATTTGAACACTTTTAAGATTAATTCAATAGTCATTAAAATAATTTTCGATTTCACGCTTAATAAACAGAAATAGCAATATTGGATCTTAAAATATTGATTTCAATCTAATTGAATAGTATTATATTGGCTTTAATAATAATTAATATATTCTAATAATAATGTTATACTGTTTTAAATAAAATATGCTTAAAAAACCTATACCATTTGAAATAGAATTCTTTCTTGCAATATTAATATTTATCAAAAGTTGATTAATAAAGTACGATTGAAGTTATTAAATATTTTTTTAATTCATTCATTTACGCATAGTTTATAAAAATATTTGAATCGTTAAAAAAATATATAAATAAAGAAACATAATGTTGTCTATAAACAAGTATGATTGAAATAAATTGATGAGCAATTATCGAAAAAATCGATTCACTTTTATTGGAAATAATTTATTCGATGCAAAAATTATATATTAAAGTTAATTTTATATTGCTATTTAAATCATTTTTAATCATAGTTATTTTCATTGTTTTTAAACATTTGTATAATTGATTTTGAATTAAGTGTTAAATAATTTTCAAACAGAAAAGTATTTAGTAACAAAATATTCAATGAAATAGTTTTTTAATAAATATTTGGTAATTATCATTTCTGTATCAAATGATTAATCACAATGGTGATTAGTAATCTGTCAGTATTTTCTGTATTAAATTACCTACTCTCGAAAAGCAGGAATAGAAATCTGTATTTTGTAAACAAAATTGAATATTGCTTGCTTTTCTTAACTATTATTAGTTTTGGGTAAAGTAGGTAATTCTTCAATAAAAGCAACCATTTAAAGAAATCTTTTTCACTCACTTTGACTCACTTGACTTCATACAGATTGAAACAATAATTAATTTTATAGTTTTCAATAATCTAGCTTTCTGTGATATATTTTAATTGAATTGAATTGATTTATGAGGAATTTGGATTTATGATTGACAATTTATTACTTTTTTAAAAATAATTTTTCATTCGACATACATCAAAACAAAATGCAAAGTTCTTGTGGCTTATATATTTATAAAATCTTTATAAAAATTTCTCTTCAAGATTATGTGCAATATTTCAATTAATATTTCAAATAATATTAATATTTTAAAGCGCTCTTTATTTTTGAATGATATATATTTGATCAGAGGTACAATTCAAATTTGATAATCTGAATAATAGTACCATTAGAAAGAGCATACTTATCAAGGAATGCAAAACTATATACAACAGTCTGGTGTTGAACACAAAGCTTTGGTTGTGTTAAATATTTTGATGTAGGATCAATATATAAATGTTTATACGCTCGATTCATAATAATAATTGAAAGTTTATTATAAATAATCTAATGATTTGTAAAATACAATTTGGTTACGTTTTTATATTATTTGAGTCATTACGAGATGCGCTCGCTCGCTGGCAACGTGTCAGACAGACTAAACTGCTCGCGCTCTATTTACATATTACGTCGCTGCGAGCGTATCCTCATACTCATACTCGCTTGTATACAATATTTAGATACTCTCTTTATACAGCATACACAATTACTTCAAAACTAACACGTCTCCTTAATTTTGTATGCTGTAATAAACTTAGTACAGTTATTTTTCTGACTATATGAATTGCAATAATAATATCTGATTTTTATAATATGCAAAGGTAGTCGATTCAATTAATCGAACCGTTCGCGATTCTGATTTTCGCGCGTTAGTTCTAAGTATTGAGAGGGAGAGGGGGCGCGCGATCTTTTAAATTAGCAGTTACATCTCAGCTGTTACGTGTGTAGTACCGCCAAAATAGTTTTGCACATTGTTTCACCGATTTGCCAATAAATAGTTTATTTGGATTTTGGATACGTGTGCAAGGGCGAGCAAGGAAGCAGCGACAGTAGCAGCATCACAAAAGCAGCAGCATAAGTGACAGCTATTAAACAGCGGATTTGCGATCGAGGCAGCACAGCTGATTTGGATCGGAGGAGCACCTTTAATTTGCTTCAACAATTACGGCTGATCACCGTAATTGCACCGCAGGGTAGGTGCACCTCCCATAATTATCGCGCGACATAAAATATTTGATATTTTGTCCAACTGTGTTAGCGTTGATTTTTTGTATTCGCGCCGAGCGTTAGATCGCGCCAATTTTCGTATCTTCTCTCTCTCTCTCTCTCTTTCTCACCGAAAGTTATTTAATTGTAAATCCCATTCGCGTGCGTCAGTCTTTCGGCCCGACAAAGACTGTAGAGATTTTTATTAATAAAATCTATTAAAATTATTCGCCGATTTCGTCATATGATTTTTCCTAGTAGTTTAAACAATTAGAAAAAGCTTAGGTTTTAATCCTATTATAGCTAGGGGATTAAGTGGATTTGGAGTAAAGTCGCTTACACTTGAAACTTATCGTGTGTCACAAGGCACGTGACTTAAGGTGAGTTCAACTCTGCTTGATCGAAGACAACTAAGTTAAGTCAGCTGACGTTAAGGCGAATACATGTATTAACATACGTGTTAACGGAGCGGCGGTTTGCTCTGCATCGTGGGAGTTTGTTCTTAAATAAATTTCTCATTTTTGCAGATTTATCCCCCCGTTACATGGCGCCTAACTGGTATTAAGACCCGTGTCGTGCGAATAGGATTGTGCGTCGAAGGTAATCGACGCACGAGAGAGAGAGACGATTGCGCGAGCGCTTAGGAAGGTTTGAGCGGGTGGTAGAGCGAGATCGTGAGCGGTACGCCCTCTGCTGGGGAAAAAACGAAACCACTTCGAACCTTTGGTTAAAAATTGTTAAGATTATTGTAAAAAGGGCCGAAAGCAATAATTATTGGTAGGTCGAAGTGATTTCAGATCGTACGGGAGAATCAGGTGTTAACCCATTTCAGCCACAGTTTGGTGGATAAAGGGGGGTTGGTAACACCTGATCAACGATAAAGCAGAGAGCGCGACCCAAGCGTGCAGTCCAAATATTAGCCAGGCGGAGCAAGCAAACAGCAGGTTCCGACCTTAGGTAGGATATTTTTATAATATTTATAGAAAGTTTGCGGAGACTGCACGCGCTCATAATCTCCTTTTAAAAGGCCTTATAAAAGGAGGCATTAAAAGTAGTAACACTAAATAGTGTACACCCCGCTCATACCTTGGGTGATAGGAAGCGGTAGTGGTCGATTAGGCCGAAATTTTAAACCTCAACCGTATCCTACACCCGTGCGGAGGCAAGATGGCTCTGTTGTCAGCTCAAATCGACAATTGGGCATTAGAGCTGACCTCCGCACAGCGCGAACACTATTTAGCGGATTTGGAGCTGCGCAAGGATGGAAGTGTCATCCAACAGGCGGCTAGGCTTGGGAGATGGTTGCTGGGTGAGTACACCGCCACAGATTTTCAAGAGACCACGCACAGCAAAGAGGTAGCGGGGCGCAGGAGGCGATCCCGACAAGCGTGGCTCGACACAGTCTGTGACGAGTTGGAAAACTCCAACGCGGATGATAACAGCGACTATCCCCTCAGGATCATCAATAGGGGGGGGAATATCATTGACTGATATGTCAAGGACATTCACCTCCCCGGATGAGGACTCTGAGGGTGAAGCCAGCCGCCAAGAATAGGATGAACTCATCCAGAAGGCCCTCAGCACGCAAGAGCAGGAGAAGGGGGAGAGGAGACGGAGCAATCCGGACCCCAGGTCGCAGGAATCCTGCACTCGGAAGGAACCTCAGGAAGAATTATCCTTGACTGAAGCCTTCCGAGAGATAGAGTATCTGAAGGAGGGAATAGACCATAACCAAAAGTTGGTAGGTCGAATCCTAGAAACCCTTTAGACTCTGCAGGGATTACAGGTGTGTGCGGAGCGCGAGGCGCAGGACATGCGCATACGAATTCGAGAGCTGGAAGACGCAATGCATAACATGGCCAGTGCTAACCGTTCTTCTCAGCGTGACTCGGTTCAACCGCGCTCCGGACGTAATGTGGACTTTCAGGACACATACACCTGTCACTACGACTCGGGGATTCCGGGGAGTACACCGGCTCCTCCAAGACCAATACCTAGGAGAAGGGACGTCACCACACCGGAAGTCCTCCAACGAAGAGGAGGTGAAGAGGATTCGGAAGTTTATGGGAGATCCGCACCTGTTCGACAGAGGAGTCGAAGCGGATCATCTGGCACCGGACATCAGATATTCTCAGGGCTCTGCACAACCTGAGATGTTGGGAAAATTGTCCGCGGATGGAAGTTGAGGTTTGCGGGCAGTAGGGCACAGAGCGTAGATACGTTTCTGTCGAGGTTGGAGGATCTGCGCGCAGGTGCAGGACTAACTGACGACGAAGTGCTTTGTTCCGTATCAGAGATCCTCGAAGGTAACGCGAGGACCTAGTACGATAACAAGTACCAGTGGCTCAGTTATGACGAGTTCGTCGCGGACGCCCGGGATTGGTTTGGCACAAGTACGCAACAGCAACAAAGGCTGTTGCAGGAAGCCCAGAACCGGTTTCAGGGTGAGGACGAACTAGTGCGAGACTACGTGTCCAACCTGGTGGCTCTTGTCAATAGACTAGAACCGCCCATGCCCTTGGAAAGGTTATTAGACCTACTCCATGCAAACCTCCTTCCAACCATCCAAATCCAGCTGCGTCGGAGCGAGATGACGTCGATACGCGAATTCAACAGGAGGGCGACCGAGGTACAGAACACCTTATCTTATGGTCGCCGTCCACGTGTATTCGCTGACCCCAACTCGACGATCTTCCCTCAGCACGCCTACCAGCCGAGCAAAAGAACGGCTGGTAGTAAATCCTAAACCGCTGCAATGGCCAGCGAAGGGAAGGCGCGTGCGAAGAAGGAGGGAGGTCCGCAGCGCGGACTGGGCGTGGAGAACCCCGTCAGGAGGCCTACCGAACAAGCATCGGTATCGGCTACGCAAGTTTCCACTTCTGATAAGAAGATGGAAGAAAGTCTGGAGGGCATCGAGCGGATATTGCGCAAGTTGGCCGCTGACAAGCAAGGCAGCCCTCCAGAGCAGCGTAAGAGCCGATGGCGTGGAGGAAGGAAAAATTCTCCTTCTTCCAGGTCTCCTGGCGAGCGGCGAGAAGGGCAGAGGCGGAAGATAGACTTTACTAAGCCTCTCCAGTGTTCCGCTTGTGGCAAACTGGGTTTTAGTCGCAAGTTCTGCCCAGATTGCAACAAGGGAAACGACAAGGAGAGCGAAGAGAAGAGGTCATCTTGGCGCCTCCAGTAAATTCGACCTCTCGCTGCGGGTCGCCGATGGGAAACAGCAAGTTGTCGGCGACCCAGGGATCCAAACAAGTCCTGGGAGGGCATCAAGAGAACCCAGGACATAGCAGTATATTAGAGCGGAAGGCAATTGAACCCAATGTCAGCCCTCGGCAGAATAGGGGAGTGGTTATCCTGAAAGGACCAGATGGCCACATACAGGTTGTGGAGGAGGGGAAAGACTCCAGGGAGAGCCCCTCCACACAAAAAGCTCCCCTGTCGAAGGGATCCACGAGTAGAAGCCAGCCCACCGTCGTCGCGGCAGCGGAAGGAAAAAAGCCGCTGAAAAGCACGATGAAAGAAGGCGAAGATGGGACTCGTGGATATGATCCAGAGGATGAGACCAGATGGTGGTTGCGGGTAGACATAGGTGACTTTAAAATTAGAGCACTCTATGATACCGGCGCCTCATCCACGGTCATGGGTCAATTAGGACTAAGATTGGCATCGGAGATGGGACTCGGGTTGAATGTGACCAGGGCGGGCGATGCAAGGCTTGGTGATGGACGCCCGTGCCCTATAATTGGTCACGTGATGTTCCCTTTTAAAGTAGGGGGAATCACGAAGACAATCAGAGTCGCCATTACGCCGCTGCTCACAGATGACTGCTATGTAGGCGCGAACTTTATAAGAGAGTTCCGCGCAATTTTGGATCCCGATGAGGATGAATTATGGCTTAAGGACGCCCAAGTGAAAGTACCAATGGCAGTGGCTGGAATTGATGGTACGGCATTTCTCGCACCGGTAGGACTATGGGAAGCCACGGAGTCACAGCTTGAAGAAATTGAAGACCTCGTCAGAAGATTGATTCCTGACGGGGGTCAGGCTTTAGGTTGTGCCGTGGGGGTTGAGCATGAAATAGATGTTGGAAATGCTCGACCCATCAAACAGAAGTACTACCCAGTCTCAGATAGAGTGCGAGAGGAAATGCACACGCTGGTCAAAGATATGCTGGAAAAGGATGTTATCGAACCAGCGAACAGCGGATGGTCAAGTCCAGTAGTAATGGTAAAGAAGGCAGATGGAAAATATAGGTTTTGTGTGAATTATCAAAAGGTAAATGCAATTACCAAACCTGATGCCTATCCTTTACCATATATGAACGACATCCTAAGACGAATAAGGGATGCAAAGTTCATATCTACTTTGGACTTAAGCAGTGCGTACCATCAAATTCCCTTAAAGGAAGAATCGCGTCCAATATCAGCGTTTACAGTTCCTGGATTAGGGCACTTTCAATTTAAGAGAATGCCCTTCGGACTGTCATACGCAGGAGCGACCTTCCAGAGGTTGATGGACAAGGTGATAGGCCCGGATATGGATCCATTCACTTTCGCTTACCTTGACGACGTAATTGTGGTTTTGTCGTCCTTTGAGGAGCATAAGCGGCACCTAGAAAGGGTATTAAAAAGAATTCTAGGTACGGGCCTAACCATCAACAAAGATAAAAGTCACTTCTGTAAGACGGAAGTCAGGTACTTGGGAGTTCTTGTGAACCAGGACGGAGTAAGACCAGATCCCGAGAAAATCCGCCCGATATTAGAATATCCAACACCTCGGACTGTCAAACAGGTGAAGCGGTTCATGGGAATGACTTCGTGGTATAGACGTTTTATACCCGACTTTGCCATGATCGCTGAACCTATAAACCGCCTGACAAAGAAGAATGTACGCTTCTCTTGGGAGGAGGAGCAAGAGCGAGCTTTCACGAGATTGCAGGAGGCGATGACTTCCGCCCCAATACTGCAATCACCCAATCCGAACGGTCAGTTTGTACTGCAAACTGATGCTAGTGACAGTGGGATCGGGGCAGTTCTCGCACAGGATGTCGATGGAGAGGAGCGTGTAATAGAATACGCCAGCCGATCACTCAACAGTGCTGAGAGAAATTATACGGTTTCCGAGAAAGAGTGCTTGGCAGTGGTATGGGCCATTGGAAAGTTCCGGCCGTATATTGAAGGACATCACTTCAAGGTCATCACTGATCATAGTTGCCTGAAATGGCTCCACAATATGAGAAATCCCACGGGAAGATTAGCGCGATGGGCGCTAGCATTGCAAGGCAATGTCTTCGATATCGAATATCGAAGAGGGGATCTCAATGTGGTGCCAGACGCTTTATCTAGGGCCTATGAGGAGGAGGGGATTGAAGTGAGTGCTATAAATAGTCGGCCGGAGACCACTGACGCCTGGTATTTGCAACAATATCAGGAAGTTTGCCAGGACCCACACTCTCACCCTACTTGGAAGGTAGTGGGAGGGAGACTGTATCATTATCAGCCTGATGAGGATGGTGAAGGGTCCATCGACAATGATGAAGCGTGGAAGCTTGCGGTGCCTAGGGAGAAAAGGTACCAGGTGCTCCAGGAAGTCCATGATGCTCCTACTGCAGGAAATCAAGGACGAGAGCGTACGTTCTCCAGGGCTAGGCGCTTGTACTACTGGCCTAAAATGTATGATCAGGTCAGGGAGTACGTAAAGAGTTGCCCGGTATGTCAGCAGTGCAAGGTGGAACGAAGAGCACCTTGCGGACTAATGGGTCGTAGACGAGTATCACGACCCTGGCAGGTGGTGGCCGGTGATATCACTGGTTCATTTCCCAAAAGCTCTCGAGGTTTTGAGTATATATTAGTCTTTATAGACTTGTTTACTCGCTGGGTAGAGTGTGGTGCGATACGCAAGGCCAATGGGAAGACAATCGCAAGGGAATTACACGAGAGGATCGTCACTAGGTTTGGTGCGCCAGAGGTATTCTTGTCGGGTAATGGAATCGAATTTAAGAATCAGGAGGTCGATTCATACCTGCAGGTGAACAGCATCCAGCGCGCTTTGACTCCCGTGTATCATCCCCAAGCGAATCCCACAGAGCGAGTAAACAGGACACTCAAGACCATGATCACGTCTTACGTAAGCCGTGATCATAAGAGCTGGGATGAACACCTGTCAGAGTTCAACTTCGCGTTGAACTCGGCAACTCATAGCGCCACCGGATATAGTCCTGCGATGCTCATGTTTGGGCGTCAGCCGGTACCTCCTTTGACGTTCAGAAGAACCCAAGATCAGCAGGCCCTTGAATGTTCGGAAGGTCAGGCTGTGGAAGATTGGGCCGAACATATGGAGAAGCTTCCTAATTTGTGGGAGAGAGCTAACTCCAAGTCAAGGGAGGTAGCTGCGCGTCAGGCGGCTTATTATGATCGGAAGAGACGGCAACCCGAGTTTAAGGTCGGAGATTGGGTTTGGAAGAGGAACAGGATTCTATCTTCAGCTGCTCAAGGTATTTCAGCTAAATTAGCGCCGAAATATGCCGGTCCGTAGGTGATTGAAGAGGTTTGTGGTTCCAACACGTACAGGCTAGGCAATCAGCTGGAGATCCTGTCTGAGCTCTTCCATGCCAAAAACCTCAAACCATATTACGGTCCGGGTGAGGATGGGGAAAGCGAGGAGGTCATCAAACCTCGCGAGCCGCCAGAAGAACTGCCGTCGGAGGATGCGAACGATTCCGCGAATGCGCGCGAAAATCCGGGAGGGGATTTATCGGATAGCGAGCGGGTCCAGTTGGCAGCCCCCACGGCCGTAGATAAAGTTCCAACCGAAACGTCGGATTTACCGGTATCTGCCCCAACTAAGAGAGGTCGAGGTCGACCTCGAAAGGTTCCAGAGACGGTCACCGGTCCAGCGAGGGGCAACAACTCTCCCGTGAAGGCGAATAGAGGGAGAGGTAGGCCTCGAAAGACCGTGCCCGTCGTACAAAGGACGGTTGGGCCGATAAAACCGAGCGGTAACCGACGAGGGCCAGGACGTTCCCACAAAGAATCGCGAGGGAGCGTATAACTCGGTGGGATGCGGCTATTATTAGGATTTTTTCTTCGCGCAGGGAGATTCATCCGAAATTTGTTGTTTTTTTGGATGTTTCAGATGGACCGGAGAATCGTCGTCGAAGAGGAGACCTTCGAGGTGGTCACGCAGATGTTGTTAGATCTGCAACTGGGCCCTGATGCGACGCAGCTAATTGAAGATCTGCGGAGCTTCGCCAGGGTCCAGTTGGAAGGGACCACCCGAAGGGATCGGCGCAATGCCTCGGTGGCAGAGGTTCTCCGGGATTCGTCGTGGGTCGCCCCGAAGAAGGCTTCTCAGGACGCTTCGACACAGACCGAGGACCAGGACAGTGTCGAACGTCCCAAGTCTACAGTGGACCAGGGAGTGCAGACCCTCAAGTCCGGCGTAACCCTTACGTCGGACAGTGCGAGCCAATGCCCAGGACCCAGGGAAACCTGTGGGGCCTCGCACTGGGTCTGCAATCATCCCCGGATCCCTGAGCAGCCTACTCTCCTCCTCGACTTCAGACACGTGCGTCTGGGGATCAACGAGGTGGAGAGTGCCTGGCGGTTCGCCCAAGAACTCCAGTCTCAGGTGCAGGAGCACCTGGGACGCTTTTTGAGTCGCCAGGGCGCAGAAGAGCTGCTCGGAGAGTGGGCAGGGATGGCTCAGCGTCAGAGGGCCTACGGAGAGGCCCTGCTGCGGGTGGATAACGGACAAGAGTCCTCCGCAGCGCTCCCGGCACCGGCTCAAGAGAAGAGAGCCCCGGGAGCTACTGACGCTGGACCGACGCTCACGGTCCATGTGGACGGGCGCATGGCTCCTGATACCACCATCGTGGTCAGGTCGCAGGATGGACGTGCGACCGCCACGGTGGGAGGCGTGACCATCACCGCCTCACAGGGAGTCAGTGCCCAGCAGTCCCCTCTGGCTGCTGAGCAGCCATCACAAGATCGGGAGGCTGCTCAATCTCGGTCGCAGCTGATGGGCTGCTACATCTGTGGAGAGCCTGGGGTGACCAACTCCCAGCGGTGCCCGAAGGAGGCTACACACTGGCGCTACCCGAAAGATCGCGCGCCAGGTGTAGCCAAACGATGATGTAGGCCCTGGAGGGCAAATAAATTAGCCGAAATACAGAAGGGAGTTGTTATTTTGTTTCCTTTCCTTCTTTATGACTTTGAGGTTCCTGATGGCAGCGAATCGCGAGTATTCGTCCTGCCCGGGTAGTCAGGACTTGGAGAGGGCTGCAACGGTAGTCGATTCATTTAATCGAACCGTTCGCGATTCTGATTTTTGCGCGTTAGTTCTAAGTATTGAGAGAGAGAGGGGGCGCGCGATCTTTTAAATTAGCAGTTACATCTCAGCTGTTACGCGTGTAGTACCGCTAAAATAGTTTTGCACATTGTTTCACCGATTTGCCAATAAATAGTTTATTTGGATTTTGGATACGTGTGCAAGGGTGAGCGAGGAAGCAGCAACAGTAGCAGCATCACAAAAGCAGCAGCATAAGTGACAGCTATTAAACAGCGGATTTGCGATCGAGGCAGCACAGCTGATTTGGATCGGAGGAGCACCTTTAATTTGCTTCAACAATTACGGCTGATCACCGTAATTGCACCGCAGGGTAGGTGTACCTCCCATAATTATCGCGCGACATAAAATATTTGATATTTTGTCCAACTGTGTTAGCGTTGATTTTTTGTATTCGCGCCGAGCGTTAGATCGCGCCAATTTTCGTATCTTCTCTCTCTCTCTCTTTCTCACCGAAAGTTATTTAATTGTAAATCCCATTCGCGTGCGTCAGTCTTTCGGCCCGACAAAGACTGTAGAGATTTTTTTAATAAAATCTATTAAAATTATTCGCCGATTTCGTCATATGATTTTTCCTAGTAGTTTAAATAATTAGAAAAAGCTTAGGTTTTAATCCTATTATAGCTAGGGGATTAGGTGGATTTGGAGTAAAGTCGCTTACACTTGAAACTTATCGTGTGTCACAAGGCACGTGACTTAAGGTGAGTTCAACTCTGCTTGATCGAAGACAACTAAGTTAAGTCAGCTGACGTTAAGGCGAATACATGTATTAACATACGTGTTAACGGAGCGGCGGTTTGCTCTGCATCGTGGGAGTTTGTTCTTAAATAAATTTCTCATTTTTGCAGATTTATCCCCCCGTTACAAATAATAGTAATAATATTTTTCTCTTAATAATAATGAATTGTTTTTCAAAACAACATTAATAACTCAAAATTTTCTTTCATAATTAAACTTAAATAAATAATTTCAATAAATCATAAACTTTAGACTTTCAAATTTAAAAGTGATCTCAGCTTTTCAAATTTGAATCTACCAAGAGCTTTTATGAATATATCTGCTAAATTATTTTCAGAGTCTATTTTTACAATATCAATATCTTTGCGCTCATAACATTCATTGACGAAGTGATAATGTATTTCTATGTATTTTGATTTTTTTGTTAAATTTCCAAATTTTGCAATTTCTACTGTACTTGAATTATCTTCATAAATTTTAATAGGTGTATTCATTTTAATTCCAAAAGCATTTAATAAGAGATTTATAAATTTAATTTCGCTAACCGCTTCAGACAAGGCTACATATTCTGCAGAAGTCGAAGACTTTGTGACGCTACTTTGTTTTTTTGTTTTCCAATAAATTACAATTCCAAAAAATCTTATTACATATCCAGATGTAGAACGACGATTTATCGAATCGCCAGCCCAATCAGCATCAACATAGCACTCTAAAGTATCTGCTTTCAAATTCCTCGTGTATGTTAATTTTAAATTTTTTGTTAAATATAAATATTTTAATACTCTCAGAGCATATTTGTAATGAGTTTCATTGTAGCAGTTTTGAAATCTACTTAGATAATTCACACTATAGGTAATGTCCAATCTTGTACACGTACTAATATATAACAATGCTCCAATTAAGTTTCGATATTTAATGTCGTTTGATGCTGTTTGTGCTATTTCCAAAATTAAATTTTGCTCCATAGGAGTGTTATACAATTTACTATCTTTTATTTTGTAATTTTCGGCTAAAGAATCAATATATTCGCATTGGTCTAATGTCATTTTATGTTGTTCAAAATTGTATTCAATGTTTATGCCAAGATAAGTTTTCAGTTTACCTAAGTCTTTCATTGCAAATCTATTTTGTAATTTAACTTCAATTTCGTTTATTTTTTCAATTTTCTTGCCACATATTAGCAAATCATCAACAAACAATATTAAATAAATATTCTCACCATCTTCACCGTGTAAAATATACAAACAGTAATCGCTGTTACTTCTTACAAAACCTAGACTTCTTATATATTTATCAAAACATTCATACCACGCTCGTGGACTCTCTCTCTCAAACCATACAAAGTTTTTATTAATTTATAAACTCGACCAGTTTTATCATCATAACCGTTTGGTTGTTTAATGTAAATTTCGGATTTAATATTTCCATTGAGAAATACGGTCTCAACATCCATTTGTTCGATTAAATATTTATTTTGAACACAGAAGGCTAATAATAGTTTTAATGTTTGAATTCTTGCAACAGGTGAATAAATATCATTTACAATTTCTTTTTGTTGAAAACCTCTTACAACTAATCTCGCTTTTTTAATATTATTTGCTTTGTATGTAAATACCCATTTTACATCAATTACTTTTTTATCTTTAGGTTTCTCGACTAGTTTCCAAGTTTTATTTTTATTAATGCATTCAATTTCTTTTTGCATTGCAATTTTCCATAGATCAGACTCATTACTACTTAAAGCTTCTTCATATGTTTTTGGACTATTTGCGCTAACGTAATTTACATAGATATAGTAAGTTTCGCTTTCACCGTATCTATCAGGTTTTTTTTTATCTCTTGTCGACCTACGAGGTGTGATTTGTTCTTCACACTCTACATACTCGTCAGATTCATTTTCAATACTTTTTTCTTTTTCAATCTTTGGACTTAGACTTTCTTTCAACCTTTTAATTTTACTTTTACTTGGGCTTTTAAATACATCATCATTTTCAGTCTCACTTTCGCTCTCATTATCTCCTTTAAAACCAATCAAAACTTCATCGTCTTCTACAAAATCACATGTCTTTCAACTGTTATTCTATTACCTGTTAATACTCTATAACCCACTTTCTCATAACCAACAAGTATACCAAAATCTGATTTCCGATCCCATTTTGAGTCTCTTTGCTTCCATACAATTTTAAATTTTCAATATTTGGCCTTTTACCACGAAATATTTCGTAAGGACTTTTATTTTCAATAGTGTTCGCAATTGTTCTATTTTTAAGGTAACTAGCTGTTAAAACTACTTCAGGCCAATATCGTCTATTTAAATTTGCTTCTGACATTAAATAACGAGCCGAATCCATAATTGTTCTATTAAAGCGTTCCGCCGTACCGTTTAACTCATGTACATAAGGTGGACAATTGTCCATTATGATTCCTTTTTCTCTAATCAAGTTAAAAATATCTTTATTTAAATACTCTTTTCCATTATCACATCTTAGATATTTTATTTTATTACCAGTGTGATTCTCAACTTTATTTATATAATCTAGAAAACATGTGTACACTTCATTTTTTCTTTTTATCGTATAGACAATAGAAAATTTGCTGTAGTCATCGAGAAATATCAAAAAATAACTTGAGCCATCATAACCAGTAGTTTTATGAGGTCCATTTAAATCTGTATGTACAATCTCTAGAATTCTACTTGCTCCACTACGATGATTTTTAAATGGCAAATTATGCATTTTATTTTGTAAACATGTTCCATATTTTAAATGAATATTTTCTAGATTTTTGGGTAGACCGTCAACTAAATTCTCTTTACACATTTTATTCAAGTAGTTAAAATTTATATGGCCAAGCATTCTATGAAATTTTTCTTTTTCAGTCATTTTGTTTGTATTAGAAGAAAATGAATTTTGAATTTCTATTTGACTCTCAAGTATATATAAACCATTTGCCTTTTTTGCTATACCAATAATGTTATTCGTTTTATTGTAAATTAATGACTGTTCTCGAATTGATACGATTTTATAATTATCAGTTATTCTCGCGTAACTGAGTAAATTTTTGTCCATTTCTTTAATCAAGGGTCGCGGCAGCGACCTGAGGTATGAATGCCGCAGGCGCAGCTAGCGCGACACTATACACAACAGAGTCGGGAGTAAAATTTTTCAATTCCTTTTTAAATCATATATATATATATATATATTAATTGATCCCTGTGCTTTTACTTTATCTTTTGTTAATATAATAAGCCAAACTCTTATGTTTTTATTTAAAAAACTATGTTGTTATATTGTTTTTCCCCCGAAACTTTTTTAACTAGCCCGATTTCTTATGTTTTTTTCCTTCAAGCCATTATCTGGAACTCAGATGATCTGGAATGCAGATGAAAGATTATCTGGTCTGGCTAATCTGAATGACGGAATGAATATTGCGATAACTATTGCGTTATTTTTGTGAGCGTATAACTTATTATAGCCATTTAAATTATCAGACTAACAGTATAATATGATTTTAAGTGTTTTTCATATATTTATTTATTGTAATAAAAGAACCCTTGAAAAGAATAAATGAATATAGTCGGACCTCCTTTCAAAAGTTTTTCTAAATATTTTAGTATAGCGCCACCTTGTGACGCATATTATCAATAGTCAATATATCAATATCATCAAATATTGTCTAGTCCAGTGACTTGCTCTGTGTTTGTGACCAGTAGTAGCTACTACGGCTGTGTAAGCTCAAGACTTGCTTATAGCTGAGTTTATCTATCAGATGTAAGTGTTTATATAAAATATTGTATTTTTATTAATTAATTTACTTAAAAACTATTAAAAAAAAACTATTAAAATAAAACCAGCTTGTAAATTCTCTGAATTATATTATTTTATATCTAAAACGTAACACGAGAGTGATCCATGATGTTACTCTTAAGAACCCCGTTTTCAAGCTAGTAGATAAAAAATTAAAAAAAACGATTAAGAAAAGTTATAAGCCTTTCTTACTAAAATAAAATAGTTTTATTAATCTGAATGATGTCTTATTGATTTCCAACTATTTTTTGATGAGCCAATGTTTTTTTATTTACATATAGTTAGTATTCTAGATTATGTATATGCATATATTCATCTTAAATTTAAATATCATGTTCTATATTATTATTTATCTATGCAGAAATCTTATCGAAGACAGCACACACAATGCCTCTTAATTCTCTAGGAGAAAACATTGATTACACAAGTGATCAAGATATTAAATATATGTTGGAGGAAGAGGAAGATGATTATTCAATGTAAGTTTTTTTTCTTATGTATACTATTCTTTAATCTGTTCGATACAGTTTTTCTAGTAATATATATATTTTTGTTGGCATTCTGTTCGATTCAATTTTTTTATTATTTTTTAATCATACATACATATATATTGGATAAAATCATATGTACTAAAACATTCATTTCATTTTCAGAGAATTTGTAGGATATCTGTGTGAAATACCAGGGTATAAGACAGTGATCGATAAGAATAATCAAGAGAAGGAGTTATTCAGGGCTGTAATCTCTAATGGCAATAAAAGAATGATGCTGATAACATGGGATCCAGAGAAAATTGAAGAATCGGCTCCAAAGTTCATTTCAGGAGCAGTATGTTTTTATTGTTAATACTAAAACAATTTTTCACTAAAAAAGATTGACATTTTCAGATATTACACCTGGACGGTTGCCAAGGTCACCATATTACGCTACGTAAAAGTCACAAAGACTTACAATTACTTCCGTTTGAGATCCTGATCCATCCTACATCTGTAGTTCAAACTAAGGGTTTTCGTGTGAAGGCAACTGCATCAAAAAAGGCAGAGATTCCAACAATAATGTTCAAGGACATAGAGAATGCGACAGGTTACATTAGTAAGTAATCAGTGTCAATATTACTTATGAAATTTTATGATATGTTATTCAATTTCTTTCATTTCAAACTGTTTTAGAAGTGAAAGCCTACATTAAAACTGTTATTACTCAAGCACATACCCGTAGTGGTAGCATGGATTTTGGATCTGGCTCGCTAACAGATGGATCACGAAAAATATCTATACACGTTTCAAATTTTAAGGCAGGCGACTCATTGAAGATGGTAAAAGGATCATGCGTTTTAGTGACAGCTGAAGTAAGCCGTACAGGTATTATTATTATTTATGCCTTTGATAGTATATGAAGAATGTATTTATATAAAAAAAATACATTTTCTAATTATCAAAATTATTTCTATTTAGGAAAATTTAGGCTAATATGCAAAAACATTGGTGACATTGAAGTCCTTGAAAAGGAGGACAAACTTCCTACAGACAAAGTTACAAAAGCAAATGAATCTTTGAAAAGAAAGAATCAAAGTGAAAATGAAAATGTCAATGCGAAAACATATGGCAACAAGAAAATAAAGACAATATTAACGGATACTAACAACGTTAATAATGGAAAAAACATGAATCTTGAAGAAAACATCATGGAAACTAGTTTATAATGGTCGTTTTTGTTATTTAACATCAATGTCTTAACTTATTATTATTTATTAGATTGTTCTCAATATCTTAACTTATTATTTATTAGATTGTACTCAATATCTTAACTTATTATTTATTAGATTGTTCGTATTAGTTTTTTCATACAATATAAAAAATAACAAGACTTTCATATATTAATAACGAACTTTGGAATACGTGGATGTATTTTTACATTATTTTTAGTTTATTTTCTCGACAGACTTACGCTAATAAAAATGACTGATGAATAGAATGATTACATGTTAAAATGACTTGGTGCAAACTGTTGAATACTATGTGATGAATAATTATTTAGTAGTAAGGAAAAAGGTATTTCAACATTTTTTTTCTCTTACAGAATGTCATTTACTTAGAAATCATCTGTAAAATATAATATATAATATAGAAGTTATATATGAATGTAAGATGTAGTCATTAGCATAAGCTCTTGTTATGATACTGATATATATATATATATATATATATATATATAAATATTGAAACTAAAAATGTACTTTTATAAGTATATATTGAAACTAAAAATGTACTTTTATAAGCACAGACAATGTTCTATGTATTATTAATAATATGTGTATTATTAATAACAAAATACTTATAGTTATTTTTTCATGTCATAAATGAATAAAAGCAAAACCAAAATAGACTAAAATAAATTTTTTTTAATTAATACAATCAACTCACTATCCGATTTTGGAAAAAAGATTCTTTACGTAAATCATTTTTGTTGTAATAATTCAACGAATATGAGTTATGGAAATTTTTTATAGAGCAATTACTTTATATTTATTTACGAGCAAATTATGGGGAATTCGGTCTTTGGGTTATATTATTTCAATTTCAAATACATTGTTTTTTGACTCTTGGATCACGGAAAAGTCCATGTTACTTTTCTCTAGGAGTCCTAATTGGAACTAGTGTTTCATATTGTGACAGTTAACCTAACTTATCACGTGTTTATAGATAATCTCAAAAGCACATTTCTTGAAAATATTTGCGATACTTATTTTTGAAGTTTTCATAGTCGTAATAATAATGTACTTTACATATTGTATTAGTCAGATTCATGGATTCCAGTATCGATTGTAAGTATTTATTTATTAGACGTTAAAAATGTTTTGTATCATCTGAAAATTATGCTACTTATTTCACAATCATATTTTTTTTATACAATATCTTTCGCTTCTGTAGATACTTTTGTTGAGAAATTATTATGGAAATACGTAAATCTTATTTTACATTAAGGTATCATTTGCTTCTGAAGTTACTTTTGTTGAGATATTATCATGAAAATATGTAAACCTTATTTTATATTAAGGAATTTTTTGACAATATTGTTTGAAAATATTAATTTTAGTGAACAGTAAAACATGTGATGCATATTCTTATAGTCCTATTGAGATATCTATACTTTTTTTAGTAATTTAGTTTTATATAAGTTTTCATTATAATATTTTGATGTTCCAGTTTCCTCGTTTGTACTTATGGCATTATATTATGAGAGGATGCTAATTTAGTTTTGAATTTTTTTTCCAAAATTTGTGGAGGAATACATTGAGAATTCAATTCGTATTCGGTAAGACTACATTTCAGTATTCATTTTACTACACTCAGGAAGAAAAAAGTTACAATGTGTATTAAACTAAACCAGTCTATTAATTGATGATAGTGGTGTTATATTTCTAGAACATGGACATTTTCATGCATAAAATAAAAGTTATAGCTACATAGAAATAAATAATTTGGTCTCATAACGTATTTCAACAAAATTTATTTAATAAACTACTTTTAGCATACATTTCTTTCAGTACGTACTCTTTAATAAATAGTCATCGTTTTAAAGATACTTTGTGTTTTTTATTACTGCTGTTTGTGTTTTCATATCTTAAATATTATGATTATTATATAGAGTATAATTAAGATGGCTTAAAGTTATAGTTATTATTCAAATTTGGCTCAGAACATATTTTGTAGTCTCTGTTAATATTCAATATTATCTTATCTAAATGTCGTTTCTGAATCGTTGCTTGTAGCAATTTCCTGACAGAGACAACATACATAGAAATATTTTTTGAAATGTATGTGTACTCTGCTCTGGTATGCATACAGTTTAACATTAGAAACCACTTTGCATTGAAACGCTTGTATTGCTTGCTTATATCAATTATAATTTTTGCGAAAACATTTTTTATATATACAACGGTCTTCCTTATATTTTTAATAAATGATTTTGTTTTTATCTTTTTATATGAAAAAAGAACAATTTAATGAATAAATGAATTTTTTTTTCAGGTTTCTTTATGTGCAAGGACTTTTAATTTTGTAGACAATTCGTTAGGTAAATTTGAAGATTATACACATAAAGTTAATGTTGTTATTTTCTCACCTATTATACTGTCTACAATATGAATAATTTATATTGAATAAATAAGAAAATTGTTCAAAATAAATGTTTTTTTAGTTTTAATTTATATATCGTACCCACTTTACATAAATATATTTTTACTGTACCTGTACTATCAAAAATTCTGTGCCTAAAACATAAAATATATTGTACCTACGCTGTACTTTTACTGTACCTATATACTGCACCTGGATACACTGTACTTTTACTGTACCTATATACTGCACCTGGATACACTGTACTTTTACTGTACCTATATACTGCACCTGGATACACTGTACTTTTACTGTACCTATATACTTCACCTGGACTATAAATTTACTAATATACTGCACCTGGACTATAAATTTACTAAACGGAGCGCGAATTTATAAATTATTTGTCTAAAACTATTTTTTGGTGTATATATTATTTTCTAAACAAATAATATAAACCAAAGCAATATGATCAATCACAATTAATTATTTCGTTACAAAATATGTTATAATGATATGTTATAGTGATATGAAATTGATTTTGGCTGGATCCAAACTTAAAGACACTCACATTGATCTATTTCACTACATTTTATATGAATATTCTCAAAAAAGACCTCCCATTATTCAACCAAGAAGTACATTACCCCTTCAAAATTTTATGAAAATTCCGGGACGGCAGTGGATTAAGCCTATTCTTTACAATTCAATACATTTACAGTTATTGCACAGTTGTAATGATTTTTGTAAGAATTGTATGGGCGGTCATTGGATATGTATATATTATGATACTAATTTTAATCGCGTTTATGATTCCTGTAATTTTAAAAAGTTACACGAGTGCCATGAACAATATTTAAACCAATTATTTCCTTATTTAATAAAAAATGGAAAAGTAGATAGACAGAAACTCATTTTTGAAAAAGTACAATGTCAAAGAAATGATAACGATTGTGGCATTTTAGCTATAGCATTCGCTACATCAATATTTTTCAAAGCGAATCCCTCAATAATAAATTATGATTACGACAAAATGAGAGGTCACTTGTGGAATATATTCCAAACTTATAAATTGTTAGCTTTTCCATCGACAGATATCACTTTAATATCGAATAAGGGCGATACGTGCAATTCGATCAATTCTATAAGTAGCAAAAATGAATATCCATTATCTTTTGTAGCGAACCGACAAATAGATAAAACAATATATGATTGTAATAATCAAAATTGCTTAGAAAGTTATATTTGTAATAATGTAAATCCATATAATGTAAATGTGAGACATGATCAAGATAATTGGGAAATTGTTGGGCTTCCTAATTACGACATGGTTTCATGTTATGCAAATGCATCGATACAAAGTTTACTAAATAATTATTCAATAAGAAAAAACTTGAATAATGACATTGAAGATAAGATGTTCACAATAATGACACAATACCAATCGAAATGTACAAATAAAGCAGTAGATGTAGATATCATAGGTTTAAGAGCTTTCGTTGACATTACATATGGTGAACCGCTTCAACAAGATGTTCCTGAATTCATCGGTCATCTTGTCAATAAATCTAAAAGTTTACAGCGATCGATTCAACATAAGACAGGTTGTATTTTTACATGTCCTAATCGTGAATGCAATCATATTAAAAATTTTGGTATGTACTCTAATTACATCTTACCTTTGCATTTGACAGATAAGAAATCATTATATCGTTCACTACAAAATTTAATTGACGACAATCTCAAATCGGCATCACCTACAGATGTAATTTGTTCAGTTTGTAAAAAGTTTACAATTTATGAATCTCTTAATTTTAGTACTAACAATGAAGTCATAGTGCTGCAATTGAAGATTTTTGAACTACGGGAATTATCGAAAGGAATAACTGAAATTAGAAAAATCAACAATTTTATTCTTAAAGATATTGAAACCAATGTACACATTAATAATAAGGAATATTCGATCAGCAGCATTATTATTCACGAAGGGGAAACTTCTAAAAGTGGTCATTACACCAACATTCTTCGTCAAGGTGAACAATGGTTTTTAGTTAATGATTCCAATTTTAACAAGATATTATATCCAAGAAGTATCAAAAATACATATGTCATATTTTTACAACCAGCCCCAGTAGAGTCAGCATTATTAAGAACACCAGTATTAAGAACGTCAGTAATCCATCAAAAACGTAAAGCTACAGATAATACCAACAATACCAACAATAAAGATTGTATTTTATTTAATAAGAGCTTAAGTCTTATTTCGATAGATTCTGAAGTTCCGGTTGCAAAGAAAATGAAATTAAGTAATCAAGCGAAAGAAATATTATTAAAATCTGAATTAGTGCCATCATTTGAAGAGGACTCTTTAAAAAATTGTAGTAATGACAATAAGCAGAATAAAACAAATTATACGAAACATGACGAAAATCGAATGCAATTATACAATAAAAATTATTATGCCAAAAACAAAGAAAAAATACTAACATATCAAAAACAATATTATGCTCAAAATAAAGGAAAAATTAGTGGGCATAAAAAAAATTACTATAAAAAGAATAAAGAAATTATACTGCAGCGTCAAACAAATTACTATAATTTAAATGAAGACAAATTAATCAAAGCCAAAAATCGACATGCCTTAAAAATCAAAAGGAAATATTTCGTCGTAAACCTTAAGCACACTACCAGAAAATTGTTTCATGAAAAACACAATTGTGTCAATAAAATTATACCACTTTTAAATTTACCATCTGTGACCGAAGCTAGAATTAGAGCTGAGTGTTTAGTTACTAAAGTTATTTCCGTTAGAGACAGATTTATATCAGAAGCCAAATATACGTTGAAAAAATTGAAAGATAAAGCGGCTATTGGTATGAGTCGTTTACGGGATATCAAAATAACCAACGTTAATATTAATAATGCAATTGCAGCCTTGTGTGGAACTTCAATGCATTCTTCGCTTTCAGAACCATATTTTTCTGAAGCAATTTATGATTTTGGAAATGGATTACTTATGACAGATTCGTGTAAAATGAATGTAATAGTTTTGAATGAAAATGGACAATCAACTAATATCATACCTTTACTTAAAGGCACAAAAAAACAAAATACTTGGTTATGTAGTCAATACTGTAAAATGCCTGATATTCACACTGTAAACGAGATTAAAAATTTTTTTGAAAATTTGATTAATTTAGTTTATGCAGATGCTTATGAGTTTTTCAAAAATCTTGATAAATGTAGTGCCGAATCACAAAATCCTGAAAAACTTGGTCATCCTAATGTTTGTCATATTGGAATTTTCTTGTGCAATTCGACATTTTTGAAACTACGAACTGTGGCTAGTCATTTTCCTTTTTTGCGAGCAATCAAAGATATGATATATGCATTACTTAAATGTTACAGGAATATCCAAGATGTTAATGAAGCTTTGAATAATTGTGATTTGGATAAAATGAATGATATTGCATCCAAAGCTTCGTCGTTTTCGGTATTTCAATGCAAAAGCACAGATGAAGTGTCATTAGATGAAACTGAAGTATTAAATAAGCTTCATGAAGGTGTCAAAATTTATTATAACACTTTGAACGATCTTCCATTGAATATTTGTGTTTCTTGCGAACGATTTTGTCGCAATAAAAGTGTAGTAGATGTTAAAAAATATGAACCAAATGTTGCATGTGAATTATTAGGAATTACGAATGATGCTTGGGTAAATTTAGTGCAATACTATGAAAACAATAATTTGATAGAAGTATTTGACAATGGTAAGATTTGCAAAACTTGTTTGGAAAAACTTAAAAAAAATTCTATACCCCCTACGTGTCTTTTAAATAATCTTTACTTCAAACCTATTCCTGACGAATTGAAATGTTTGAACATGTATGAAAAGATTTTAATTCAGCGTGCAAAAGCATTTCAAGTTATCCAGAAAAAAACCACCGTTATGAAAAAAAATTTACCTCATTACGCTCGCCATGACAAACTCGTTGGGAAAGTTTTTCATTTGCCTCTACCTTTAGATGAAACGTTACGAAAATTGTGTAAAGAAACCGATCCATTGAACACTGCTCATGAGTTATATATATTGGTTAGAAGTATTCCAACTAAAGGTAACATTATTTGGGAAGAATATGTAAATGTAAAAAGACTATGGGATGCTTTGAAATGGCTTAAAGAAAATAATAAACTGTATTCAAAAATTAATCTTCCTGCTAATCCAGAAGATTTAATGAATGAACTCAAAGATACAGATTTAGAATATGTTGAAGAAGATTCTGTTAACAAAGTAGACCAAGGCAGTTGCAAGGAAGCTACAGGTATTACTAAAATGCCTGAGCCAGAAGCTTTATTGACAGCAAAATCGCAATCGGACCCATTTTACGATGAATATACAATAAATGCTTTGCATGTTAAAAAACCAAATGAGTCAGATATAAAATTATATCAAATGAAAAAAGTTTATGAAACTCCTTTAGCTTACAATGAGATGGACTTAGATTTGAAATGTTTTCCAGACATTTATCCCTATGGTGAATGTGGCCAACGTGTTCCGAGAGATATAAAATTAAGAGATTCTGATTTTATTAAACATATATTAACTCTAAACATTCACAATTTAGAGAAAGCAAACAATTACTTTTTTATTATCTACATGATAGCAATATGAGAAATCTCAACGCAGGAATTTATCACATGTTACATGTGTTGGATACACGTTACAAATACACAGCAGGAAGTTTCAAGAAACAATTGGATGACAATGTTTTAGAATCAAATCTTTACTCTATATTTTCTCGCTTGAGAGGAACTGAAGCATACTGGCGAAGACCGAGAAGAGAACTGAATTGTATGGCGCAGGAATATGGTCCAGTAACATTTTTCGTAACGTTAAGTCCAGCAGAATGGAACTGGCCTGATTTAGCTGAATTCATACGAAATTATCAATCGTTGGATGATGATTCTAGATCTAATAGTCAACTCATTGTGGACTATCCTGTGCCAGCTGCAATTTATATCGAACAAAAATTTAAAGCTATGATGGCTTATTTGCTTTCTGACGCAAAACCTATAGGAAAAATTGAGCACTACTATTATGTTCGTGAGTATCAAGGTCGAGGATTACCTCATTTTCATTGTATTTTCTGGATAAAAGATGCTCCAGTATGTGGCATATCTTCGAATGAAGATGTAAAGAAATTTATAATGCAACACATTACATGTCGTATACCCAATAAATATACATCTCCAGATATGCATCGTAGAGTTATGGAATATCAACAACATAAACATAATGACTACTGTATGCGTAAAACTAAAACACGAAGTGGTTTTATGAGTACTTGCCGTTTTGAATTTCCGCGAAAGATAACAAAAGAGTTTATTTTACGTGCTGTTATCATGGCTATAACAAATCGTAGAAAGTTAAAGAATAATAGTAGGCTTTATGATCTGCCTCGAGATTTCAATGAACGATTTACAAATGATTATATGCCTGCTATATCAGTTTTATGGGAAGGAAATACTGATGCTCAATTTATTGGTGAAACAACATTTCTTTTGACATATTACATTACATGTTATGGGACAAAAGGTGAAAAAAGTAATATTGATCTTACTGATATAGCATTGAATAGATCTCTTGCTAGTAGACTTTGGACCGTAGGTCTACGCGGACTTACTCACAGAGAATGTGGAGCTATCGAAGCTGCTGATACTTTATTAGGTCATCCACTTCATGAAACTGATCCAAATACTACTTTTCTATAGGTTGATGTTGGTTTTGAGAAAAAGAGAAAATTAAAACGAAAAGATGAGTTGGAGTTATTGCCTGAAGATTCAACTGACATTTTTTGTGATAATTTAGTAGATACGTACTATCCAAAGCGCCCTAAAGAGTTAGAAACTATCTGTTTATATGATTTTTCTAGATTTTTTGATATATGGAAAAAAAAGCCAATTCGCAAAGCTGAATATTATAAAATGGATGAAAATTTATATTGTAGAAAAAGAAAACAAGCACGCTTAATTCTTCATATGAAATACAATCCTCAAACACAACCTGAACCCTATTATTTTTCTATACTAATATTATTTAAACCATGGAGAAAAACTGAGGAACTAAAAGGAAAACAAGACACATATCATAATGCTTTTATTGAAATAAAGGATGAATTATCTGCAGCACTTAAATATCATGATAAAGTACAGATGATTCAAAGTGCCATGGATGAAGCTAATAAATTAATTGAGCAACAAGAATTAGCAAAGACGTTGACCCAAACATCAGAACATCTGGAAAATGCTGATCCTCTTGATGCATTACAAGTTATAAAAGATGTTCAAGATTTAATTGAAAAGGTCTGTGAAAAAAAAGACGATATTGACATAGATCAATCTATCAAAAATTTCAATACTGATCAATTGAGAATATTTAATACAATTACGTCTGCAATATCATCTGGAAATAAAGTAATAAGAATGTTTGTTAGCGGATTTGGAGGTACTGGTAAAAGTTACCTAATTGAAAACTTGGTTTTATGGAACAAACTAAAGAGAAACAAAAACACCGCTGTTGCTGCTCCAACTGGTATTGCAGCATTTAATATCCAGGGACTGACAATCCACAGATTATTACAATTACCTGTAGAGCAAGGAGGCACGGCAAAATATAAACCTTTATCCGATAATGCGTTGAAAAGATTACGACAAAGTTTAAAGGATGTTGACTTTATTATCATTGATGAAATTTCGATGATATCAAATATAACCCTTATGTATATTCACTTACGTCTGGCAGAGATTTTTTTTACATCGGACAAAGAAGACGGTTGGTTTGGTAAAATAAATATTGTAGTATTTGGTGATTTATTGCAACTACCACCTGTGCGAGAAGATTTTGCTGTCATTGCACTAACAAGATCGCAAATTGAAAAATATATTAAAGGCATGTTGTCATTTAATTTATGGACTTTGTTCGAATATGAGGAATTGACTATAAATATGAGACAGAAACATGATAAAGTTTACTCAGAAATTTTAGGTAAATTGAGATTGGGTTATTTAGCCAACTCTGATATAGAAACATTGCAACAGAGAAAAATTCCTTTTTCCAGTGATACTCCTTCAATTTCTCTTCATGAACTGTGCGAATATTTGAATAATTTGTCGAATAATACAGTTTGTTTGATGCCGACTAAAGATATGTGTTCAATACTTAATAATACCATGTTGGAAAAGCTGGAGGCAGAAAAGATAAAGTTAATTGCCAATGATTGTTACAAATGCCCCAAAAGATTAGAAAAAAAGGTTTTGAAAATTTTAAATCAAGACGATGACAACGCATGCGGTATTTCTCGAGTGATCACAATAAAAATAGGCTGCAAAATTATGATACGAAGGAATATCGATGTGTCTATCGGATTAGTTAATGGAACTATAGCAACAGTTATTGCAGTGAGCAAAGGAAAAACAGGTATAGATAGCGTTACCATTAAACTTCAATCGAATCAAGAGTATTCTATCAAACGATTAGAATATCAATTCCAAATAATGGATCAAGTATTCATTACTAGAGAACAATTTCCTTTTTGTCTCAGTTATGCTATCACTATTCATAAAAGTCAAGGTTTAAGTTTAGAAAATGCTGTTGTAGAAGCAGGAAATAAAATTTTTAGTTGTGGTCAAACATATGTAGCTTTATCCAGGATTACTAAATTAGAAGGTTTACATTTAATTAATTTCGATCCTTCTAGTATCAAAGCTAACGAGTCAGCTATAAGAGAATATAATAGATTGAGAAAAGAACATCGCCCAGATCTTGATACTTAAAATATACCAGACACGGATCCATATAAAAATAACAAGATATTTGACAGTGTATGGTCTGTTTCGTGTCATGCACTGCAGGTTCAAGCCGATAATCGTAATAATATTCTTGAACGTCCATTGACTGACTTTATCCAACCATTAAAAGATAAAAATAGCTTATCGTATGCAAAATCATGTATACAAAGTCTTTTTCACTGTCAACTTATCAGAAAATGTTTGCTTGAATGTAAGCAGCAAGACATCCTTTTACAAATATTTAACAAATATATATCAAAAACATCAGTTGATTTGGTTCCACTTGCAAATTATCTGAACACTGAATATTTACTACTTATTCAAAAAGATGCTGCAGATTATTTATTAGATATTTGCACAAAATTTGAAATAATACGCAAACTTACTGAGCATGAACTAACGATTGGAATTAGATGCCCGGGATGTGATTTTAGACCTGATCCTATTATAAAATCAAATTATATTTTAACCTTGTATTTAAACTCCCAAATTAATGGCGCTTATACATTGCAACAAATTATTGATGAGAATATTAATGTATGGCGTGATGTTCGAGAACATTGTGACAATAAATGTCCCAACAAGTCGGAGCACTGGCGCTACCCCAGACACAAGGCGCCAGGGGGCTCCGGCAGGTGACGTGGGGGAGTGGTGGCCCGGGATGGGCAAATAAAGCGTTATGTTAATAAGGATGGATTGTGTTGATTTCTCTCCTTTCCCAATCCCGTCCTTAGGGTCGCGAGTCAGCAAGGTAGTTCGATCCGGTAGTTCGAAGCTAGGAGGGGGCTGCAACGATTACCGAAAATCGTTAGACTCGCGCGAGGTTAACGAGCGGCTAAGCGAGAGGAGCCGCGTTCGGTTCGCGAGAGAGAGAGAGCGCGTAGGGGCAATGACCGGGAGGGGAGGCTCCGATCGGCAGTATGACTGTGCCACTCAGTCTGTCAGCGTCGCGCTAACCTCCAATTTTCCCCGAGTTTCTCGTTTTGCCAGTGACATTGCGAACTTGAGTGCGTGGGTGGGTGAGCAGCAGCAATAGCAGCAATAGCAGCAGTAGCAGCAACAGCAGCAACAGCAGCAACAGCAGTAGCAGCTATAGCAGCAACAGAAGCAACTGCAGCAGCAACAACAACAACAGCAGTAATTTCGGTGGTGCGGCAAGCAGCGAAGCGGCATTTTAACGATTCGCTAGTCGGATACGGTTGGCCACCGTATCCTCATCGTTCTTGCGGTAGGTGCACCTTTTCCCCCTTTTCATTTGTTGTTAATTTGCGTGCGAATCCGCGCAGCGAGCGCGAAGAATTTGTTTGTTGCGCGCGAGCGGTTAGTTCGCGGTAATCGCGGTTTTCTCTCTCTCTCAATCTGCGTGTCTTGTCATTCACGCGAGCGTGCGTAAGTCTCTCGGCCAAACCCTCGTGTAAATAAGTTGCATGAATAAAGTGCATATTAATCGTTACTTTCGAATCAAGTAGTCGTTATTTAGTCTTTCCTTTGTCCGGAGGTCGCGTCAGTGTTTATTTACAGTGGATTCGAATTCGCCGGTTGCGTAGCACGAATCGTGCGAATACCGATAGACGCGAATCGACAACTTAGGTTCCAGCGGCGGCCGCACGAGCGTTACTAGCAAGGGGCGACAGCGCCGCCAAGCGGTGAGTTGGGGGAACCCAACTCGGAATAGCAAGGAAACTCTGCGCAGGCGCACTCCGAGGCAAGGTAGGTTACTGTGCTTTAAGCACAGAGATAACAAGGCTCCGTCCAGTCATATTACAGGTATACCCAAGAGTTTTATTGACTAAACGGTAGCCTGTTACATCGAATAGTCATCAATGAAAATAAATACAAAAATATTATAGAATTTTTAAAAAACCATGTACCAAAGGCATAAAATATAATTGTATAATGTTTTTAAAACAAATTAAAGCCCCTCAAAAAAGATATAAATCGATAATAGATATCTAATACAATTTATACATCTAATACAAATGCAAGAATATTTTCCAACAATATGCAATGCTGTAAATTCAGGTAAAATAGGCGAATCTGCAGTGACAGCATGATTGACAACAATTTTGTTTATTAAAAAAAATTCAACAGTTTCTACTTGTTTCAATATACAAGCGATGGTTAAATAATATTAATGATCTAAATATGATCTATAATATATCCATGTGCAATGATTAATTGACACCTGAGAACTAACTTTCTCTCGGATGAGTTATACTTTTCCTGCCATTTTAGGGTATTCTTTTTATTTATGTCTATACCGGTAAAAATTAAAATTTCGCATTCAATGGTTTCGTGTAGAACCGCCATATTTTTGTCATTTTGGATGGTAAAATCTGCTCTACGATTTATTAACATTTTCAGTGTACCAGTATTATTGCAAGTACATCAGCCCAACCCCCAACCCCAAACACCTTTCAATAAAAGTATAAACTTGCAAACGAGTAATGATTCACTCAATATTTCTAATGTGTATATGTAGTGCCATGTTTCAGCGTTTCTATTGCGTGTTAACGCCATGTTTTACGAGTATTTTTACCGTTTCAAAGAATCATAATTATAGCCTACGTTGAAATAAGTGATATCTAAAAAAAAAACTTTTAACAAAGTGAAAAGTTGCATGAATGCTTTATTTGTCTTTTAATAATCAAATCAGTTTTTATTTATATCATACCCTTTACAGCTCACTGTGTATCAATCAAAATTTATTAATTGTTTCTAAACTCTTGAAAGTAGTGAAATCTATATAACAGTGGCACAGATGCTAAAAACGAGTTTCAGATATTTTTCATAATTTTAATATATTTTCACAACTTTATAAACATTTTAATTATTATAATTTACGTATAAGTAATGTTTCAATCAAAATTTATTAATTGTTTCTAAACTCTTGAAAGTAGTAAAATCTATATAACAGTGGCACGGTTGCTAAAAACTATTTTTCATATTTTTAAATATATCAAGGATGCGTAAAAAATGTTTATGAAGCTTTCAAAATAATGAAAATTCTAATATTTTCTTATTACTTTCTTTGATTTTCACTTTGCAAGTTTTTAAATTTTTGAAATTAGTGAAATCTATCGTAAAATGGCACGGATGATATTATATTTCAGATGCCTTATATAACTGAAATAAGTACAATTAAATATTAACAACACAATTTCTAGCAAATCAAATAGCCAGGTATTATTTATACCTTAAAATTTTCAATTATTTCGATCGATTTTTGGCAACTTTTATTCTTGCCGGGCCTGTCCGCCAATACGATCGTCAAGTACAAGCATGTAAAATACAAAATAATATAAATAGATTTTTCCTACTTGCGTATAACTCAAAAGAATTTTATGTTAAAAAATTACGAGGAAATGTACACGTCTAAATACTATAAAAAAAATTTATTTCGCCATGTTTCAAAGAGATTATTTCGCCATGTTTCAAAGAAAATATCTAAATACTATAAAAAAATTTATTTCGCCATGTTTCAAAGAAAATATTTCGATATAATTTTGATAGTAAACAATGTTAAACTACCTTTAGCAATTGTTTAACAACGCAATGATTAATACAAAAGTATTCCATATTTATCAATTGACTACAAGAGTGACCTGATCATTTCATTAGACTCTTACGAATACAAATTGATTAAAAATTATTGAAGTATTACATAATGATATGTGTACGGATAATTAAAAACTAGCGGTAAATTAATCATTTTATTCCAACAACAGGCGACAGACCCGGCAAGAATAAAAGTTGCCAAAAATCGATCGAAATAATTGAAAATTTTAAGGTATAAATAATACCTGGCTATTTGATTTGCTAGAAATTGTGTTGTTAATATTTAATTGTACTTATTTCAGTTATATAAGGCATCTGAAATATAATATCATCCGTGCCATTTTACGATAGATTTCACTAATTTCAAAAATTTAAAAACTTGCAAAGTGAAAATCAAAGAAAGTAATAAGAAAATTCGAAAATACTCAAAACTATAACTTGCTTTGCAATACAGCGTTTATCTAGAAGTTTCGAAATTCGCAAGGGCCTTTTGTCCGACACTGGCTATCCTATGGAAGGGACCTGCGCAGGATTACTTATGTGCCCCCAGCACACTTACATTTCAAAACCTAAATCAAACAATATATCAAAAAATTCTGCGTCAAACGCGCGTTACTAATCCGTCGTTTTAATTTTAGTTGTAGTTTGTAGATCATATGTAATTTGTTAGATATTTAATATGGTTAGTCGATTAAAGTTATTACGAGTGACGTGCGGCGAGACCGCCGATTAAAAATATACCTGTAAAATATTTTTTTTTGAAGGTGAAGATCTGAATTTTTCCGAGAGTCTTCTTTACCCCACGTACTTTAATACCGTGCATGTAGGAATGGAAAATTGAAAAATTAGGCCGTTAACTTTTTCAAAAGTATGCACAAAATCAGATCATGAAAAAAAATATTAAGGAATTACCCGCTTAAGGAGGCTCGATGGCTTGGTGCCGTACCTAAGTTGGGGCACTAGTGGATACTTTTTTGTCAAGCTTATTTATGACAAAAATTTTTGTGTAAGACTTTGGTTCTGACTTTTTTCATTCAAAATGAATAATTTATCGCAAAAGAAGCATTGATAAATAAATCAATATTAGCCCCTCATAAAAAAACTGACGCTAGTACGGTACTGCTACAGTAAACGCGGCAACACTGTAGATCTGATCGGTTATGAATTTATCGTGTGTGTTGTGTTTACATCGGCTGTCGCATCAGTGCCTTTCGTTTTAATTTGAAAAATCATGACTTACAATGTTGTTGGCACAATTGGAAAAAGTAAAGGAAAATTTGTGAAAAAAAAGAAAACAGAATATCCACAATTTTATTGAGAGAAGCAAAGGGAAACAAGGAAGGCGTATAAAACAGCAGCCAGTACATACTGTTAAGAATGAGGTTAGTTTTGCAATTCGTATACCATTTACAGGAGATATAAATAGTATCGTACAGTATGGTAAAATCAAATATTATTATTGGCGAATATCAGAAGCTATTCAAAAGAATATATATGAATGTTTTCACGGTCGCAGATTTGTTGAAGTAGGTAAACTAGAGGGGCATCAACTCAGAGGGGTATCAGCTCACTGAGTTGAAGCGTGTGAGTTGAGGTGTGTGCATGTTCACCTCACCCCCCCCCCCCCCTCCTACTGAGTTATACCGGTGCGTTCTACGCACTCCCCCTCCCCTACTGAGTTGATCTGATGTGGCTTGATCTGATGTGGCGTGCGTTCTCTGCATTTCCCCCTCTCCCACTGATTTGATTCCTACGCACTACGCGCGCGTTCTGTGTTACGCGTTTTGATTGTTTTATTGTGTGTGTGTGTGTGCGCGCGCGCGCGTGTGTGTGTGTGTGTGTGCGCGCGCGCGTGTTAAAAATTTTTAGATTTATTTGAAAAAAAACGGACGGATCGGGGGATCGAACGCGCGTCCTCCGGATCCGCAGGCCGATGCTCTACCGCTAGAGCTACAGCCACTGTTACCACAGGCAATACCGTATTGTGTATACTGGCTACACACGCGATTGATATGTGGGGGGCGGCGGCGCCGACGGCTGCTGCTGCTGGGGAGGGCCCAAGCGCTAATACAATAAATTTTAATGAATATTATAAATAGATATTTATTATATAGATATATTATCAATGTTGGTGTGTGTGTGTGTGTGTGTCTGATCGCTGAAATAAGAAAAGATATATTATTAATAATTATTTATAAGAAAAGACATTATTATTAATAATTATTTATTATATAACAAAATATAAAAAATCTACAAAAAAATACAAAAAATGTATAAAAATTTATAAAAAAAACTGTCGCTTAGTTTTCGCCTTCATCATTATCATCGGCGTCGTCGTCGTCCTCGTCCTCGTCGTCGTCGTCGTCGTCGTCGTCGTCGGTGAAAAATTTTGCAATTTTATACCGCGGGGCGCCGTCGACGGTTTCGTCTGTGACGCGCAGGCGCTTTTTCCCGGTGATGCGGAGACTCTGCATAAGCGCCGTTGTGGGTAATTCCGCGGGCGATCGAGAAGGCTGCCTACTCAACGGAGCTGGCGACGGCGACAGAGAAGGCTGGCGCACAGCGGGGGAATCTTCGGGACTGCACGACCTCGATGCGAATAATCTTCGCACCACCTGTCTGACCGGCCCGTTCCGATCGACGTGCCGCCTGCTGCCGCGCTGCGGTGGTGATTCCACCCACTGCGGCTGCCGACTGCAGCGACCAGCGGCGCAGTGTGCGCACTCCCAGCCCTCGCATACTGGCATGGTGTTGTTGTGATCGCCGACCTGCAACAAAAAAAATGAAAAAAAACTTAGAACATACTACTGCCGATTAAAAAAAAAGAAAAGAGAAAAAAAGAATCATACCTGTTCTCGTTGGCGGCAGGACGTCTCTTGTATCTCTGGTGGTGAAACTAAGTTCACCAAGAGCGGCTGTTGTGGCGTTGTGATGTCGATGATCACGGGTGCTCCTCGAGGCGTCACCAGGTCGACGCATGTCACGCGTCGTGATGGTGGTGGTGGTGGTGGTCGACGCGAGACAATCACCTCGCAGACCATCTCCACGTCGTCGTCGTCATCGTCATCAGATTTGCAAAAAAAAAAAAAAAAGATTCTTTATTTTGAAAAAAATCATTTCATATATCTATCTGTATAATAAATATTCAACTTACACATTCACCGTTGAAGACGATCGGGAGCATGGAGACGGTGGCGGTAATTCGAGTGGCGCTGTCCGATGCCTGCTGTAATCGGAAACACTTGTATTTCTATTATGCCGATAATGCGACTACGACGACGAAAACCGGACATCGCAAAATAAGAAATTTTAAGTACGTGAGAGAAAAGAATGTTAAATTTAAAATTGGAGTATATACTCTCTTTCTCTCTCTCATATACACACGTACATACATATTATATAACGAATAATACTTTTACATTAATAAATTGATAAATTATCTATATAAAATTTTATCAATTTATTAATACAATATTATTAGATATATAACTGTGTTATTAGTATACAGAAAAAAAGAACAGAACCTCTTTTTTTAATTTAAGAACATATATGCTCTTATTATTTTTAAAAAATTTATATATAACTAATACCATTATATTAATAAATTAATAAAATTTAAATATAATTGTGTTATTAGTATAATGGTATTAATTATAAAAAACAGAATGAGAGAGAGAGGGTAAAAGAGAATGAAAAAAAAAATGTACTTACAATATTGAAGGTGGAGGTGTCAGCGGCATCCGAATGGTTGCGCTTCGTGGATGTCGTCGTCGTCGTTCCTCCTCCTCGGCGAAGGTGTTCGCGGCTGCTCGACGACGACTTCGTCCACCGCTGCTTCTTGTACCGGTAAATCGATCAATCCGAAGACTTCATCTTCGGAAAGATCTATGTCCTCGCCCAACGCCTCGATTGCTTCATTCAGTGCGTCTTGCCACGACGCATCGTCCAACGAAAACAAATTTTCCAACCGTTCATCACTCATTTTACTTCACTAAACTTGACACTAAACTAAACTTGACTAAACACTTCACTTAACTCCACGACAAAAAAATCACAATGACGTATCGTTGCAAGGCGTTCGAATTTTTATTCATCTTTTGAAACACTAGCCGCGTTTCGGTCATTGGTCGAAGATTTGGGAGTAGGGATGCGAGACTACGCGACAGCACTGATTTTGTCGCACGCATAAGACAATCATAATTAGTGGTGGGAGTAGCTAATGAAAATGTGATTAGTGCGGAGAAGAGACGCCAATGTGTATTAATATAGGATCGCGATAGCGCGTACGCTCTTTATTTCTCACGCAACGGACAAAGTGTAGGTGGTGGCAAGCCGTTGGTAGTGACAAGTTGCAGCGAACGAACGATCGGCCCTTTTCTGGGCCACTTTTTTTTTTTTTTTTTTCAAGTTGACGAAGCTGTACAATCCCGACAGTTAATCGATATTATGATCAATTTAAAACAGCACTTTTCAGTGCTAAATTTTCAATAAAAAAAATTTATATTATTTTTCTATAAATCAGCACTTTTAAGTGCTATTCAAACGTATGAGCAAATATATCAGTGCTAAACTTTCAATAAAAATCTTATATTATTTTTTTATAAATCAGCACTTGTCAGTGCTATTCAAACGTATGGTTAAATATAACATAGACTAACTATTTGTTTAATAAAAAAACTGTAACGGTTGTGATTTATCCGAGAGAATAAATCGGTATCCGTTAACAAGAATCAGTCACCGTCGCTTCCACGTTGCGAAGCTAACCGCCGCTTCGTCGAAGGAGGACTTACCTCCCGGCTGTTGTGCCGGCTGCTTCGTCGAATGCGGGCTCGGCGTACTGCTCACGCGGGGAAGTCGGTGGGTTCGGGTGGCTGGGCAGAGGAGGTACGTGCGCTTCTGCCCACGTCAATAAGCAAGGCGGCCGATCAACTACATACACCCTTTATTCACTTAACATTTGATACACGCTCCATGAAGAAAGAGGCCGAGAGCTTTTCCGAATGACGCACTGCTCAGTCGCACATTTACAACGCGCGGTGTCTTGCCGTAAGAGAGAGAGAGAGAGAGATATATACGGACCTATTCTCGCGCGCCTAATTTAACGTGACCTTTTCGCAGTTAATTACGTATCGGGGAAGTTACTCACTTCTCTTCGCTGTAATTCCACGCAAGATTTAGCCGCCAATTCTTCAGTTGCCGAGCTCACGTGACGGTTCTCGTTGCCCGGGAGGCGTCTCCTCCTCTTGATCCTCTCGACACTCGTCAAATCCTGTGTCACCTGGGCGACGACACTCACTCTTGGCGTACTTGCTTCGGTACCCCTATTCGACCTCACTTTTTCTTTTATCCCTAATGAGCAGTGATCTTCCTTTGTATACTTCCGTTCGGCAAGCCGGTTCACACGTGAATGTCTCTCCTCACTACCCCCACCCCTCACCGTCCTCTCTCTCTACTCTCCGCTCGCGCACGGTTTTTCTGCGCAGCTGGCCCGCGCATGGCACGCGCTGGCCCTATATTCAGCGGATTTTTCCCTGTAACGAGTCGGCTCGTTACAAAACTTATATAACTTTTTTTTAAAAATCAGCACTTTTAAGTGCTGATCAAACGTATGTGCAAATATATCGTAGCCGCAAAGGTAAGTACTAAAACAATAACAATTTGAAATTACGAATAAATTCAACCTTGTGTTTTTCTTTATTCTTACCCCCCCCCCCCCCCCCCCCCATTTTCAGCGAAACGAGCAGGTAAGTATAAGGTAAGTATTTTTTTAATTAGTTAAAAAATATACAAAATAAAAATAGTTCGTTTAATTCAGTGTACAAAATAATACTAAAAAATGATAATTTTTTTCCTAAATCATAAAATAATATACAGTTAGTATGCACTATCTTTAGAAAGAGCGACAATGACTCAGACGGTAGAGCACTGTCGTATAGATGCAAAGGAGGCTAGGTTCGATTCTCCTGTATATCTATTACCGAAAGATTATTACGAGAAAAAAATTCGATAAATAATGTTACTAATTATTTATATGTAAATTGTCAACAATTAAATTCAACAGAAAGGATAGGTAATTTCTTCTTAATTAAAAATAATTAAAATATCGTTATTAGAAAATAGGTGCGTATATGCGACAGTTTTAAATGACGTCACTCGCATAGGCCGTTGAGTCAATTCCCCACAAGTTGTATGCTTTACATACGCATACGCGTGCGCACGTGTATGTATAACTCATAAAAATTAAATGAATTTTTTTATGCAATGTATGGCATGTATAGAATGAATGGAATGTATGGCACGTATGGCATGTATGGAATTTTTTAATGGAGGATGGAAGGGGAAATCTCAATCGTTCGTTATAAAAATGAGCTGCATCTCATCAGCAGTCGCATTCGCATCCAGAGTGAACTAGTCTAAAGTGTGAAAGAAGAAAGGTTATACGAACATTCTACAATGAGCTCCAACAAGATTGACTATAGGTAATTATTTGTTTTATTGTTTATAGAACACACTTTATATATTTTTTTAATATTTTTTTATTTGTGCAGATTTGAGCAAGCGAGGCTGGATAGCTTCACGTCTCAATGGACATGCGCACACGTACGACCAGCAGATCTTGCTGCGGCTGGCTTTTATTATACGGGGCAGATCGATCAAGTACGCTGTTTTGAATGTGGTATGGAAGTCTGTCGTTGGGAAGAAGGTGACGACCCTATGACGGAACATAAGCGCTGAGATGGCGGCTGCCTTTTCATTCGTAACAGAAGTTGTGGCAATGTGCCGATCGGATTGAGCCTCGTACCGGTACCTCCTCCTCGAAGAAAAAGTAAAGATGTTTGTGGACCGTATAAGCTCGAGTATCGGGCAGCAACAGCGTGCGCAACAACTAGCCCACCTTCGAGTACAGACGAGCCTGCGTTATCGTTATCGATTGAGAGTCTTGTTACAAAGCTTTTTTCCGATTTACATTTGACGGAGAAATGTGCTTCGAAAACCATAGCAAATGCAACTGTTGGTATGGTATCTGTTTGCGAAGAATTTGTACGCGGTTATAAGAAGAGTATCGATAAACAAAATGAAAAAATGAATAAAATTCGCGAAAGGGTTGAAAAGTCTCAGCGAGATATAGGCAATATTTTGCGTCAACTTGAAATTACCAGATGTAAGATATGTTTGGATGCTAGGGTCGCTGTACTTTTTTTACCTTGTGGACATATCACTGTATGCATGGAATGTGCATCAAGAATTGACGATTGTCCAATATGTCGTCAAACTATTAGCAAACGCGTTCGTGCTTATTTTGCGTAAATTTGTTCTTGTTTTGTTTTAATAAAGTTCCTATTATTTTTAAAAAATGTTTGTGTACTTTTTTTCTCTTTTAATCTAATATTTTTTTGTATTTTAATGTTATATTTTTTTTGTTTCTAAAATTTATATATTATAAGTGAGTAAAAACAAGGATTGATCGATACGTTAATTTTTAAAATTTATTTTTCAAACTTAGATATAAAAAAATCAAATTACATATCACGACTATTGCGAGCGAGCATCCATCTACTGATAGCCAGCGCGTTTTTAAAGGCACACGGTGGATTTGATAGATACGCGTTGTGGTTACTGCATACGGAAATGCTATCGTTTGAAATATTCTTGAGTGATGGACAACCCAAATCTTCAACGTTAACCACAGTCGTTCTGTAAAAAAAATCATTAGATATCATTTTTTCTCTTTAAGATGATACGCGACGAAAAGACACTTACTGTGCATTGGTCAACAAATTTCTCAGCCATTTTGTTTTTTCAAGACCTTTGACAAAAATAGTTGCTCCAAAAAGTGTTTTTTTGATTATTTTTCCAAGATCGTCGTACGGTAAATCGCCAGATTCCCACGGAATACCATGAAAATTTCTCGCTAACCACCGGTTTTCACACTGATTTTTCTTTAATAACCACTCCCATGGGTAAGGTGGTTTAAACAGAAGCACCGATGGAGTTGGATCTTCTTCCAGAGGACAAACAGCAATCTCCTTGAATACGAATTCGTTTAAGCTAGTTTTGAAGCCCTGTACGTCTACAACAAAATCCATCGTAGTAACTGAGGAATCGACGTCGACGACTGCGTCAATACAGACGAATGAATGTCTTTTTATACTGAGCTTGCACTTGTTGATGCCCCACTATAATTTTTCGATCAATCACAATCGTTCACCCCCCTCTATACTTTTTCCAACCAATCAGCATTGACGAGTAATGAATATAACGCGATGGATTTGTCAAATCTGCTCAGTTGAGTAACTAGCATCATGGCTGAGTATTTCAAGAACACAGCTTTGTTGCTCTTGCGCGCACATCGTCTGGCGAATGCAGGTTATGCTAGTGTCGAAGACATCGAAAGATGGTTGACACTGGGTTCATTGGCTTTGCGCAAAGCCGATGAGCTTTCTCGTTCGCCTAGCTTGATCGTGTCTGGCAAACAGAAGCTGCAGGCAGCTATGTGCATGAATAGAAGCGTTTTACATCTGCTAAACGAATACAAGAGTAGGCTGTTGGGACAGCCCCCCATTGCTACCTCATCGATTGCCGAACCTGTGGTGAGCAAGCATAGCGAACAATCCATATACGAACCTCTCGTTATTTTAGATGTAGTTGGTGAAGGTCTCGAACCGGCTAGTACTACTACTACTACTACTACTACTACTACTACTACTACTACTACTACTACTACTACTACTACTACTACTACTACTACTACTACTACTACTACTACTACTACTACTACTACTACTACTACTACTACTACTACTACTACTACTACTACTACTACTACTACTACTACTACTACTACTACTACTACTACTACTACTACTACTACTCTACTACTACTCACTACACCTACACCGGCTGTTGTTAATCCAGCTCAAGACTCAACAGTTCACTGGAACGACATCAATAGTGCGTTCAAAGGCAGAATAAAGACTGGTGTGATAACCAATCTGAAACATCTGGATTTGAATGCGTTTTTGAGGCATGCCAAACCATTATTCCATGCTCAAATTAAGAAGACCTTGAAGAAACATAGTTCTTTAAAAGTTAATGCCGTACTGAATGCCGAGTATGCAGTCGAAAAGAATAATTGCGATGAAAAGCTCGATGTGAAGCATTTCAATACGAAGATGGCGCAGATATAGCTAACCACAGACATAGACGAGTGGTTCGTCGAAAACGTTTTACAACCAATTAGTAAGAGCACGGAAGAATTTCAAGAGCAAGACTCAGGCTGGTCTCTTCGCGTTATATTAAACTTAACCGTAAATATCAGCAAGTACAATCCTATGAGAGTTGGTTCTTACGTTGAATTGCCCAAGCCTGTTAAAAGTAAGAAAGCCTGTGTGAACGTGCGGAACAACGATAACGAATGCTTCAAATGGGCCATCCTTTCGGCGTTACATCCAGTCGCAAGGATTGCATGCCGTGTCACTGCCTATACTGCTCATCAAGATAAATATAATTTCAAAAATCTATCATTTCCGGTACACCCGAAAGAAATCGTGAAATTTGAAAAGCAAAACAACGTTTCAGTGAACGTGTACTTTTTAAATTTGAATAATGGATCCTACGATGTGTTGCCGCAACATTTGACCGATGAGAAAAAAGACAGGCATGTGAATCTTCTTCTAGTGGAAAATTATTATATCGATGTAAACGAAAAGCAGCAGCAGCAGCAGCAGCAGCAGCAAATGGAACGTCCCGGTATACCATACAAAGTGCACTACGTTTGGATAAAAGACTTATCTCGATTGATGTATCGACAGTTGTCATTTCGCAAATGTAAGTCGTACATATGCGATCGTTGCTTGCACTATTTTCTAACTGAAGAGAGATTGAAAACGCACGAGATCGACTGTAAAAATGTGAATATGTGTAAAATTGTGCTTCCCAGTGTCAAGGATAAATATTTACAATTTGAAAACTTTAAAAATGAGTGCGCGCTACCGTTCGTCGTGTACGCCGATTTTGAGAGTCTCTTGGAAGCGGTGTCCAACGACGAGCGGATCTATCAACGTCACAAACCGTACAGCGTTGGCTTTTTCGTCAAGTGTAGCTACGATGAGCTCGCGTTATCGAAGCTACAGACAGAAAACCGTCGATGACATTGGTCCGGCCAAGTGGTTCGTTCGCAATCTTCACGATTTGGCCAAGTATCTGCAAGAGTTGTACAGAAGCCCGCAGCCTATGGAAAATTTAACGTTTCAAGAGGCATTTAGGTTTCTTCGTGCTACGCTATGTCATATATGTAATAGGCCTTTTGTCGAGAATGAAAAAAAAAAAAAAAAGACAGAAAAGTTCGCGATCATTGTTACTTTACGGGAAAGTATCGTGGAGCTGCTCACAGCACGTGTAACATTGCTTATCAAGAATCGCGAACTATACCCGTTTTTTTTCACAATCTCAGCGGATACGATGCGCATCTATTTATCCGGGAAATCGCGAACGAATTTCCCGGTCGAGTGAGCCTCATTCCTCAAACCAAGGAAAAATACATATCTTTTACGAAGTACGTGGAAGGTACCGATATAAAGCTGCGTTTCGTCGATTCGTTTCGATTTATGGCGTCCTCGCTCGACAAACTAACGTCGTACTTGGAAAAACACGATATTCTAGAGCGACATTTTCAGCAAGATGACGGATACACACTGCCGCAGATTGCCCTACTCAAGAGAAAAGGTGTATTTCCGTATGACTATGTGTCGTCGTTTACAAAACTCGAGAAGACGACGACGCTTCCACGAAAGCAAGATTTTTACAGCAGTCTGTACGATTCGGATATCAGCGACGAGGAGTACAGTCACGCGGAGAACGTTTGGAGAACGTTCGACATCGCCGATCTCGGCAACTATTCGGATTTGTATCTCAAGACGAACGTTCTCTTGTTGGCCGAAGTTTTTGAAAATTTCAGAGCCAAGTGTCGAACGGCGTATCGTTTGGATCCGGCCCACTACTATACGACGCCCGGATTGAGTTGGGACGCCATGTTGAAGTATACGGGTGTAAGGTTGGAGCTCTTGACGGATATCGACATGCTCATGTTTGTCGAGCGCGGCATTCGCGGTGGAGTTAGCCAGTGTTGTAATAGGTACGCTGTCGCGAACAATCCATACATGGACGACGACGACGACAACTACGATCCACAGAAAGATGACAAATATTTGATGTATTTTGACGTCAATAACCTTTATGGTTGGAGTATGACCGAGCCACTTCCCCTCGGTGATTTCGAATGGTGCGACATTGACGCCGCCGCCAACTTTTCCTTCGATATTCCCGATGACTCAGCCTTCGGTTACATACTCGAGGTGGATTTGGAGTATCCAGAAGAAATTCACGAGGAGCGTTGCAAGCTTCTGTACACCGACACGGACAGTCTCGTGTACGAGATCACCAATGTAGACATGTACGAGGTCATGCGTCGTGATATTCGCGAATTCGATACGTCGGATTTTCCAGAGCCTAATCGCTTCGCGATTCCCAGAGCCAATAAGAAGGTGGTCGGCAAGATGAAGGACGAGAACGCCGGAATGCTCATGCTCGAGTTCGTGGGACTCAGAAGCAAAATGTACAGCGTGAGAGTTCGGAATAGAGATGCGATAAAGAAGGCAAAGGGGATCAAGAATTCGGTGCTGAATACCACGATTACGTTCGCCGGCTATGTCAAATGTCTCCGAGAAAATGTGATTTTGAGCAGACAGCAAAAGTTCATCAGATCGCGTCATCATCAATTGTACAGCGAGAGACAAACAAAGATCGCGCTCAGCGTGCACGACGATAAACGCTTCTTGCTGCCCGGAACCACCGATACGCTTCCTTGGGGCCATTACGGCATTCCATTGGTGGAGAGGGAGGGGCGGATAGAGGCGTTGGGAATGATCACAGTCGAGCCAACGGTCGCTGCTGCCGCCGCCGACGCCGCCGCGGCCGCCGCCGCCACCGCCAACCGCCGCCGTCGAGCCGCCGTCGCCGAAAAAGAGCGGAGTGGGGGACGGGTTATATCAATCGACGCCCGAGGCTTCGCAGCTCATTCTCATCGAGACAAAGTTACCAGCAACGTTGACGACGAGTAGCGAGCAGCAGTCTTCGAATTTCATTCTTAGTCAACTTGCACCGAGGAAAAGAAAGTTACTGGAAGCTCGGTTCGTCGATAAAATTAGAAAAAAATAAAAAAAATTACACGAGGTAATTGTGATTTTGTGTGTGTGTGTGTGTGTTTTGTTTCAAGTCGACTGAGTTTAAATATCATTGTTTTTTTTTTTCTACAGATGGATCTCGCGCAGCTGAATAATTTAGCTTGTAATCAATTCAAACCCACTATGAAGATTCGTGAATTGGACACAGAATCCAAGTGTATGATCACCAGACTCAAACAAGTTAAAACACGATACGGTGCAAAAATCGTAGCCGAAGTGAACGAGGAGTTTCAGCTGTTTCTACCAAACAAGGTATCGAGTGCGCTGATCGTGAATGAAAAGCTGTACAACGATATGTCGGATTACGCTAATTAACTTAAATTATTTCTCAGCCATAAGGGTAATGGTTGTATAGAATTTACAACTGCATAAATATATGTATATCAATGTACGCATAACAAGAAAAAAAAAAAAAAAAGAAGAGAATAAACTTCCTTTATATTTTTTTCAAATCAAAATATGTGTGTGTGTGTTTATTTATTAATTCTTCAATCTACATAGTTTTTCTTTTTTTTCTCTACAATACGGTTCTATTTATCCAACTATTGTGCGAATCATCAAATCCTAACCATTTTACGAAAACTCGATTACCACGCCTCTTAATAACCTTTTCCACTAGATAGATGTCGGGATATTTGGTTTTCTGAAGTTCCTGTTCGTAGAAGCCACCTAGGATAGGCTTATTTTGATAATATTTCAAATGATAAGTAGTTGGATTTGTTGGTGCCACGAGCACAATTGTAAATATTTCCGTTGGCCAATTTGGTGTATATCCCTTTTCAAATACTTGCTTCGCTTTGCTCACTCTGACTTTGTCGCCAACTTTGAACTTTGGCTTTCTTCTTCCCACGTATTGTATAAATTTTTTTAATACTTGAGCTTGATTCGCCGCTGTAACTTGGATAGGTTTTATACCAATAGTTTTGTGTTTGCGATTATTGTAAGCAGCTGTGAGCTCCGGTAGTACGTCGAACCATTTGTAGTTCCCACGGAGACTAAACTTTTTCCACATAGCGTTCTTCAACGTGCGATTAAATCGTTCGCATATCGAAGCTTTGAGCGAACTATTGGTAGAATACAGATTGATATTATATTTTTTCACGAGAGCTTGAAAATCTGTATTGTAGAATTCCTTGCCTCTATCCGTATGAAGATTCTTTGACCGTCTACCTATCGCTAAAATAGATTTCATGGCCGCTGTCACATCGCGACCGGTTTTCCTTTTCACTGGCACAGTCCACGCGTGCTTGGAAAAATTATCAATTATCGTGAGAAGCCAATTATAGCCGCGATTTTGTCTAGAATAGGCCTGCATATCGACGAGATCGGCTTGCCACGTCTCATCGATACCTCGAACGTCGTACTTTCGTCTTGGATAATTACGTCTCGTTGGTTTGTGCAACTCCTCCACCACCGCTTCCATCTAATCGACTGTTTTCTAAATTTTCAACACTTGACTTTATTCGTGGTAATTCCTCTTTGATAATTGCATTCAAATCCTCAAGATTACTCCTTAATCGTGCGATCACGTCTCTTGTAGATTTGATTGCCATCTGAACAATGTTTTCCGCAGTTTCCCAATTTATAGCATCTTTAGCCTTCCGCGGAGGAGCAAGATTTTCCAATCTTTTATTCTCTAGATCTTAATGGTACTCGCTCGTGAGCTTGAACCCAATACCGGGCGGACCGCGAAGACCGTGAACTCCTTGCTCTTTATATTTACGTCCGAATACGTCGACGTTCATTTTGATAATGCTCGAACGATAGGTGTGCTCTTAGTATATATATATCCACCCTCGCGTAATTCTTCGATTATCGAATGAATTTCGTTGATGTGATTATTGTTACCAGCTGATTGCTCAGCCAATAACAATCGAAGACGATCAACGAGCTCATTCGGATCATCCTAGTATACGTAATCCATAGAAGTATTGTTTCGAGCAATCTTGTAGGTAGGCAAAGACGTATCAGTCGTCTGTAGCAACCCCTCGTCTCCTTTTGTATTTTTTTTAGTCAAACCAAATAACGGACCAATTATGTTATTGAATTTATTACTATTGTGCGCTCGTATAGCCTCGTTTGGATTATTTTTCTTCCTATGAATATTAGAAATCTCCAAGATTTCTTTGTAGCTCTTGAGATCATTGGAAGTGATTAAACTTTGATCAGGTTGCTTTGCAACCATTAACTCCATCAAACCCTGTGTTTTTGGATACTTGAAATCATCGACGTCTACGTTATCTTTGTCAAAAATTACCGTAGATTTACCAAGCGTGTATGATCCATTTCGTTCTTTACGTACTCCAGAAATCAAGTCCACAAAATTCGAATCACTTTTATCCAATGCATTCGTGTACTTGTCGCCAGCTAAATGCTCATCCTCGCTCGGTTCGTCGGATAAACTGTTATAAAATTGTGTAGTATTGTGCGTGACAGTAGCATCACTATCTCCGCCACTAGACTGAGCGGTTTCGTACTTGTCGACATTATCAGCCGAATTGATTTCGTATTTTAATTTTTTTTTGTTTAGAAATTTCGGCTTTTTAATAACTGTAACGGGAGTTTCGGGGGGAAGATTTTTTTTTGTTCCTTCTCACTTATTATGACTTTAAGAGGATCGACTATTGGTTTGAATGTCTTATTTAAGACTTCGTCGGTATACTCTCGGTTATGCTTCAATAAACTATATTTTCGTCTTATCGCGTCTTGCGCTTTTACGAGTTGAAAAAGCACATGTTTTTCCCTTTGATGATCAGCCATGTTAACGCTTCGACGATCATCGAGAGACTGTGTACCGCATTACTATCGTGATATATTTATAACAAAACAATCAAAGCCCTTTCGATATCTTCCACAATTTATAGCTCTGTCTTTGTCGATCACTAAAAACCCATATTTATCATCCAACCAGCATTTTGCACAAAGTTCTTTAAATTGATTGTAAGTCATATCTGAATTCACATGATCGTCGTATATATGTTTCATATTTGCTTCGTCTTGTCGAAAAATTGCCAATAAATTGACGTTATCTCTCACGAGATGCTTAGGAATACGCGCGTACGTTTGCGAGAGATAGAAACAGTCGACGCTCCTATGTCTGCCCATACAAAAGAAAGCGCGTACATTGTCCTGTTTCTCACAGGCGATGTCGTCGAATATCATAATTGAATTAGGCTCGGGATCGATCACGGATTCGTGCTCCTTGAACGGAAAATACTTCACTCCGTCTATCGGCTTTAACATCTCTTCCAATAATTTATACTTTGGTTGATCGAGCGATTTCGAATACACGTAAACATTTTCGAATCTAACGCCGTTGGGGTGAGTGATAAGCGCCAAAAGACTGTTGGTCTTGCCACAGTTGGACGGACCACAAAAAATAGCTCTGATGCTATTCGGCAGTAAATCTCCGTGACGCTTTGGTTGCTTATCCTCCCGCACGATGACGTCAAAATTTTCTACGGGAAGTTTCACAGTTTGTTTCTTGAAATTCATACTCACGAGACAGAGTTCGAACGATAACTGACCACATGGCTATATATATACCTGTTTTTATAGTTTAAAACGTTAGTCGTGTGTTGGACTTGGTCGAGGGATGATCATATGCAAACGTCAAAGAGCAAAGAAAGGACGAGGATTCGTCAATAATATCATTAATAAACTTCCGTTTGAACTCCATATTCCAGGCTATCAATATTGCGGACCAGGAACTAAGTTACAGATACGTTTAGCTCGCGGCGATCCAGGAATCAATCCTCTCGACGCAGCTTGCAAGCAACACGATATAGCGTACTCGAAAAATCGAGAAAATATCCAGGCTAGAAATATCGCAGACAAAATTTTAGCTGAAAAAGCGATCAAAAGAGTCTTCGCTAAGGATTCTAGTTTTGAGGAGAAAGCAGCTGCTTACGCTATATCTAACGCCATGAAATTAAAATCAAAGTTTGGTATGGGTCTCGCGAAGAGAAGAAAGAAAACCAAAACGAAAGGACGCAAGAAAACGAAAAAGTTAGTTAATTTGAAAAGCGTGATCAAAGCGGCCACATTCAAATGGTCCAAGGATAAATGTGCGCGCAAAGTCATCGGTTCTGCTTTGAAAAAAGCTCGTACAACCGTTAAAAAAGCTGGTGGAAAAGCAAACATCAATGTTCCACGAATTCTGTCAATATCAACTAAGATGGGTGGAGCTTTGCCCTTCCTCATACCATTTTTTGCAGGCTTGAGTGCAACTGGCGCTCTAGCTGGTGGCGCCGCGGGAATCGCAAAAGCCGTGAACGATGCAAAGTCTGCAAAACAGCAATTGGAAGAGAACAAGAGACACAACAAAACGATGGAGACCATTACTCTGGGAAAAGGTCTGTATCTCAAACCTTATAAAAAAGGCTATGGACTTTATCTCAAACCTTATCTGGGATCAGGTTTGAAAAAAAAAAAAAAAGTTCGAAATAAATTTACCAGATAGAGCCCTCACAAATGCCGACTTGATGAAGTATGCAAAAGTTTTGAGTATACCAAATTTTCGCGGAGTCTTCATGAGAAATGACTTACCGAGTTCTGGACCATATTATCACGAATCAGCTATAGTCAATCTTGACGGCGTCGAAGGAACAGGAACACACTGGGTGGCTTATCGCAAAATCGGAAAAACGTCACATATTTCGATAGCTTTGGAGATCTTAGACCACCTATTGATTTAATGATGTATCTTGGCGATATCGAGATCAAATATAATACGAAAAGATATCAAGATTTCAATTCTCACGTATGCGGTCATCTTTGCTTACAGTTTTTGTGCGAGGGTATAAAAATAAAGGCAACGTGAAAATATCGGTAGTCATGTTCACACAGTCATGGATGATTCGTTAACTCTGACGCTCTCGGGTAATTCTTCACTGTTGGAAGCGCACTATTTCCCACCAATCGAACTATCACAGCATAAACATTACAAGTTGGGCTTAGTCGAGTTTCTAACGTTCAACTCGATACTTAATATCGACGTACATAATAATAAATTTTACGTCGCAAATCAAATTATCGACATACCTGTCGGGACCTACGAGATCGACGACATTGATAAATTTCTTCGCAAAGCTGTGCAGCCTCTCCGTACTGATAATAATAATAATAATATAATATTTAGTTTGAAACCAAACAACAACACCTTGCATTGTACAATCAAGTGTTCCGAACCTATCGATTTTCGTCCGCAGAATTCTATCGGACGATTGTTGGGTTTTTCACAACGTATATTAGAGGCAAACGTTTCTCACAACTCTGATCTTCCCGTGAGTATTCTCAGAGTGAACGCTATGAGAGTCGAGTGTAATATAACCGCTGGAGCTTACTTGAACGGAAACACCGTTCACGATATTCACGAATTTTTTCCAGCAGTACCGCCTGGATATAAAATTATCGAAATTCCCTCTCGCGTGATTTATCTTCCAGTTACGAAAAAGTCTATAGATTATTTACAATTACGCATCGACGATCAAGACGGAAATTTAATTAATTTTCGCGGTGAAGACATAACCATCAGATTACACCTCAAAAGCGTATAATAGGAATTGTTTACGATTCAAAGAGTGGTAGGGACTATATAAGCATTGAAAAATGCAAACCCATCATCAGTCGTCGACTGAAATTGAAAACGTCAACACGACGAACTCCAGTCATCAATCGTCATCGGAAAGCGAAAGCTTTAACACGTCAAAGCATAAAGTTCCTAAAAAGTCTCGGGTTAAGAGTAGTTCCAGGTGGAAAATAAATTGCCTAATATTTTCTTTTTGCTGCTGCTTTCAACGAAACAATGGAGAACATTCTCGAAATACAGACACCTGTCGTCTTCGATGAATCTTTGGCTCATTACGAGCTCATCAACCTTACACCAATTCATCGTTCAAAAATAGTGACGAGATTCGTATATCAATTCAACATCAAGACTTGTGCCTTTTACCATCTCGCAGCTCGTTACACATTTGTGGACGATTACGCAGCAACAATAACACTTTGTTAACGAATACTGATTTTGTTAATAATGCCATTTGTCACATGTTTGAAGAAATTAGGTATGAGCTGAATGCTATAGAAATAGATAAATGTAAGAACGTTGGTCTCACAACCGTTATGAAGAACTGGTTATCTCTCACTCCAAGTCAAACCTTGATTGCCGAAAATGCCGGATGGATAAATACCTTAGAATAAGAGGACCGTAAAATAACTAATGCGAATGGCGACTTTGACATTTTGATTCCTCTGAGCTTCATACTTGGATTCGCTGAGGACTATCGCAAAGTGCTAGTGAATATGAAACATGAATTAATTCTTGTAAGATCGAGTACTGATTTAAATGCAGTTTATCAAACGAAGAAGACCGTGGCCAACGTTGAAGCTTACGAAGAATTCAAGATTAATGTAACACGTCTCGAATGGCTTATGCCCTATGGAACTGCATCGAATGCAAAGAAAATACGTCTACTCGACTTTCTAAAAAGCGAACGAAGTATTTCAATGAATTTTCGTAGTTGGGAACTGTACGAATATCCAGCGCTACCTGCAAACACAAATCACGTCTAGACAGTTAAAACGACAAATCAGTTGGAGAAACCACGCTACGTCATCTTAGCCTTCCAAATCAATCGAAAAAATGAACCAAACTGTAACGCTAGTATATTTGATCATTGTAACATCAGAAATGTAAAACAGTACCTCAAGTCTTAGTGCTATCCATACGGTAATCTCAACATTGATTTCAGTAAAAACCAGTACGCAATGTTGTACGATATGTATGCCAATTTTCAAAACGTATACTACGGTAAGGATGCCGAACCGATGCTCAAAAAACTAGAATATAAAAATTACATGCCACTCGTAGTGATTGACTGTTCGAAACAAAACGAATCATTAAAGACTGCTCCAGTAGATGTACGCTTGGAGTTCGAAACCAGAGAAAATATTCCCGAAGGAACTACAGCGTATTGTCTTATTCTACACGATCGCATCGCTTAGTATAATCCGATAAATGGAGATGTGAAGAAACTTATTTAGGAGAGGGGGGGGTATTAAAGAATTGACTCTTTCCTTAAGCAGCTCAGTAGTAGCTTTCTATCGCAATGGAGTACGTAGTGGATATGCAAGGCTTCAAGATGCCTGGCAAAACTTATGCCATGAAAGAGTTAGCGATACTCCCACTTAACGACAACGAAGAACCTCTCGTACGCTTGTTCAAACCTCCCTTTCCATGGCGAAGGCTAACGGAGAAATATAAGCGAGAAAATCTCTGGTTAGAACTCTACTATCATGGATTAACATGGAACTCTGGCGATTATAAATACGAAGAGCATAAATTCATCATCACAGATACACTCAAAGATGCCACAAAAATTTTCGTTTCCGGAGATTTGAAAAAAGAGTGGTTAGAACGATATGGCCTCAAAGTTTTCGATTTGAATGATTGGGGCTATTCGCCTTTCGAAAAATTAAAATCAGTTACCGTGTGCCCTAATCATAACGGCAAATACGTAACGACATGTGCACATCAAATCGTTAAAATAATGAAAAAGTTTTATATTGATGCCTGTTGTATGGATTGGGAAGAGAGCGATGAAGTCGTTGAAGGATTTCTATAGTGATTTTGTTTTTAAGTAAATACTTTGTAGAATAATATGTATTTTTTTAAGAACATGTAGGATAAGATATATTTTTTATCAATAAAAAAAATTTTGTTTCAATTGATACAAAAAAATATTCTTTTATTTTTTATTAAACCATCCAACAAAAAAAAAAGCGAAATTCTTCGCTGACTCTGACGATGACAGCAGCAGCAGCAGCAGCAGCAGCAGCAGCAGTTCATCTTTTTTATAATAAATTTTGTATTTTTTATCAACAAAAAAATTTATACAACATAGAATTTAGACAAAAAAAATATTTATTTATTAGTTGAGGTGGTGTACAATGATGACATGTATAAATATGATTATTTCTTCTTTTCGTTATTGAACTGCTGATAGCCTTTTTGTCCAGGAAAATTTTTAGTATTGCTCGAAAATTTGGAAATACTTTGTTTCCATGTCGATGATTCTTTGTTCTTCTTTTCGTCCGGGTCTTCCTGTGGAAGACGAGAGTACTTTACTTTAGAGTAGCGATCTATTTTATTGGAATGCTGGTTGATGAAAGATTCGATAATTCTTACACTGTGCTATTTATAGTAGCTTACAACCACGAAGTCTACAAATAAAAGAAAGTAAGCAGGTACTTGCACGTTTTTTTTCTATTAAACCATCTTCGGTAGATGAGACACGCATGCACGCACACACGCTCGCCCGCGCGCACACATCGAACATAAAAAAATTATTATTCGTTATATACCAATTATAATAAATATTTATTAAAATTTATTATCATTTGTATGTATTAGCGCTTGGGCAGCTATTCACGTGTTACCATGAATAAAAAAATTGTCAAATGCATTTTCAATGACTTGACAAAATGAAAGACATATTGATATATTATAAAAGTGAAGTGTGTGTTAAAGAATACGCGTTTACCAAAGTAGCTTCTATGTAAATGATGATTATACTCATGGTATCAAAGTAGAACACTCAATTTTTGTTTTGTATGATTTGGATGTAAATAAAAAATATGTTTTGTTGAGTTAATTATTATGTTTGTAAGTACCTGAACTATTTATTCAACTAACTAAACTATACCTCATATTTCTGTATTATATATTTATTTAAAAGAACTTCATAAACAGGGGATACTATATACGTATATTTCAAGCCCAAATATATTTCATGCAAAATCAATTTAAAAAAAATGTTTAATAAATTAATTTTGACAAATTTATGACTAATTGTACCTTGTTAATTATCACATCTCATTCAAATGTCATCATTACTTTCGAAACGAAAGCTCTATATTACCCGACGTTGCCGCATCTACCATTCTATTATCGAGCATGCGCAGTAATCAACAGTACATGTGCTGTTCTACCGTAACAGTGGTATTTTGCAAATTGTAATCGCAAATAACACTTTAACGCTATCGTCAACCCCCACTTTTTTTTCTACAGTCATGATCTTGGAAAATTAATCTATAAAAAAATATATTTTGTTGCATACTCTGTAATTTTATTGTTGAGAACACTCTGATTGAGTGTTCACTTACAAGCCAACTCCCATAAGCAACGTGCAAATAGTTGCAAGTTTATTATGGTTAATACTCGTAATAATTACTTTTTATCAGCTATGGGAAGTTGAATATAAAAAGTACTATTTCTGAAAGTTTTAGAGAAATCTGTAATTTTATACAAAACCCATCGAGCCTCCTTAATTAAAAATCGGTTGACATACGTATTTGGATGTCTTTTAACCTATTAAGGACGGGACGGACACTTTTTCGTGTCCAACTTCAAGCTACCACCAAGCCAATAATTTAAATGCAAAAAAATTCTAAATTTTTTAAAATGAGTTTTTAATGTGAAATCTGAAATGAAAAAAAAATAAACGCTGATTTTTTAGTAAAAAAAATTTTTGTGATCGAAATTTTTTTGCCTTTCGATTTATTTATGGGCTTGAAATTCATAAAAAAAAGTGTCAATGATACCTTAACTAAAAAATATCGGCCCTATGAAAACGCAAATATATATTTTTTTAATAAATTTGTGTAAATAAACAAAAATTTTATTCACTAAGTTCACCGATTTTTATCTCGAAAACTATCTACTTCCATGAAAAGTTTATATTAACGAAAAATGCTTAGAATTAGATGAGAAACACGTATCGATTTTCTCAGATTTTTTCGGACCATTTTTTGTTTTTTTCGAAAATGACCATTTTTCGAAAAAATCAAAAATGGTCCCCAAAAATCTTAAAAAATTCATACGTATTCCATGACTGATTCTAAGCATTTTTTGTTCTTATAAACTTTTCATGAAAGTCGATAGTTTTCGAGAAAAAAATTATCTAAGTTTGAAAAAGCGTTCTTTAGCCGGCTAACTATCGGAAAATTTTAATTTTCAGATATTGCAATTTTTATTTTCAGATTTCACATAAAAAAACTCATTTTAGAACAAATTAAGTGTCATAATCGGAAAGAGCATACTTCAAAACATAGGAAACTGTGGTTCACAAATTTTTTCGCAATTTAATTATTGGCTGGGTGGTAGCTTGAAGTTGGACACGAAAAAGTGTCCGTTCCGTCCTTAAGGAGGTACTAGCGGTACAAGAATTACCATTACCATTTTGATGAAACTTCTACCATAGTTAGATATGTTAACAACATAAACTCAGTAAAAATTTTGAGAGCCCAGAGTAATTTATATAAAAGTTATTGATGTTTTTAATGTTAACAAGTTTAAAATGGAGTCTTATGAGAAATCGCGTTTTTAGCCTCTTTATCGAATAATATCGAAAAAACTACCATTAAAATATGATCCATAATTTTTTCAAGTAAAAAAAATTATCTAAGGAATACGCGGGTTCAATAATATTATACGTTTGGTTCCTGCATGTAGGTCAAAAAAATTAATAATTAGGAAAATCAACGGTGAGTATCGCAATGTGGCAACACCGCATTGGCATGTATCAACGCGCGGCATTCCGATTGGCCTGTGATACGTATACACATACAGACGTATGAGTAGTTTAAAAAAAATAATTTGAATGATCTTTACTGATTAATTTTTTTTATCTGAAAAACATAATATTTTAGATCGAAATAGTTGAGGTAATAATAAAGAATACTATGTTACATGATATTTTATTTTTAATAATAGATAAACTCTTACAAAACTTAGCAGAACATGTTTCAACATACCATTATTTTAAAAGTACATCATTAAAATTTCTTAGTGATTAATCAACAGTCTTTATTAAATGGAGAATTAGAAACTTTTTGATCATTAGAAATGGTTTCTTTGATTATAAGTATTACAGTCGAACCTGACGCACTACCTCCTACCGCACTGCCTTTTCCCGTGCACTGCGCGCTCTCTCTCCCTAAGCACTGCGCGGCAGACACTGCCGTATACTGCTAATCCGGGAACCGGGTATCATTCCGTATACTCTAAGACGGCAGAAAGTAAAAACCATGTAAATCTTATGTATTTTTACCTGCTGAATCCAATGGTACTAATAATTTTTACGACAAACCCCTAGGCTTTGTTTAAAACTCAGTTGTTTAAATAATCGTGTACAAATAATTCTTTTTTAATAAAATAATTTTTTATAGATAATTTGGGTCATTTTAAAATGAAAACGTCTCTTGTAGTTTTTTTTTAAAATACATTTTTAAAAAGTTAATAATTGAAAAATTAACTTTTTTTGCAAGTTTAACTGTTAATAATTTTTGATCTATTAAATATTTTTTAGAAATTGAAAACTCAATTTTTTCAAAATTGTGCACTGTAAATATGTAATATTTATAAACAACTTTTAGAATTTAGGTTTGGAAAAATACAAGTTTCCTATTTTTCTCTATATGTAATTTCATTGAAAAATAAACATTTCCGGGATTGAATAATAAGCATTATTGAAATATTTATTTGTCAATGAGAAACATTTTTAACCTTAATATTTCATTAAAATTTAAATACCACGAAAAAGCAATACTCAAAAAACATTATTTATTTTCATCAATGAAGCATTTTTTTAATTACCCAAGCCACGTGGAAAATATGCATTAATATTTACTTTTGTTTAGTAAGGAATATATTTTTAACCATCAAATTTACTGTTTTTCTCTAGAAAGTATAGCGCGTATAATATTTTCCGGTGTCAAATTTATTCGGGCCCCTCAGATCTCCGCTCACCAGCGGGAGTATACGCACACCTGGTCCAACGCTCTGATTGGCTGACGCGCGGCGTGCAGTGCACGAGTCGGCTACTCCCGAGAGCAGGCAGTGCGTTAGGTTCGACTGTATGTTATAAAAAAAACTATACATAAATACATCACAGTATACTAAAATCTGAAAGGTAAAACTTAAAAAGACATTAATAATGCCTATAGCTAACATTTGCACATAATTGAATTAGCTTTTCTAATAAAAATAATGTATTTATTTTAATTTTTTGGTTGATTGTTTACGGTAACTTTATTTAATTCAGCAGATAAGTTTTCATAAATTTAGTGGACTACTTTTCTGCATGTTGTTACTTTGATATCACCATTTTCATCACGCCCAAAAAGTGAAACTAAACCTAGCAATTTATTTTCATTATAAGCTAGTAAAATATCAATATAATATATATCTGCAGCAATCATTTTCTTCCTCATTGCTTCTGTCGTATAATTTTTTATTTGGTTTAATTTATGTGAATTTAAATCTATTTTAGCATTCAAATCTTCCTTCTTTTCAACTTCTCCAAAACTCAACGCAGACTCGATTATCTTTGCACAAGGTATATCTAGTTTCACTAAAATCTGAGCTAACACTTCTACATCACAAATTGCATCATGTGCATTAGTACAATCAATTTCTAAATCAACTGCCAGAGTTTCTAACTTGTTCTGACCTTTACCTCTTCTATTGGTAACATTTTTAATTATTCTATATGTGTCAGAAAATCCAGCAATAACATCGAAAATGTTCTCTCATAAATGATAAATCGATAGCTCTCATCAACCTTGGGTAATCGAATGTACAATTATGCGCAGTGAGAATACATTTGTTCTCAAATGAGCATAAAAATTCATAGAAATCTTGCATAGCTTTAGATAAAGGGACTGATAATACAGACTCTCCATGATGCATAAGCTGACCATTTGCAAAAGTTAATTTATTAACCTCACTTGATTTATCTAATATCTGTTTAGTTGGTTGTACATACACTGAAAAACTGTTGTTTTCATTTATCTGATTATCTGCGTCATATGTTACACGTTTAGCAGCTATTTGCAATATATCGGATGTTTTTGATAGGCCTCCAGTTTCCAAATCAAATAATACTACTATTGGTTCAGAGTTTCCAGCAATATTGTTCATTTTTGGTATTGCTTGTGTATTATTCAAAAGTCCCATATTTGAACAGTAGGTTACTCCTTCTATTGTCTCTGTTTTATTCTTAACTGAGGATCTTCAATTTTTATTGTTCAAACGCTGAGCTTTGAATAAAATAGTTAATGATTTCTTATATCTCTTTTTAGCAGTTTCATCAACACGTCGAGCATGTTTTTTTGTATGTTTTCCTGGAGACATATTCATGTTGGTATTCCATTTAACTGTAAATACTTCTCCTTCATTTTTTTTTTTACGGTTGTACTATTGCGTTGATCACCAGATGGTCCCAAGCCATATAAACGACACTTTGGAGCTTTGCTAGATACTGACATATTGAAGCTTTCAACTGCATTTGTTGATGCACCAGCTGCAAATTCTCTAGTCCTACTTGCGAGTACATTGAATAAACATTTCAAGAAATCAAACAAACTTTCATCTTTGAAACCATCACCTATTATAGAATGTTTATACGAGTATGTGTCAGGATTAAGTTTATATCTACACCAGTCTCCACAATTATCATGAATATTAAAACAGTGATATGGAATATTTTTAATAGCTGCAGACATGCTAGGGATATTACCTTTATTTTGGGCAATACTATAATTTAGGCACTTCTGAAGAAAGGATATTTCAGCACCATTCAGTTCCTTGAATTTTGCTTTTGATTTATGTAATTCACTACTGACTCCTTTGCTTGTATGGTTTTTGTCGGAATGCTTGACAATTTCATGTTCGCAAGCTTTTCTCATTGCACTTATGGAACCGCTATCACCGTCTAAAATAATAACTCCAATTTGAATATAACATTCTTTAAAAATGAGATTATTTTTGCCAGCGAGTTCACCGGCAGCAAAAGATTCCATAGCTTTTGCTGTTCCTACAAAATTTTTCCTACAATCATGCTTGCTTACTGGGATCCCCATATCACAACTTTTGCATTTTCGATTCAGACTTATAAAAGCTATTATTTTGCCAGTGAAATATCCTATTATAGCACCTCTTCCCGAAAAACTGTCATAACTCAGACCTGAACCTTTAGGTAGTCCAACCGAAGTCAAAAAGTCCAATAATGCGTACTATATGTTCACTAAGTAGTATATTAAAATTTTTAATATCATCTTCCGATGAATCTGGAAAAATAAATTTTTCTTGCAAATGGGGAGGTCTAAAAAAGTAATAAAAAATATTTCGTGCCAATAAAAAATTTTTCAATTCAATTATTTATTTATTTTTAAAAGTGATGTATGTACATTCACAGAATCTAAATAATATATAGTTTTCGTGTATGCATATTTTATTTGTAAACGAAAATTTATTCTAAATTTTATTTAATAAATTCCTGTGATGTGAAAAATATTAATACGAAAAATCGATCAATCGAAGATACCAAAGATTATCTTTATAGAAATGGACAATCAAAAATTATTATATACAATTATTTTTGAATTATTTACAATTTTTTTTGTCGAATATTTTCATTTGTTATGAACGGTGAAACTTATATAAACTTACAGAAGCTTTTTAACTTCCTCAATATTCTGTATTGTTAATCGCCTTTCCTCTATAGCTGCTTCTTTACAGTTTTCTTGAGCCATCATTTCAATGATTTTTCCAACTTCTCGTTCATGGGTTTTGAATGAACTCCAATGAAACTCTGGCATATTGAGTGCAAACAGAAGCTTGTTCAAGTGTGTATTGTCAATGCCAGAATTCAAAGCACCTGTGACAAACAAAATTTCAAGAATTGATTATTGACTATATTTATATTTACACTTTCATTATATCGTATTTGACTAGTCATTACTTACCAGCAACAAATTTGGAATTACAATCAAAACGGAGTTTGCTATTTACTACATGATGTGTATCAGTGGCGACGCTTTGAATGTATTTACAGCTACGACATTTGACGTAAAATAATGCGGCCAATCCATATTGTTTTTCGGACGTTATATCGAGTAAAGAGAGTACAGCATTGCATTGAACACAAATCAGTTGTTCAGCAAGAGTTTGAATGCGTACAATGCGCCGGCCTTCTATATTTACATACTTGGTACTGTGCTCAGTTTCGAGGTTAAGCGCTTTGCGTTTCTTTACAACAACACTGCGTGTATTCATTTCTTTTGCATTTTCACTTTGTTTCACTCTTTTATAAAAGACACTTGGTGTCACTCTACGACCTTTCCAAAAAAATCTTCTACTCTTTTCAGTATTTTCCGTTTCGGACATAATTAGAATTTTGAAAACAACTGTTATTAAGCCGCGTCGCCTGCAACTGAATATCGAACGGCTTGCTACTCAATCGCGCGTCCACAATGTTGCCAGATTTCAACTACATAAGTCACGAGAGCGCTTACGTCGGAAACTCTCAGTTGATCTCGGCCGTACCGCTAGTACCTCCTTAATGGGTTAAATTGTCGTATAAATACACTCCCGCCCAATAATCTTTTCCCACCTGAGAACAAAACGAATATAACTTTAAAAAATACATATCTCGGCTGGAAATACACCTACAGAGCTCTGCGGGGGCTCATTTGAAAGGGTTTTTCGAGCACTTTTCAATGGTGTATATTAAAATCATGCTTAGATATTTTCCTTGCAGATAGGACGGCGAATATCAAAACAAAAATTACGAAATTTTTGCTTTTTCTTTAACCGCTTGCCATTTCGAGAAAAAAAATCGTAGAAAAATTCTAAACATAGCATTTTTTAGCTCTTTTTCTGCACTATCCAAAACACTCATTCAAAAATAATTTTCGTCTAAATTCAACGATTATATGAGCATTTCATTCAAAAACAGCATCTATATTCATTATTCTGTATCTCGGAAAATTCGAATTGTAGAAAAAAATTTTCTTGGAAGAAAATGCTCTATTTTGTAAGTAGAATACGTGAACGAAATTTCATAATCATATGAAAACATTTTTTTTTCAGTCGTAATATCAAGTAGTCTAATTTTTTCAATATTTCACTTTGGAATAATAAAACAGATCATTTATACTCGAAGCTATTCTATTAATTGTAGACAAATTTTAATTGTATGCAAATCTCGATCAACGAAAAATCTAGGTAGAAAAATTAATCTGATCTACCAAAACTGACATAACTAATGATTAGTAAAAAAAATTTTTTTTTAATGTTCTAATCTTCTAAAAAATTGTTTACCATAGTAACATATTATTGAAGTATGGCACCGAGAGATTTTAGTAGACGTTATCAAGTTATTGGATTTCACATAAATGGTAAAAGCAATCGTCAGATTGCTAGTATTCTCAATATTCCTCGTCGAACCGTAGACTACAATGTAAATAAATTTAAAAGTAGCGGCAGTGTTGAAGACAAGAAGCGCTCTGGTAGACCGCGGAAACGATTGCTTTTACCATTTATGTGAAATTCAATAACTTGATAACGTTTACTAAAATCTCTCGGTGCCATACTTCAATAATATGTTACTATGGTAAACAATTTTTTAGAAGATTAGAACAACATTAAAAAAAAATTTTTTTCACTAATCATTAGTTATGTCAGTTTTGGTAGATTAGATTAATTTTTCTACTTAGATTTTTCGTTGATCGAGATTTGCATACAATTAAAATTTGTCTACAATTAATAGAATAGCTTCGAGTATAAATGATCTGTTTTATTATTCCAAAGTGAAATATTGAAAAAATTAGACTCCTTGATATTACGACTGAAAAAAAAAATGTTTTCATATGATTATGAAATTTCGTTCACGTATTCTACTTACAAAATAGAGCATTTTCTTCCAAGAAAATTTTTTTCTACAATTCGAATTTTCCGAGATACAGAGCAATGAATATAGATGCTGTTTTTGAATGAAATGCTCATATAATCGCTGAATTTAGACGAAAATTATTTTTGAATGAGTGTTTTGGATAGTGCAGAAAAAGAGCTAAAAAATGCTATGTTTAGAATTTTTCTACGATTTTTTTTCTCGAAAGGGCAAGCGGTTAAAGAAAAAGCAAAAATTTCGTAATTTTTGTTTTGAAATTCGCCGCCCTATCTGCAAGGAAAATATCTAAGCATGATTTTAATATACACCATTGAAAAGTGCTCGAAAAACCCTTTCAAATGAGCCCCCGCAGAGCTCTGTAGGTGTATTTCCAGCCGAGATATGTATTTTTTAAAGTTATAGTCGTTTTGTTCTCAGGTGGGAAAAGATTATTGGGCGGGAGTGTATGTTATTGAATATTCAAGTAATCGGAAGTACTTCTATAATACATTCTTCTAGAAAAATGAACCCCCGTGTCGAAAAATGCTCGTAGACATACGTGCTTCTAAGTTGGCACATTTTCCTTCACAGTGGTCTTTCCAATATGAGATTTTTTTTAACGACCATGATAATTAGGAAGAGTGCTAATAGTTAAACAAGTGTATGTATAACGAGCAATGCTTCAATCCTTCTGAATCTAATAGTCCAGTAGAATTAGGCCGAAAATCAACGAATGATGGATGTAACGCCCAAGTGCTATTTTTTTTGTTCAATAGGTCCGGAATATCACCCTGATTAATAATCCAGCTTGCAACGTGTCCACTCCTTGAGCTATTTGTACAGTAAATGTTTATCTGTACGAAACGCGAAATTTGGCCTTTTTTTGTCTCTCTTTCGCGTTTTACTCCTGAACATTCAACTTTAGAGCTATAATGCTTAGAAATAAAGTTGTAGAGCGTGTGATTTGCCATGGGGATATATGGTTTAAATTTCAAAAATATTAATTTTTACTTCTCCAGGAGCCTAGTGAACAAAAAGAAAGAGTAAAATTATAGCATTATTTGTTGTGCATAATTTTCATTGACAGTTATGAAAAATACAATCAATCATGAGTTCTTTGAATAGTTCTGCTCTTTCAGAATCGATATCAATAAACCCGGTCTCGATACCTCTGACAGTTGCTGAGCAATCTTATTGTTTATTAAGATTTTGCAAGAGGAATTGACTATTTTTCAAACAATCGGTAGATCTAAAAAAATTTTTTGGTGATGCTGCAATTTTTTTACGCAATCTAGATGGTTGTGGCTACAATACGCCGTGACAAAAACAAAAATTTTTTTTTAACCCCCTTTTTTGATTTTTTGAAAAAAACGCTGAAAACAAACGTTAATAACAAATCGAATAATACAGCGAGTTTTCATCGTAAACCAATTTCTGAAAACGGCTATACAAAGTACTCGGAAGGAGGAATCTTTCACCGCAACTTTGCCTTCGAAGAGCCGTTTTTCCGCGCGCCAAATCGACTTAAAGAATTAATTATAACAAAAGGATACGTGTCGGACCATTTCCATATATTTCAAGCAAAAGCTTATAAAAAACACAACACGTCAGTATTTTTTTTTTTTTAATTGTTGTTCATTTGGCGTGTAGCGCTTGGTGACTTTAACAATGTCTAACTCGGGATTAAACAATTTTTTTTTTCGGTTTAAATTATTTTTCAAGGTCGAAAAAAAAAAGATTTTTTTTTTATGTAATTTACGATACTTGTTATGTAGTATTATTGAATGGGTGGAAAAAAATTTTTTTTTGTGGTTTCTCATCTTTTTAGCGTACCGACTGTGAGAAAAAAAAATTGAAAAAAACCGAAAAAAAAAAATTTTTCGAAAAACCGAAAAAAAAATTATTGCAGTATTCTACGTGAAAAAACAAACATTTTTTCTCCTATAAAATTTTTTTCGATTGTTACAATTTGACGGAGATAAAAAATGTTGAAAAAAACTGTCACTTCCAGGAAAAAATGCCCGTGCGCGCGTCATATTTGACGAAAATAAATTTTTGATGTGTGATTCAGATAGGGCTTGGTAATAGCTAAAAAATGGTGTACTTCAAATTTTCGTACGATTTTTTTTCCAAAAGTGGCTAATTGTCAAAAATAATAAAAAAATTTCGGAATTTTCAATTTTGCATAATTGTTGCAAAATTTAAAAAAACAATCGATGGCAACCGTGAGTCATATCATTTGAAAGCTCTCCGAAAGACCTTTCAAACGCACCCACGCGCGTCTCTGTAAGTTAATTTCTACCAGAGATATAAAACTTTGAAGTTAGACTGATTTTGCCCGTGGGGGGGTAAAAGTGGCTGACCGGCACTGTATATTAATAATATATAACATCGATGTATTCGATAAATAAGGGATAACAATTGCAACAATTGTTATTTTAATAGAAAAATAATTTTTTATTTTGCAATACGTTTAATACAATGAAATATTTACCGTACTATAAGTATAAAAATAAGTATAAATATATATATATATATATATATTCATATATATTGGAATCGGTCACTTTGGCGAGAATTGTTCGCATTATTGGTTAGTTCGAGGAGATCTTTGGCATTTCGACGTACTCCTCAAAGTGCCATTACGGAATAGGTCAGTTTGGGGAGAATCCTCGAATTGCCATAGGCAGTTTGGAGAGTTTGTTAGTACTACATTTTAATTAAAGTAAAATCAAATATCAACGATTTCAATAGAATGTCTTATAAAAACCGAATGTTTTATGACGTGCGCAAATAAATTTATGATTACAATGACCGTAACAATCAACTATTTTTCATATGGCTAGAATTACTAAACAAGAATATAATATTATATGAACGGTATGGAACTTCATAGAAATACAATTACAAAAAAAAGATGACAAAAATAGGATTAGTCACTTCATCAACAATGATCGACATTAAATATCAGTATGAAAATAATTTTTACGACTTAACTGATAGATCCATTGCGACAGTGTAAAGGTTAGGGCCAATTTGCTATAACACCGTATCAAATGAAGTTAAGTACGAGTAGTTTGTAATGATCCGAACCTCTGTCAAGAGTTGAGAGTTTAAACACATACGCTCGACTGCAATAACCTCGTGTGCATTCGCGCATACCGACACTGCGAATTAGAGTAGATTCTGACGCGAAAAGTAAAATTAGATAAACATCATAGGTAAAGGAACTCTCAAGCTCTTTACAACCGTTTCACCTATGTTATTATTTCCTTGATGTGAATGACAAATTAGAACATTACGTGATCTAATGATATATAAATTTGCGAACGATATAAATTATTATTTACGATAATGCATAAATGACAACGTGAATAGTTGATAACTATTGAAAAATATAATTAGCAACAAAACGTAGCGTTATGCCAGTAATTGTGCACAAATGTCTTGAACTGAGTAAATGTGATCAACTTGAATGAACGATAAACAAACGTATCGTAATTTGAATAACGAATGGTAATATACGCTCCATACAAGAGTTGAACAAATCTAAGCAGAAAATAAAAATACAATAAACTAAACGATAGGCTATTTACTCATTAATTTGTTGTCAATCAAATAAATCAGAAATTATTTACCTTTTCCTCAAAAAATTAACGTAATTTACAAATAACAATAAATCAATTTGACTGAAAAACTAACTATTATGAGATAAAAGAAAGCTTAATAAATTACTAACGAATAGTAATCATTCAAATTGTATGTGAATGATAACCTATTTTATAATTTATAACTTGGGAATGTTGTCAGATACAAGTATCTGATGATTTCATATGGATGAGACATATTAATCATAAAAACATAAAACGGTATCACCGCTTTAGTATATGAGACATAAGATTATTTAAATTGTAGGAATGCACTGAAAATACATCAGAAAGAATAGTTTGGTCTTGTTTCAGAGCATTTCTTATGATTCAGAACCAGGTTTTGGTAGTAGAAAAATTTATTACCTAACGACATCCGAAACTTGCTTCAAAGCATACTCCTGCTTTTCTAGGTGATGCACATGAATTTCATACGGATAGAAAATTATATCTATTTCAAGGCTTATTATGAGCTGGAAAAAGATTTTACAAACCATTCAGTACAGGTATTAGTTTTTTTGATGACTTTAAGTTCGTGTCGTGATAATCCGGTGTGGCTAATATATGCCGTGTAAAATTGAAATTTAGAATTATTGATATCATTTTCTGCTTTAAAAAATCATAAATCACATCACCACTCTAATTTAGGAGACATAAATATATTTACATCGTAAAATGTCAATGTGATACTGCCTCATCATTATGTTCGGGAATTCCGGTAGTATCTATCAGAGAGAACCGTATGGTCTTGTTCGCGTTATCTCAAAGCTTATCATGACCTGAATAAAAGATTTTACGAAGCATTCACTACAGGTATTAGTTTTTTTAATAAGTTTAAGGTCGTGTCGTGATAATCCGGTGCGGCTCATATATGTCGTGTAAAATTGTAATATAGAATTATTGATATCATTTTCCGCTTTAATAAATCATAAATCACATCACCACTCTAGTGTAGAAAACATTGCATTATTTATTTGTAGACATTCACTATGATACTGCCTCATCAGTGTGTCCGGGAATTGCGTTAGTATGTATCAGATAGAATAGTTTGGTTTTGTTTGAGAGCATTTCTTATGATTGAGAACCAGGTTTTGGTAGTAGCGAACTTTATTACCTAACGACACCCGAAACTTGCTTCAAAGCATACTCCTGCTTTTCTAGGTGATGCACATGAATTTCATACGGGTCGACAATTATATCTATTTCAAGGCTTATCATGATTTGGAACAAGATTTTACGAAGCATTCACTATAGGTATTAGTTTCTTTAATAAGTTTAAGTTCGTGTCGTGATAATCCGGTGCAGCTCATATATGCAGCGATCAAATCAAAATTAGAACGATTGATATCATTTTCCGTTTTAATAAATCATAAATCACATCACCACTCTAATTTAGGAGACATAAATATATTTACATCGTAAAACGTTATTCTGACAGTGCCTCATCAGTGTGTCCAGGAATTCCGGTAGTATGTATCAGATAGAATAGTTTGGTGTTGTTTATGTTATCTCAAGGCTTATCATGACCTGAATAAAAGATTTTACGAAGCATTGACTACAGGTATTAGTTTTTTTAATAAGTTTAAGTTCGTGTCGTGATAATCCGGTGCGGCTGATATATGCCGTGTAAAATTGTAATATAGAATTATTGATATCATTTTCCGCTTTAATAAATCATAAATCACATCACCACTCTGGTGTAGAAAACATAGCATTATTTATTTGTAGACATTCACTATGATACTGCCACATCAGTGTGTCCGGTAATTGTGTTAGTATGTATCAGATAGAATAGTTTGGTTTTGTTTGAGAGCATTTCTTATGATTGAGAACCAGGTTTTGGTAGTAGCAAACTTTATTACCTAACGACACCCGAAACTTGCTTCAAAGCATACTCCTGCTTTTCTAGGTGATGCACATGAATTTCATACGAATCGACAATTATATCTATTTCAAGGCTTATCATGATTTGGAAAAAGATTTTACGAAGCATTCACTAAAGGTATTAGTTTCTTTAATAAGTTTATGATACTGCCTCATCAGTGTGTCCGGGAATTGCGTTAGTATGTATCAGATAGAATAGTTTGGTTTTGTTTGAGAGCATTTCTTATGATTGAGAACCAGGTTTTGGTAGTAGCAAACTTTATTACCTAACGACACCCGAAACTTGCTTCAAAGCCTACTCCTGCTTTTCTATGTGATGCACATGAACTTCATAGGGATCGACAATTATATCTATCTCAAGGCTTATCACGAGCTGGAAAAAGATTTTACGAAGCATTCACTACGGGTATTGGCTTTTTTATAAATTCTAAGTTTGTGTCGTGATAATCCGGTGTTGCTCATATCTGCCGCGATCAAATCAAAATTAGAACGATTGATATCATTTTCCACTTTAAAATGTCATAAATCACATCACCACTCTGATTTAGGAGACATAAATATATTTACATCGTATAACGTCACTGTGATACTGCCTCATCATTATGTTCGGGAATTCCGATAGTATCTATCAGAGAGAATTGTTTGGACTAGTTTGTGACCGTTTTTCATGATTCAGAACCAGATTTTGGTACTAGCAAAATCTATTACCAAACTGCACCTGAAACTTGCTTTCGAGCATTCCTCCTTTCCTAATTTTTTTGTCACATTTTAGGACGAATTGACAGATCTCAAGACTACTCATGAGATATAAATGATCTTATTAGCTATCCGCTAGAAGTACTGTATTTTAACATGTGTGAGTCTCGTCATGATAATCCGGTTTTGGGGTCATGTTTGCATTTTTTTATTTTTATATTCAAAAGTATATAATAAATTAATCAATTTTTCAATATATTTCTAAACAGCTAGTCATTCTTTTTCCCTTTAGTAACATTTGTAGATGCCGTATTTCCATTATTTTGTATAGTTTTTCTGTTGAGTCTGCAATTCGAATAGTTTTTTTATCAGATCTTAATTTGTGGCTTCCTCAATGCAAGTTATGCACTCGATTCCAACTTTTCGAGTCATAATTGTAGGCATTATAAAAATAGAGAAATGTTTTCATTCAAATTGTTTAATATAATGTAATTGAAATCGTCATTAATTATTTTTATAGTTGCTGCTTCTAAAATTAGATTATTATTTTATTCAAAAATTAGATATCGTTATATTAACTATTTACTTTCATTTCTAGCTACAGATATGCATAATTGATTTTACGGATTTCGGCCGTGAATAAAAAATATTCTTAATACTAATTTCATACTTTTAGATTCAATAATTTTCAAATGGTTTTCTCATTGCGAATGTAGCCGATTGTTCACGTTATATACCTTTGTGCCTGCGCAGATCGCAATGAATATTTTGAATAGATACCTAATGATTATTTTTATACATGGATCAGAAAATGTTCTATTTTATTATGCTTAGATATTGATGTATTCCCTCATTTCAGTTTATATGTTGTAGTTGTTAAAGGATTTTGTAGAATTGACCTGCCTTAAAACTTAGAAGTACAATTAGTTTGTTTATTCTAGCCATGATCAATATGATATATTCAGTACGTAAATTATTTTTTGGCTGTTTTTAAAGATATAATAATGACGGACGAAGTATTTCTTCATCGTTATTCATAACTCAAGATTTATTTAATCTAGTGTTTCTTTTAGTTATTACTAAATGTCTTTAAGTTCAGACCATTGGGCCCAGCGTTGCCGCTGGAAAAGGGTCTCTAAAATTTATTTCACTATGTAGCAGCAGTTCAATTCGTGATTTCAGTTCTAGAATTATTTTCGATTTTTAAATGATATTTCGTTGGAATAATGATATAGATAAACCTTTGCTCTTGTGAAATATAAATGCATACATAATAGCTTTTATTCAATTATTTGCTACGTATTCTCAAATTCGATTTATTTAATGCAAAAAGTAAGCGTTTTCATTTATGATAATGTAGTATAATACTGAGGTTTAATAAGAAAAAGGTAATTAAAATTATAATTATACAAAATGTAAAAATAATGTTTTGTTGTATTTCATTTTTAAAAACTTTTAATGTAAAATAGATGTCATTCAAAATACGACATTAAAGGTGAAATCTGAATAAAAGCTTAAATTAAAAAAAATTGGAAAGGATTCATTTACACACATGGAAAATATAAAAGCCATTATTTATTAGATACGTTAAAGCAAGTGGTATTACGTCTGAACACTTTTCATCTGTAAAACATCTAACATTTTTATTAAAAATAAAAATCATTTTAACTGTTACATTGTATCAACAAACACGACTATAAACATGTATATAAGATAAATTTTTTACAAGCATTAAGTTTTTTTATGAAATTCGAATTGCATATTTCATTCATAGAAAAACTTTAAGATATAACAAGCATCATTATAATATCAAACACATTAATGATTATTTTTTCGCAAATAAGCAACCAACTTCAAGCAGTTTGAACCGAGTGGGATTCAAATTCAACCTCCTCGAACTGCCTGTTTCCGGTATGACAGTATGATTCATAGATAAGCAATATCTTACTTAATAAGCCATATATAGCAAATTCGATTAATATCTAATTATATGCTAATAGTAATTGACCTAACTATTATAACGAGCCGAGGCTCGTTATGTCTCTCTCTCCCCTTAAGTTAATCATAATCTGTTGATAACCCATGTATTCTTTCCTATGTATTTCTGCCGTAGCTGCGGACGCGGCACGAGGTAAGTCAGGGAGCACCGAGTAGAGAGAGAAATCCGCGTGTACGCGTGTAAGCGTGGACGCCCGAGTGTCGCGCACGTTGCCTAATTGGCTGAGACGCGCCGCTGCCGAATAGCTAGCGCGAGAGAGGGGGACCACGTCCGCGTGCGAGGCAGATTTGGCTGCCGGCCTCCGCGAAAGGAAGAAGTTGGGCGATAACAGAGAGAAAGCGGTGCTTTGTGCTTCGTAGCTCGGGTTTTTCCTGCCGATCAAGACAAAGGGTGCAGAGTGTGTGCGTGCGTGCGTGCGTGCTCGCCGATCTTAGCCGGTCAGCCTGAGAGGGCTGCCTCGAAGCTGAACACCTGCGCGTGGCAAGTCTAATTCCGAGGCCACTGTGAACCCGTCATGTAAGTGCCCGTTCGATCGTAAGACTCTCTCTCTCGCTTGCTTCTCGCTTGCCTCTCTCACTGCGAATGCTATTTGTACGCTTTCTTTGTTATCTCCGTCTTAATAAATACTCTTTTTGCTAACCGTTGCGTCTTTCCTCTTGGCACTTCCTCCCTCCCTGTGTTACGCGCACGCCGACTTGCACCGTCCGCTGCTACCTGACCTACGACGCTCTTCGCGGGCCGAAGGCAAGGGTGCCTTCGAGGGGCATATCTGAGCCGCTGGGCTGAATTTCGCATGTTCCCCGTAACGAATACCCGCAAGCCGAGTAGCCACTTAGCATCACCCTTAACGGGGTAGCAGGATCCCCGTTATATAATGGCGCCCAACCGATATTGGGTCTGTAGCAGCTAAATACGCAAGTCAAAATATATATTCAAGCGTAAACGCGCGCATCAGAAGGCAAAAACAAGTAAAGACAGGTACGCGAGCCGTCGTGTTTACACTCCAAACGCGAGCGCGCGATGTAAACAAAGCAGTAGCTGCAAAGCATCGTACACACTACGGAGCGACGTAAACAACGTCGTAACTTACGAAAGGCTGTACTGCGAATAAGGCAACAGCGGGAACTAAACCAAACGCCCGTATACAAATACTACGCGGCTCATTAGATAGAACACTTACAATTCGTGTTTAAAGTCACTCGATGTAACTGCCCAGCGTCAGTTGAGAAGTTGTATAAAACTTCCCTTTCCCTTGGCTATTTGACCTTTTTTTACGAACCCCACGAGCGGACGAAATGGCAACCGACAGCTGGACAATCGAAAACTTAACAATTTTCAAAGACAACATCAATAATTGTTTAAAATCATGGATTCAGGGGCTGCCAAGCGATGTAATGGTAGACGCGTTAAACCGTTTAGAGCTGCGAAACGACGGTTCGATATACGAAAGAGGTAACAGATTGTACCGACGATTGAACGGCGACTACACCGGGAGCGACTTCATACAAACGCGCTTCGACAATCCAACACTAGCGGAAGAAAGGCGAAACGATTTAACACGCACCTTCTTCCAGTCAGAATTCCTACCCGACGATATACTCGACGATATTCGTACGGCGCTAGAGGCAGAAATGACACTAGGCGCTAACGACGAAAAGGAAGACGACAAAGAGCAATCAGGTTTCGCGACAAGCTCGCCACAAGGAGCCGCAGGACCGATCGACATGTCGCTCACGTTAGAAGAGAACCCGCAAATAGCACCGATTGTTCAAAACAAAGCTCACGCGCAGACGCCAGTCAACGAAAACTGGAAACCGAACCATCCCTTAAACTCGCCGAACGTTACACAGAGCGAGCCGATTGTGACCTCCAGCATGCAATCGGAGCCTCAGGTTACAGCAAGCGCAATGAGTTTAAAACATAGCAGCGAGGCGCATACTGCGCAACATTACGCCACGCCGACGGTCGAACCGATCACTTTTCCAGCTACAAACCGAACAATGCGCGTAATGTTCCCCGATCAAAGCGAACACTGGCTGAGTACAGCGGCAGCTGCAGAGCTAAAACGAGCGTGGCAAGCAGAGTTCCAGACACGCGTTTTAAAAGAAAACTTGAACGACCTCTGGGCTACGCAGCAAGCAGAAATGCAAGAATTAGTGCTGCGCAATACAAAACAAGAAAAACGAATAGAGGAACTACTGCAAACTATCGCCACATTGCGAACGGAAAAAAACAACGCAATAAGAGTAAACAGCGACTTACAGATGCAAATGAAAAGCGTAGTCGCTAACGCTCAACAGCAGACGGCCGAAAACCAAGCGCGTTGGAACGCGACACGATCGAGCAAAGGAGTTCATTTCCAGGACACGTTCGATTTGAACTACTACGAGCTGTCAAGCCAGTTCGATGGCTCGATACGACCGTCGCCCTCAACACTGAACCCATAAGCGCCGATATTTCACTCAACCACGAGACCGTCCACGCAAAATCAGTACGAGAAGCCGCAAATGGCGACTATAGTGGCAAGTGCGCACTCGCTACCGTTTGGGCCTTTTACCCCCGCAAGCTCGAGCTGGGGGAGAGAGGTTGCGCCGAAGACGGCGGACGATTCGCTCGCGCTCCCGGTGTCGAGACAGGCAGCAAGCCACAGCACGGGGGGGCCCTCGCCTCAAACTCTTAACACGATGAAGATGTCGCGCTTCATGAGCAAGCACCTCGGAAAAACAGTCCGGGAATGGAAGATAAAATTCTCGGGCGAAAAAGAAGTTAGTATTGAGGAGTTCCTGGAGCAGGTAAAGGAGAATCGCCGGCTAGACCGAGTTGCGGAAGACGAATTGCTGGACTCGATAACGCCGCTGTTCGAGAAGCTCGCGCTGTTCGAGAAGCCCGCGCTGTTCTGGTTTCGGGCTTTGAGGCCCGCATGGAAGACGTACCAAGAGTTCAAGGACGCGGCACTCAAGACGTACAGCAAGACGAAAAGGAACAGAAGGAGCCTGATCGTGGAAGCTCAACTGCGCACTCAGGGGGAAGATGAGCCTGTGAGAGACTACGTCGTCTCTCTGCTCACCATTCTCGGCCGGTTCGAGGAGCCTTGGGAGGCGCAGGATCAAGTGAACCTGGTGATAGATAACATGCTTCCACGGCTGCAACGACGACTAAAGCGGTGCAAAGATTGCCTGACCGACTTTCAAGAGCTGCTGGAAAGAGCTCAAGAAGCAGAGGACGATGAGGTAGGCCAATGGAGGCCCCCTCCCCCGGCAGAACAAAGCATGCTGCCAGAAGCGGCTTATAAGCCCAGGTCGAGGGCGGCCAGGATAAAGCCAACCGGCATTGCCTCGGTCAGCGAACATGCTGCGGAGCTGAATTGGGAAGCGTGCCTCAGGGAGTTCTTGGAGCAAAAACTCAAGCCGACCAGCGGGGCAACAGCCCAGACGTCGTCGAACCGAAGCCAAGGTGCTGCAGCAAAGCCCCAGCAGGGTGCTCAGGCGGCGGCAAAGGCCGAGGCCGGCGCAGCGCCCAGAGGACCGCCAGGCGGTGGCCGAGGCGGGAAAGGTGGAAACCGTGGAGACAGAAGCAGTGGCCGTCCCGGAGGCAATCAAGCCCAGATCGTCACCCCAAAGTCTGACAAGAATAAGGACAAAGAAATTGGCCCCCGTGGCGACAAAGTTCTCTGCTGGAACTGCAGCTGGCCCGGCCATACCCGGTTTTCCTGCCCAGAGTGCTCAGTCAAACTAGCAGAGCCAAAAAACGAGAGGGGGAGCGCGTAGTAGGGGTCCCTACCGCTCCTCGGGAAGACCGGACCTTCGCTACGGACGGCGTTACAGGAGTAGCGCAGGCGCTTCGCAGCCCGGCGGACGACTCCATGCTAGCCTTGAGTAATCCGACCGACGCGCAGTCGCCATGCGATGGAGGTACTGTAGTCAGCGCCGTCGTGGAGAAGTCACTCCGGTGGTGGCTGACGGTAGACGTCGGCGGCTATCCATTTAGGGGGCTGTACGACACCGGAGCTTCCCGCACTGTCCTCGGCCCAAACGCGTTACAAATCGCCTCGGCGCTTAACCGCCGAGTGCATCCGTACGTAGGCCCCGGGGCAAAAGCCGTCGATGGACACTACGTGCCAGTTTTGGACAACGTAAGCCTACCTTTCACTTTAGGGGGGCTAACGCATTGGCTCGATGTTCTGATCCTGTCCGAAGTCGACACAGAGTGCACTTTAGGTGCCGACTTCACCCGCGCTTTTTCAGCGATGCTCGACCCGGAGGCAAACACGCTGAAGGTCAAGGGCTGTGACGAGCCAATCCCGGCCGCGCTTTCTTCAATGCGGGCTGAGGAACTCATCTCACTGGCCTCACTCGGTATAAAGGAAATTACCGAAAGTCAGCGCAGAGAAATCGACGAGCTAATGCACAGTTTGCTACCCGATCCAGCCTGTGAACAGCTTGGCTGTACGAGCTGGATCGAGCACGATATCGATTTGAAATGCGCACGTCCTATCAAGCAACGGTACTACCCCGTATCAAAGAAGATTGAGGACGAGATGCACGAGCAGGTGCAGAAGATGCTGCGCATGGGAATCATCCGGAAGTCGAAAAGTGAGTGGTCGAGCCCCGTCGTCATTACCCCGAAACAAGACGGCACTTACCGTTTCTGCATAGATTACAGGAAGGTGAACGCGCAGACGAGAGTCCCCGCGTATCCGCTGCCTTATATGGACGTGATACTGCGGAAGATCCAACACGCCAAGTTCATAAGCGCGTTAGATTACTCCGCAGCTTTTTGGAAGATCCCTCTTACAGAGAGGTCTATACCAATCACCGCGTTCACCGTCCCAGGACTCGGCTTGTTCGAGTTTGTCAGGATGCCCTATGGCCTGTCGGGGGGGTCCGCAACATTCCAGATGCTGGCCGACAAAATCATAACACCGGAGATGGAGCCCTACGCTTTCGCGTATTTGGACGACCTCCTCATCGCAACGGAAACCTTCTCAGAGCACATTAAGTGGTTGACGTGTATCGTAAAGCGGCTAAACGAGGCGGGCCTAACGATAAACCGAAAAAAGTCGAAGATTTGCATGACAGAAGTGCGATACCTTGGCTTGTTGGTGAACCGCGATGGTTGTCGTCCCGACCCAGAGAGAGTCCGGCCAATCCTTGAGTACCCCGCGCCGAGAAACCTGAAGCAGCTGAGACGTTTCCTAGGGATGGCTTCTTGGTACAGGAAGTTCCTAGAGGGCTACGCTTCCTTGAGTGAGCCGCTCACCACACTCACCCGCAAAGATTGCAAGTACACGTGGACAGCAAAGCAGGAGACAGCTTTCGAGCAGGTGAAAGCTTTGCTGGCCTCCGCACCGGTGCTCGCAAGGCCAGACTTCTCCGCTCCATTCATCGTTGAATGTGATGCTAGCGACACGGGGCTGGGCAGCGTCCTCTTACAACACGTCGAGGGAGCGGATCGTGTACTCTGTTTCGCGAGTCGAGCTCTGACTGCTCCAGAGCGAAGGTTGTCAGTGACAGAGAGAGAGTGCCTCGCTGTAATCTGGTCGATCGAGAAGTTCCGACCTTACATCGAGGGTTACCATTTCACGGTGGTGACAGACCACCACAGCCTGGTGTGGCTGCGAAACTTGCGGAGCCCCAACGGGAAGTTAGGTCGCTGGTCCTTGCGTCTGCAAGCCTACGACTTCGACATCGTGCATCGGAGCGGCTAGGATAATGTAGTGCCGGACGCACTGTCCCGCATGTACGAGACAGACGAAGACGCGATAGCCGCCACGGCTTCTCTCAGCGTTGGAGAAGGCACGAAGGACCCTTGGTACCGGAATAAGATTAAGAAGGTCCTGGCCGACCCAAGGGCCCACCCGTATTGGAAGGTCGTTGGGGGATGCCTGTATGTGTGTCGCCCCGACTCGGTCATTGACGACGTGATGGGGCGAGACGACGATGCTTGGAAGCTGGTGGTACCGCGGGAGCGACGTGGACTGGTCCTCGTGGAATGCCATGACGAGCCGACGGCGGGACATCTCGGCCGTTACAAGACTCACCAGAGGGCGATCCTGCGCTATTACTGGCCAAACATTTATAGGGATGTAGCTCATTTCGTGCGCAACTGTCACGTGTGCCAACAGGTGAAAGTCGAGCAGGTGGCCCCGGCGGGACTAATGGGGAAGCATGTAGTTTCACGACCATGGGAAATAGTTTGCGGAGACTCGATGGGTTCGTTCCCGAAATCGCCACAAGGCCACGAGTACCTGCTGATTTTCATGGACATGTTCACCCGGTGGATCGAGTGCATCCCCATACGAAAGGCGAACGGCAAGACCATCAAGAGAGAGCTAAATCAGCGAGTTTTCTTGCGATTTGGCGTCCCCGAGAAATTCTTGTCGGATAATGGCACGCCCTTCAAGAACAAGCTCGTGGACGACTTCCTGGAGTCCCACGGCGTTTATCATGCGACGTGCGCGCCCTACTCTCCGAAATCTAATCCAACAGAGCGCGTGAACCGGACCGTAAAAACGATGATGGCGGCATTTATTCAAGAAAAACACACTAAGTGGGACGAACATATCGCAGAATTCGCTTTCGCGTACAATACGGCTATCCACGAGGCGATTCGCTCGAGCCCGGCGTTCCTGAATTATGGGCGGAACCCAGAGCCGCTTCACACGGCGAGGCGCGAAGAAACGCTTGAGGCCACGCGGAGACAGGAGGCCGCCGCGCTCGGGAGCTGGCAGGCAAAGATAGGAAATCTCGGCAAGCTCCACGCGCATGCCTCAGAAAGCTCCCAAGCTGCACAAGCCCGCCAAGAGAAATACTACAATAAGGGACACCGCGACGTTCGTTATGACGTTGGCGACAAGGTATAGGCGAAAAATCGCGTGCTTTCCTCGGCTGCCCGGGCTATCGCCGCGAAGCTCTGTCCCAAGTATGCGGGACCATTTGTTGTCACCGCTCGATTAGGCCCGAATTCTTACCAGCTTCAAAACGAAAGCGGAGTCGACGTAGGTAAAGTGGCTGTGTGCGACCTGAAACCCTGCCACGACGCGGAGCAGTTCCCGGAGAAGAGCGGGTGTGAAGACCAACTAGCCTCGGACGGGGAGCAAGAGATGGCTCCTGATAGCGACGAACCCAAGCTTTCGGGCGATCAGGCTCCCGCGTGCGAAACGTCGCCTCAACCGCCACACAGCCAGGACGCCACCAAGCTGGAGCTAGCGCAAAAGGGGCGGCCCCCTCGAAAAAGGGGTAGGCCGCCCGGCTCGAAAAAGAGCGCTCCACCGCCGGTAGAAACATCACCGAGACGCCTCCGCCCAAAGAACACTCGAGCGGGCGAACCGCGCGCTTAACCAGCCACCCTTCGCGGCCCTTACGCCCCCGGAGTGCCCCTTTTCTTACCTTCGCTCCTTCGCTAACCAGCTTGCTTCGCTAACCAGCTTGCTTCGCTAACCAGCTGCTTATCTCAGTCGCCTTCTGCTGCTAACCCGCTTGGACGACAACTCATCTCGAGTATCGCTCCTCATATAACCTTGCTCATATAACCCCAAAACTCTACGAGAATGCTTCCAGCGAGGACCCATAGAACGGTCAGGCTCGACGTGCCCGTGGAAGAGCTTCGCAGGATGCAGCAACTCATCGGCCAGATCCTCGAGGCACACGCCTCCTCCGTTCCTCCTAGTCCATCGGGAGTGAGCCTGACGGAGCTACTGGGGGAGACCAGCCTCCTCCACATCGCTGCGCAGCCACCATCTGCTGCCCTCGCGGCATTGCCGGCCCCGGATGCCGCCCAGGCCGCAGCCCAGAAAGTGACCGACGTGCTCCCGTTCGGACGGCCCGAGGTCACCCCAATCGAAGCCACTAGGCACCAGCCGGCACTGCCAGCCATTACGGCGCCGCCCGCCAAGCCTTCGCAAACTGAGAATTCAGAGCCCTCAGACCTCCCCTTGGAAACCCAGTGGGCACAGCTCGAAAGCCGGGCTAGGCAATGGCGCAAGACTCGCCAGCAGGCAGCTAAAGAGGAACAACAGGCCTACTGGGAGGTATTAGCCTTCGCCGACCACCCCGACGCTCGTGCCAGAGCCTTGGTGCCCCAGGAGTTTCTGCAGCGGGTCAAGAGAGCCATCAAGCTGCGCGACTACCTGGACGCTGCAGAGGCCCAATTCGTGGCTAACGAAGAGGCCGACAAGACCAGGGCGGACCTGATGGCCCTTCAGCGGCAAAAGCTCCAAGAGTTGGAGGCCCTCCGAGCGGAACTGGCCGCTGTGGAGCAGGAGCGCCAATACGCCCCAAGGCTGCTTTCGGCGGAGCTGCCCCGTCGCGGGCCAGGGCCGACCGTGCTGCAGTACCAGGGAGCCACCGAGCCATGCGGCAGATTCGATGGCCCACGGGTCGACCTCCGGTACAAGAGGTACTGTTGGGTATGCAACCTGACCCAAGTGTCCAGAACGGACAACTGCCCCAACTACGCCCAGCACCAGCTGTTCCGGAACGGGAGATACCCGAAATACGAGTATCCGGAGGCCTGCAGCCCGGTACCGACCCCGGGACGGCGCGGAAGCTCTACCAGGGAATGAAGAACGGCGGCGCGATTAGCCTGCTGGCCTGTTAGCGCTCTCGCCGCTCCAGCGCTGCTACCTGACCTACGACGCTCTCCGCGGGCCGAAGGCAAGGGTGCCTTCGAGGGGCATATCTGAGCCGCTGGGCTGAACCTCGCATGTTCCCCGTAACGAATACCGGCAAGCCGAGTAGCCACTTAGCATCACCCTTAACGGGGTAGCAGAATCCCCGTTATACTATGTTATAGAAAGTTCTATATATGAAAATGAGGAAACTCTCCAAAGTGACCAATTCCTATATATATATATATATAATATAAGCGAGCGAGATTCAACGAATAAATTTATTATAATTAATTATAGCCTTATATTATATTTATACTTATTTTTATACTTATAGTATGGTAAATATTTCATTGTATTGAACGTATTGCAAAATAAAAAATTATTTTTCTATTAATTTAACAATAAAAATAAACAATAACAGTATAAATATAATATAAGGCTATAATTAATTACAATAAATTTATTCGTTGAATCTCGCTCGCTAATATTATATACAGTGCGGGTCAGCCACTTTTACCCCCCCACGGGCAAAATCAGTCTAACTTCAAAGTTTTATATCTCTAGTAGAAATTCACGTACAGAGACGCGCGTAGGTGCGTTTGAAAGGTCTTTTGGAGAGCTTTCAAATGATATGACTCATGGTTGCCATCGATTGTTTTTTTAAATTTTGCAACAATTATGCAAAATTGAAAATTCTGAAATTTTTTTATTATTTTTGACAATTAGCCAATTTTGGAAAAAAAATCGTACGAAAATTTGAAGTACACCATTTTTTAGCTATTACCAAGCCCTATCTGAATCACTCATCAAAAATTTATTTTTGTCAAATATGACGCGCGCACGAACATTTTTTCCTGGAAGTGACAGTTTTTTTCAACATTTTTTATCTCCGTCAAATTGTAACAATCGAAAAAAATTTAAGAGAAAAAATGTTTGTTTTTTCACGTAGAATACTGCAATAATTTTTTTTTCGGTTTTTCAAAAAATTTTTTTTTTCGGTTTAAATTATTTTTCAAGGTCGAAAAAAAAAAGATTTTTTTTTTGATGTAATTTACGATACTTGTTATGTAGTATTATTGAAAGGGTGGAAAAAAATTTTTTTTTTTGGTTTCTCATCTTTTTAGCGTACCGACTGTGAGAAAAAAAATTGAAAAAAACCGAAAAAAAAAATTTTTCGAAAAACCGAAAAAAAAATTATTGCAGTATTCTACGTGAAAAAACAAACTTTTTTTCTCCTATAAAATTTTTTTCGATTGTTACAATTTGACGGAGATAAAAAATGTTGAAAAAAACTATCACTTCCAGGAAAAAATGCCCGTGCGCGCGTCATATTTGACGAAAATAAATTTTTGATGAGTGATTCAGATAGGGCTTGGTAGAAGCTAAAAAATGGTGTACTTCAAATTTTCGTACGATTTTTTTTCCAAAATTGGCTAGTTGTCAAAAATAATAAAAAAATTTCAGAATTTTCAATTTTGCATAATTGTTGCAAAATTTAAAAAAACAATCGATGGCAACCGTGAGTCATATCATTTGAAAGCTCTCCAAATGACCTTTCAAACGCATCCACGCGCGTCTCTGTACGTTAATTTCTACCAGAGATATAAAACTTTGAAGTTAGACTGATTTTGCCCGTGGGGGGGTAAAAGTGGCTGACCGGCACTGTATATGTATATATGGGTGAAATTCAAAAAATTGTAAATACATGTTTTTGGGCCCTAAGTTTTTTATGGAAACTATATCCACATGTCTACTTGATATAGTTCGTTAACAACAACCCTAAACAACTCGATCAAATACTAAAACATTATTTAAAACACTCATTTTGGTCTGCATGACCGAAAAACAAGCAAAAATGTCCTAATGTCACGCGTCGCGGGCGCAGAAGTATTCGTTTTTCAAAGAAAAATGTATTCAAATAAATATTTATTAAAAATCTACTACAATGATTTTTGAAGGTCTTACAACAAGGAGTCGAATGGTGGGGTGCAGAAATGCAATAACTTAATAAATAGTGTTCAAAATTAAGCTTAAAGTTATGTTTTTTTTTGTCCTCGTGTCACGCTTTCGACATTTTATGGTATAAATATTTAAGAAGTCAAAAATTCAATGCTAAATGATTTCAAATATTAACATTTGTTTATTTTCTATCAATTGAAGGGGTTATTGGTATGATAAGTTGTATGTTAGGTGAAAAAATACACTTAAATAAGATCGTAAAAAAACGTATCTTTTCTCATGTCCTCGTATCACGCTTACTTTTTTTACGAAAAAAAAATATCGCGATCGAGTAGCGGGGAAAAGAAAGTCCACGCCAAGAGCTTGAAAATGACTATAAAGTATATATTATTATTATATGTATCGATTACAAAGTAACAGCATTGAATAAAAAAAAGAAATATAAATGTCCTCCTGTCACGCTTTTAAAGTTTATTTGCACTTGCATAAGCTATATATGTTTCTAAAATATTTGATATGCTATTTTGGGTCTTCTGTTATGCTGACGTACTATATTCTATCTAAATAAGGGTTATCATTTTTTTTTCAAGCAGAGATAATAATTTTTTTCAAGCAAAATGACTCGATCATTATCGATGATCAGATAAAAGAATTACTAACATCTATACCCGTAAGTCAACACTGTTCTTTTACAAATTTCTTGCGCAAAAATGATCGTGACTGTGCATGTGTGTGAATTTAAGAGCGCAAATAACGTAGACGCACCGATTGCATATAATTGAAGATTGTATAAGTATAGTGCCATTATCGATATTGTTAAATGAGTCTACTTTCCATTACGAACGTACAGAACAAGAATTGCGTTGCTATGCGATTTGTTGTGTTGTTCTGTTTTGTTATTGTTCTCGAGTCAGTTGTGTTTTGACACTGATATAAAAAACAGATTTTGATTAACCTCTGTTCTCAAGTTAATAAACTCGTTTCGTTTTTTTTTTAATCAAGTTGTTTAATTATTTAATATTAAGTGTGTGTGAATATAATAATATCATATTATCAGAATATAATGTACTTTTTTTCAGTAACGTGATATAATTTTTTAAACAAGATAAGTTTGGAAATGCGGTGAGCACAACAAATATTTGTCAATTATACTGCAAAAAGCTTTTTATTTAAAAAATAAAATTACTTAACTTAAAGAATTAATTATAACAAAAGGATACGTGTCGGACCATTTCCATATATTTCAAGCAAAAGCTTATAAAAAACACAACACGTCAGTATTTTTTTTTTTTAATTGTTGTTCATTTGGCGTGTAGCGCTTGGTGACTTTAACAATGTTTAACTCGGGATTAAACAATCTTAAAGCTACCGCTAAGGCGTCAAAAGATTCCTCCTTCCGAGTCCTTTGTATAGCCGTTTTCAGAAATTGGTTTACGATGAAAACTCGCTGTATTATTCGATTTGTTATTAACGTTTGTTTTCAGCGTTTTTTTCAAAAAATCAAAAAAGGGGGTTAAAAAAAAATTTTTTTTTGTCACGGCGTATTGTAGCCACAACCATCTAGATTGCGTAAAAAAATTGCAGCATCACCAAAAAATTTTTTTAGATCTACCGATTGTTTGAAAAATAGTCAATTCCTCTTGCAAAATCTTAATAAACAATAAGATTGCTCAGCAACTGTCAGAGGTATCGAGACCGGGTTTATTGATATCGATTCTGAAAGAGCAGAACTATTCAAAGAACTCATGATTGATTGTATTTTTCATAACTGTCAATGAGAATTATACACAACAAATAATACTATAATTTTACTCTTTCTTTTTGTTCATTAGGCTCCTGGAGACGTAAAAATTAATATTTTTGAAATTTAAACCATATAACCCGATGGCAAATCACACGCTCTACAACTTTATTTCTAAGCATTATAGCTCTAAAGTTGAATGTTCAGGAGTAAAACGCGAAAGAGAGACAAAAAAAGGCCAAATTTCACGTTTCGTACAGATAAACATTTACTGTACAAATAGCTCAAGGAGTGGACGCGTTGCAAGCTGGATTATTAATCAGGGTGATATTCCGGACCTATTGAACAAAAAAAATAGCACTTGGGCGTTACATCCATCATCAATTCTAATTCCACTATTTTTCGGGAGTGGGATGCTCTACATTCGCCGGCCTAGTGACTTCAAATTCATTACTAGTAGCTCGTGTTAAAGCTCTTTCAATATTATTTATAAGGATATCGAGGAAACTCACTAGTTTAACCAAAAGTCGTATATTTTTATTCTAAAACTAGAAGAAAAATAATTAATCGATCTTTGAGAAAGCATACGTCGCTTTTTGATCACAAAAAAAACATTATTTTTTCGTTCATACACTGCTATACTGTATTTATTTCAGGAATCGTCACTGATGAATATATTATTGCTGGTACATATTAGTAATAGTTCTTTCAAGAATTGACGTTTGTAATCAATTCCTTTGGCGCGTTAAACACGCAGAGTACAAAGGCACTCGGGGTTTGAAGCTTGGAGCGCGCAAGACTGGCAGGTAATGTACTTGGGATTTGATTAATTTGGCCCGATCCCACTTGGCGTGTAGAACTCGCAGGTTATAGCATTCGTGGGATTTGACTGTATCTTATTATACAGTAATATTTTACTGAATAATTTGTCAGATTAACACATCCGTACTGATTAACAAATCCGAAATGAGTCTACATTTTTGCTTCTGAAATATTTATGCAATATTTCAAAAACATTTGCAAAAAATATGTCATAAAAGGTTTTCTGAAGATTAATTGACGGAATGAGTTAGAGCTGGTTTGTCCTTCGAAATTATTTTAACTCAATCGAACAAATTTTATGATTTATACTTGTTACTACGTAACAGTCTAGTCCGAATTAGCTCAAAATCGGGCCAATCATGGATGTACGAGTTTGGTGGACTTTTATTGTTGGAATCGTTCAAAAATGTTATATAGAATGATATTCCAGCTTGCGGCTCTAATCGGCCAGGAGCTATTTATTGTATAAGAGTTTAAAACTTGAAAAGTCAAAAAATCTACTTAATCGACAAATTTTTTTTAGTTATATTAGTTTTACTCGTTAAATATACATAAAAACACAAATATGTACGAAGTAGAGTACGTTGTAGAGTAGTTAATTTGCTGTCTAGCTTGCGGTCTTTTCTAATCGATTCTACGAGAGACGTTACAGGAAGTAAAAAATTGTCAAACATGCTATTTTTCTCTTCCGTACCTTGGAAACGCAACTTTTTGCGCCACATTTTGCTCATTATCTCGAAAATCTATAGTTTTTCGAAAAAAACAGGACAAAAGTTGTTTAGAATTGAAAAATACAAGGAGGAAAAATTAAGGAAACAGAAAACATCGAACTAGGAAAAACCGCTGGCCTTTGAAAGCCGCGTAGCGACTCTCGAGAAGGCCAGTATTTTATACATATGTTTATTTTAATGTATACTTTTATATAAATTCATATTTATTGTTAAAAAAATATTATATTTTTTCTATGTGATTATTGTAAAAGTAATGACATAATTCAATTAAATTAAAAAAATTAATTAAATTAATTAAATTAAACTACATCAAATTTAAAAAAAACGTCAAATTTGGCTGACTATAAAGCGAGAGCGCGCAACGAATTTGTAGTAGTTGAATCACTTTTTGCTTTTTGATCGGAGCCATTCCCTCCACTCTTTGCCGCGGAAGAGCCGTTTTTTCGTGCGCTGACTCAACTTTATCGTTCTTTAGATCTTTTCTATCTAAAGAATACCTGCGATAACCTACAGAATCTTTCTTTTTTATAATATTGTTCGTAGGCTTACTTAACTTTGTGATTGAATTACTTTCAATTGCTCAATTAAAATTAGACTCCGACAGGGCCAAATCATACCTTTTTCCGAGTAAAACATTGCATTTTGCTTCCACAAAACATTTAAGAAATATTACTCAAATAAAATGTAAATGCTTAGCCGAAACCTTACAGAAATATTTCAATAAACGTGGCCGAAATATTTCGTGAAATGATAATTGAAACATTGTACATAATACTTCAGTTGATTATTTCTGAAATATTTTGGAAATGTATACAGAGAACATTGCATTTCGCTTGCGCGAAAGATTTCAGAAATATTACTCATATAAAATATGAATGTGATATTCTTGAAATAGAATACGAATCCGTCGAAAGAAGTAAACAAGCAGCTCATGTTATTGAATTTGCAAGATAATTAGTTGGTATATTGATGTTGACATCGCCAAAACATACTCAATCCTATTAAAAAAAATATCGGTTATGTTCTCTTTATAAATAGTTATTGTATTATTTGTATGAATGTATGTATGTAGATGCTAAAATTTTTGAGATCTTCCATGAAGGGAAAATAAAATGTCCTTGTATATCGAAATGATGATGACGAAAAGTGCAAAGTTCTCTAGATACATTACTAAAACATTTCAGAAACGTTTCACTGAAATATTATGTGCAATGTTTCAATCATTATTTCGCGAAAGATTTTGGCCAGGTTTCTTGAAATATTTCTGGAAGGTTTCAAAAAAGCATTCACATTTTATTTTAGAAATATTTCTGAAATGTTTCGTAAAATCTTTCGTGCAAGCTAAATGCAATGTTCTTGGTATATATTTCTGAAACATTTCAGAAACGTTTCAGTGAAATATTATGTGCAATGTTTCAATCATTATTTCGCAAAAGATTTTGGCAAGGTTTCTTGAAATATTTCTGAAATATTTTCAAATAATATTTCTCGGAACATTTCTATGAACTTGCTGAAACATTTTTTGAAAATATTTTTGTGGAAATAGTTTGAAATGTTGATATAATATTTCAGAAAGTTTTCAAAAATATTTCAGTGAAATATTCCATGAAAGATTCATCTTGAAATCTTTCATGCTGTGTGGGAATAGCTGAGCGGTATTATAATTACTCGCCTGTAAATAAAGTTTGAGTTCATTTAGATATTTCACCGGACGATATTTATAACTTTCATTAAAAATTGGACACGTTTAAGCAGGTTGCTTAATCGTTTCAATTATTGTTTCATTTACAATGTAACGGGAAACTGTCTCGTTAACATAAAAATTAATGATAGAAGACGGAATTGAAAGTTTTCGGACTCGGTTAGGCTAGAATGGCTCGTCTTGTCTCTAGCTAGGGACTTCCGTCTACCAAGTGTTGTCGGGGCGTCGTGGCTCCAATGCCAGGTCCCGGCGCTAGACCCACACGCCTAGACACGAAATTAAGGGATCGACAGCATAGGCAGAAGAACGAATTAATATAAACGCGCGTAAAGAACAAACGTGATATTTATTAGCGTTACGCGAATAAATAATTATAGAAAATATACATACGAGAGCGGCGAAGCAAAGAGAGAGAGAGAGAGAGAGAGAGAGAGAGAGAAAGCAAGAAGCTAAATTAAGAGAGAGATGAGGTACGCAATAGTACTTACAAATCGCTGCCCCGTAGAAGTCGGTTCGCAGCAGGCGCTCGGTTCACAGAGTTGAAGGCCCCGAATAGACAAGCGCCGGTGTCAGAAGGCCGTCACACATCATACTCAACACTCTCACTCGCTTTCTCAGTTAGTTATCTCCCCTAGCTCTTTTCCCTTAATTCTCGTGGACAAAGGATTCTGTGATTTAAGGCAAGGGTATCGAGTTACTAGCCGGGCACGTGCGCTCGCGTCGAAAACTACTCGCCGAATCTGTCGCGCCAAGCAACCGAGCTCCTTCCTCGCGATCCGCGCGTTCAATAATTGAACAGTCTCTCTCTCTGTCCGACTCTCTCTCTCTCTCTCTCTCTCACCTACCTTACTTCAGCCCACTGAAACTCAAATGACATATGTTATATACATTTAACTTATACAAGTATATTAGGACATGGGAGAAAGAAACATTCGCACTCGTTATAACAATAGATCTATTTTGATAATTATTTTTAAGTTTATCAATATTTCCTCGAAGTACTGAAAATGTTTCATTCATTTCTAAAGTAACATTATTTTTTGTGCGAATAATATTATTGAAATTATCATCACATCTTTCTTTTAAGATAGCAATAATTTTATTTCATTTTACTAAATTTGATTCTAAGTTTTCAATTATACAGTCCGACAAGATTTTTGTACAAACAAATTTATATACATGGTTCCCCAAAGAATTTTTGGCGCTAAAACTGAATCCGGTCTCAGATTGTTTCTAGCACATCAGGGTTTTGAGATATCTTAATCTAAAAGTGTGAAAATAGCGATTTTTATCTATATTTGAGGTTATGTTGCACCACGACATTATCTACACGTAAAAAACTAAAAACGACATATTAAAGAAGCAGTCTAGTTCTTTTAAATGCCGTTGAGTTTGCTCAGTTTGCTTATTTTTTTTCAGATATTAAATTTCAAAGTTTTTCATTTCATGAATATTGTACCTTTCAGAACATATAGCTTTGAACGTTTTGACGTCGAATTTTGTGTCAAGCTTCTTCAATCAATTACTGTTCTACAACAAAATTAAGATATATACCATGGACAGGCCTACCCAACTTCAACCTAAATTACGTCATCCCCACGAACCCTTACAGCCCTTATAAACCACCCCTACCTGAGGAGGGGTATATCAGAGACGATGTCAATGAGATATTCATTTTTTTACAGAAAAGCAGTTGATTAAACTCGCTCTACCAAGGGTTAGGTGGGTTAGTTTGCTTGGGGGGTTGGTAGAGGGGGTTTCTGAGGGTTGTAAGGGTATCTGGAGATAGAGTACGTCAAGGAGAAAACAGATAAGCCTATCCGTGGTTGAGATCTTAGGTTCCTCATAGAAAAGCAGTCGATTAAACTCGCTCTACCCAGATTTATCGTAGGTAGGTTAGCCTGTTTGAGGGTTGGCAGGGGTGGTTTTTAAGGGTTGTAAGGATTTGTGGGAATGATATAATTTAGGTTGAAGGTAGGTTAGCCTGTCTATGGTATATATCTTAATTTTCTTGCAGAACAGTAGTTGATTGAAGTCGTTTGACATAAAATTCGACGTCGAAACTTTCAGAGCTGTACGAGTATGTTCTGAGAGGTACAATATTTATGAAATCGAAAAACTTTAAAATACAATATCTCAAAGAAAAAATAAGCTATTTGAGCAAACTCAACGGCGTTTGAAAAGACTAGGCTGCTACTTTAAGATGTCGTTTATAGTTTTTTGTATATAGATAATGTCGTAGTGCTACATAACCTCAAATATAGGCAAAATTCGCTATTTTCGCACTTTCAGTTTAGGATATCTCAAAATCCTGACGTGTTGGAGAAATTCTGAGGCCGGATTCGGTTTCAGCCCCAAAAATTCTTCGGGGAACCATGTATGATTTGCTTGTGCAAAAATCTTGTCGGACTGTGTAATCACTGGAAATCGCTAGAGCAATGGCTAATGGATTTGTTAAATTAAAGTTAGATTCCTTCCATAGCTCTTCGTTTTAAAGGAATCAACTAGCTTAGAAATCTGTTATATTGTAAAAAAGTACGCGAGATGATTTTTTTATTTGACAAACAACAATTTTTTTTTCTTTAGAACAGCTATCATATATTTAATAAATATAAATGCATTGAACAATAACTAGTTTATTGAATAATACTTCTGAAAAGATTTGAAAATTAAATAAAAAAATTCATATAATATAATTTATCGTAATATAACGAATAATTTTTATCTTCATATTTAATTTTTATCAATAATTTATATCTTGTGCAATCTTAGCGGAAAAGGCATTTAGTTATGATATATTTTCTTATCTGTTTTATACATATTATTAAGTAGATGTTCGATTGGAATTTGTCCGATCGTGTCTTGAAAAAATAAGTTTCCAATTATACTTGATCGTACATGACTTATTAAAAGTAGAAGTCGTACAAGTTTCAAAAATTTTAAATGAATATACTGAGTAGTTGTATAATTATAAAGAGAACACAGCGCCTGCATATGAAGAGTTTCAATCGTTCCAGGATCAACTAGCATTGTCAAATCTGTAAGAAAAATATTAGTTTTATTGGTTTAATGTTGTAAAATCAATCATTTGATTGAAATACAAAACGTCCAACTTTATTTAAAATAATATTTTTCAACCGACCTTTGTATTTTTTTAATATTTTTAATATACTGGTTAATAATTTTGAATCCACGTAAAATTATTAAATTTAGGAATTAAACTTGTCAAGGGTTTTGTTAGTGACTTAATTCAAGTTACTATTACAATAATGAGTCGATATCCGTGTATCTTCAAGATAAAAATGGATACTGGTAGCGTCTCACTATTGTCTTCTACTGTTGTCTGTTGTTCGGGTGGGGAAATGGTTGTGACAACGATGAATCACCGTATGGTGCTGTTAGACCCAGCAGCTGATATTTTATCGTGAAAGATATGATGAATGGAATAATTATAGGAAAGAATTAGGGGTATTGCTCATGGAATTAGTTGGGTGGAGGTATTACGTTAGACTCGATTCTGGATAGGTATCAGTGACTATCGAGAGTTGGGTTGATGACATTGCATGTGCATGTGGGTATCGATTAAAAATTGGATAGATGTATTCGGACGTATCGAGTAATGATTAATTAGAAGAATATAGCTGGTACTATTGACGATATCGATTGTGTATGGGATATTGTGGTAGAATCTATTGGGCGTAGTGATTGTTCGATCGTATTGAGTAAGTACAGCCATGATAGTAGTTATTGAGATATATGGAAACGTGGGTATTGAGAGTTGCAGAAACATGGCCATAGATATAGATAGTAATGGTGGTGGTAATGAAGAAGCACTTGGTGTAACAACAGATATATTCAGTCGGAATCTATAGTTGATCGATTAGGTTATTGTTCCAGATATGATGACTTGATTAATGATTAGAGGATAAGAGTAATTGGTGGGAGATGTGTTGTGGTACAAGACGTTTGGAAATGGAAAAAGGTCTTGAAACGATTATTTGGAATAAGGTGGTTGAAATATCAGTAATGTAGGGTGATTTATAAGGTGCGAAGACATGGTGGATCTGTGACACCCTCCTAGCGAGAAGCGATCTTCTGCCTTTTCTGTTTGCTATGTGTGAGTGGTGGCTATGGGATACATTTTACTGAGTCCACGAGGCCACTACATTCTCGTACCTGTTACTAGTATTTTTTGTCTCGTTAGATGGTAGTGGAACTATCCTATTATGATTTTTTAAAAGATTGGTCCTATTTACGTTAGAAATTTCATCTCATTATAAAAAAAATATGGTGAAGTTAGCATGCCTTATGGGAATATAATATGGTTCAGTTGCTTATTAAACTAAAATATATAAAAAATGTATAGCTAAAAAATTCTGTCAATTGCTAATTGGACCACTGTTTTTGAAAACGAATGAATAAATTAAATGCATCGGTGTGCATATGGCGCGTTTATTGTGTAATGGGTCGAGGTTGAGTATTAAGCATTCGAATAAATGAAGTCTGAACTGAAAGAATAAAAGTGTTATGATCTACTTATTTATTTAAGAACACACACAAATTGATATTGTATTTATTAAGATTAATTAAACACGTTCACGCATACTAAGAATAAGGAGAGGATATATACAGTTATCAACGCTGAAAAAAACTTTTTTTTCGTTTTCAAGACAAACAAGGTTTCTGATTGATTACTGATTTACCGCTAGCACAAGCGTTATCCAAGCAGTTAGATTCTTCGGAAAAAATGAGACCTCGTGGTTCGTCAGCTCCACGGTATTTTACGACTCCAAACTCATTTTCTAAAGTGTGTAATGTGTATGTGTTTAGTATCGAGTGTTTCCGTCTCTACTCCTAATTACAGCTTGCAACCTTTGTCACATATTCGAAATGCAATTTCGGATCATCCGTTGAGGGATCTTACGCCAAACTCTTATCCAGAGCGTTCTCTAATTCTGCTAAATTATTCAGATGGGGATAATTTTGACGCAATCGGTGGGCTAATATGTCTCAGACGTGCTCTATGGGATTCAGATCAGGACTCATTAAAGGATGCTTCAACAATCTGATGTTTTTCCTCTGAAAGAATGGATGGGTAATATTCGCTGTGTGAGGTCTAGCATTATCTTGCATAAAAATCCTCTTCAGTTTCATGCTAACGGTAACACGTGAGGTTGCAAGATTCAATCGATGTAACGCCTAGCATTAAGAGTACTCGAACAATCACTAAAGGAGTACGAGAATTCTGTGAAATTGCAGCCCAAACCATTACCGATCCTCTACCGTAAGCAGCTATGGGAGGAATAAAACGCTGTTGATAACGTTGACCTGTACGACGCCAAGCTCGAAGTCTTCGGTCGTTACCGTACAGGCAAAACCGAGACTCGTCAGAAAAAAAACGCTGTTCCAATTTCTCATTGACCAGTTCACATGGTTGTGAGCGTACTGCAGACAAGCTCTACGATGTGCAACGGTCAACATCAGTCCACGGGCAGCAGTTCGAGTACGGAGTCCAGATTCGTGAAAACGATTTCTTACCGTCGATCGTAAAATATTTCGCGGCTGTCGTTGTTGTTGACGATTCGGGAAGTTTCGAGTGATGACGTTTGCTGGAGCAAAATGGTCTTGGATAGCCTGTCGAATGATTGCTCGATCATCTCGTTGCTCGATGTCGTCCTTGTCCAGCACGTCGTTGGTATTCATTTGTTTCCCGGAATCGGTTGTACGCACGAGATACAACCGAAGCACTTGAACCGAGTTTTTTACCAACCTGTCGTTATCTGTACCCTTTCTGAACAAAGGTCATTATCCGAGCGACTTCTGGGGCAGATAAATGTCACCTGGGAGGCATTACGGGATAAATTGGAATTTAAAAGCTGCTGTTAGTAATTTCTATAAAAATTATGAAAAAAACTATTCGTTGGTTTTTATTACCATAAGTCGAAAAGTTTTGAAAAAAACTGTTTTGTGTCACGTAATGGCTCTGTAAAAAACGTAGAAAAATTTATCGCTCAGAATTTCGCGCAATGAGTACCATGGGCACCTTCGGGATATCAACTTTAATTCTATTCAATAAAATTTTTTTTAGGAAAAAAAAGGTTTGAATGTGTCCATAGCTTCAATGAGGTAAGTTAGAAATGGTTTCTTGGTTTTGTTTAATTTAAAAAATTTTGAAAATTTAATTTTCCAAAAAATCAATTAGCGGGAAGTTACAGGGATGGTCTTTAGGGTGAGCCGTTTTCCACATTTTTTGTTGTTGATTTTTTCGATATTTTTTAAGGAAATTTTAAGGAATTTTTTTAAGCGTGAGGAAAATTTTTTTAAAAAATTTTTTTTCAACTTTCAAAAAAAATGTTTGAGAAAATTTAAAAAATTTTTGTTTCAAATTTTGTTGTATTTTTTTTCGTTAATCAATCTTCAGAAAACTCAAAATTGAGTAAAAAGTCGAAAAAAATGAAATTATTGATTTTTAATAAGATTAAGTCAAGTTTAAGGAACAAAAACCTTGTTCCCTTAATTTTTTAAAAATTTCAATCAATCGGTCCAGGAAAACCGCTGAACCTATCGATCTAAAAATCTAGGGGGGTCTCTGGGGGACATTAGACTGTAAAATTTCTCTTTAACCGTACCTTTTCCGCCCATATTACTGAAGATACAGTCAAGTAACCAAAAATGGCGAAAATGTAACTTTTTTCACTTTTTTCAATTCAATGTTAGAGATGGAAAAAAATTTTTTTTCCAATCAGTCATGACAGATTTTTGTAGGATCTTCTGCAGAAAACTAAACCCCCTATCCGTTTGCTGGGCGACCAGTAGTTTCAGAGATATCGGCACTTGAGTGAAAAAGAATCCTTTTGCATTCAAAATTCGATATCTCAAAGACAAATGGTCGTATCTGATTCACGCAAAAAGCAAATTGAAGCTGAATGAACAGGCTATGCGATCTATGCATTGATCTAGCTCGAAAAAATTTTTCATGCCCATAAAGTAAAATAATAAGATAAAATTTTGGAAAATTTTTTTTTGTGCTTTATCCTAGCATTGCATGGCTACAGGTGGTCCGAAAAATTTGTAACCAAAAAATTCGAAATCTAGAGTCTTCAAGATTTAAAAGCTATATTTTTTATTTCCTGTACGACAGTTTATCACTGAAATACAGCTTGTTGAAAATTGCTAAAAAAATTAGAAGATTTTTTTGTTTCTTTAATTTATGGGAGATGTGTAATAGCCCTCATATAACTCTTTTTGATACTTGATTGTCTCAATCTTCTAGGTACTTTTAGGCTGTTGTTTCATGTTGTCTTGATTTTATTATTGTATGTTATAGAAAGTTCATGGTAATGGTTTAGTAGTGATTCTAATGAGAAGGTTTTTCTTACATCAACAGGTTGTTTCTCAATGATGAATTTATTTTTATTAACTACCGTATTATCCGGTGTATAAAACGCACCCTAAAATTTGAAGGCACATTTTGAAAAAAAATGAAAATTTTGATAAAAATATAGTTTTCAGGAAAAAATTCGTTTAATTGTAATAAAGCACGTCTATTTTGTAATTAAAGTTAATTACGGGATGATAAAAAATATTGATATCTGTTAGCCAACGATGATTAGATACTAATTGCCGTTGCCCATCTCTTACCACGGGGAAGTCGACAATCTAAAGAGACATTTTCTTTTTTTTGTTTTTTGTTGTTTTTTTATTTTTTTTTTGTTTTTTTGTTGTTTTTTTTGTTTTGTAAGGGGGTGATTATCCTACAAAATAAGAAATTTATTAACGCACAAACTCCCACGATGCAGAGCTAACCGCCGCTCCATTAAACACGTATGGCTATACGTGTATTCGCCTTTACGTTTGATACTTTCGTTTCAGTGTCTTCTTTTCAACCGAGTTGAACTCACCTTAAGTCACTTGACTTGTGACACTCGATCTATCTTCAGTATGAATGACTTAATGCCTAATCCGTCTAATCCCTGTAACGTCGGGCCATTTATTATCAATAAATTTTTTTTTTCCTCATGTACTTTTGCGTAGCTTAAATTTTAACTCCGTAAACGAGCAAAGGAGAGCATTCAGCTGAAACAGCTGGAGGACACGTGAAAATAGCCGTCCCTTTGTCGCGCGCTTTCCGAATTTTACCTCGAACGATCGTAAAGTTTTTTTTGAGTAGATTTAGATATAGAGTAAAGGAGCCGCGGAATTCCACCTGCATCCTGTTATTCGATTTCACCCAAAAGTTTTCCACTTTTAGAAGCTAAAACTTTTGCTATATAAAAAAAATCTTAATAATTAATTTTACACAAATGAATCGGGAAAATAACAGCATGATAGGAAAATTTCGCAGGTTCTTGAAGCCTCCCACACACTTTTTGATTAGAAACATAGTTGCCGCGCAATCATTGAAAATAACTCAAAGTTTTAAAATTATAAATTATAAAAATGAGGTAAATAATCGAAAACAGTTACTTGAATGAATTTTAGCAAATCAGTTATACAGTCCACAATTAAATAATACCCCTTTTTCGTTCCATATTATTTAAACAACGAAGTGAGGTAATTAATTAAGTTACTAATTATAAACATGTAGGATCAAAGATTTTCGCGTAATATATGTTAAATAATAAGAAACTTGCGTTATTTTTAAGAATTAATTGTAATAATTTTACGTAATAAATAAATTAATAATTATAAGAAAAACTGTAATAAAAATGGTACTTGGAGAGTCATCTAGCGAGATAAGGCCCAAACTCTTGAACGCGCGCCCCCAATTCTCACCACGCCCCTGAACCAATTAGGGCCCGAAATCCGAAAGAGAAAAGGAGGGAAAATCTCGGTCAGCCAATTAGAATTCACTGGCATTTCCACTCTTCCCAAATTTTGAGGGACTGAAAGAGGGATTTTCCTCCCAACCACCCCCAGGGTTTAAAAGGGCGTGCGCAAGCGAAAATCGCTCTCTCTCGCTCCTCGCAAGCTTCAAAGTTTACCTCGGTCGACCAAGTATCAGGTCCAGATTCATCTCTCCAAGTACCAGTCAATTATATCAGTCAACTGTAGTCAGTGTCCAAGTACCAATACATTGAATAAAAAGAAAAGTAAGTTGAAACTAAAATTTTTTATCACTATCTCTCTTTTTCCTCTTCTTGTTAGAGTAGCCGATCGAAACTCGTGAGAAATAGGTCTTCGAAAAAGTATTTCAGCAGGAATTGGGATACTTTTCAATAAGACAGTCGCGCCGTTAAACAAAATTTAAATACTTTTTATGTGATAATTCCGGCAAGGTTTGGGATTTTCACATCCAAGTCCCGATTCCATTGGACCCTGGTGTTTGATGGAAGGCTTGTAGTCAAGTTCTATTTTTCACTCTTTTTACGCGAAACGCGAAGTAGAAAAGCTCTAATTCTCCAATTGCTCGTCCCGGTTTAAGCGTACGCACGCAAACCAAATAGAGCACCTGAGATTACGTCCGCCTCAGACGTACCTGAGATAGTGACCCGGACGTCACATCCCCTAGAGGAAATCGGATTAAGACTTAAGCTTTTATAGATCTATTAACTATTAGGAAACGAAATGACGTAAACGGCGAATAAAATAAATGAAGTTTAATTAGTAAAAAACTACAGTCTTTTATGGGCCGAAAGACTAACGCACGCGAATAGGATTTACAATTATTAATTATAATTCGGTGAGAGAGAGAGAGAGAGAGAGAGAGAGAGAGAGAGAGAGAGAGAGAGAGAGAGAGAGATACTTTCGAAAGTATTTTGTCGCGCAATAATAAAGGGATGTGCACCTAACCTGCGGTGTAATTACAGTGATCAGCCGTAATTGTTGTAGAGAATCAACGGTGCTCCTTGAATCAGCTGCGCTGCCTCTCTCAAAAATATCTGCTGCTTTTGTTTCTGCTGCTTTAGATGATGCTGCTGTGATGCTGCTGCTTTGATGCTGCTATCACTCACGCACACCAAAAATTATCCAAGAAACTTTATAGCAAATAACGGCAAAATACTATGCAAAAGTATAGGCGGTACTTACTCAAAAACAGCTGAGGCTTAACTGCCTATTTTCAAAACTTCGCACGCCCTCTCTCTCTCTCTTAGTCGTTTAAACTAACATTGCGAGTATACGAATCGCGAACGGATCGATTAATCAAATCGACTACCGTTGCAGTTTTTTTTGTTTTTTTTATTTTTTATTGTTTTATTTAAGTTTCTTTTTGTGTTTTCTTTTTTATTTTTTTACCTTATTCAAATTTATAAATTTTAACTTTCTAAATCGGTAATTGTATCGCTGTCGGATTCGCTGTTGGAGTCATTTGATTAAATTATTTGTTCAGAATCATCTTCAGCTGAAGAGACTTCATCTTCATGTGTATCTCATTTATAAAGAAGATTATCTGAGGAACTATCTAGAGCAATATTGATACCACATTTCAAAACAGATTTTTTAACCATTTTCACATCGACTTTGGTCCATGATTCTTTGACCCATTCACAAACTTGAGTGATAGTGGGTCGTTGAAGAGCTCCTAACGGAGAGAACTTATGCACGTTTGAGTCCATCATCCAGTCGTTCCACTTTTCTCTCATAAAAACTATAAACGGTTTATTCAATGAAATATCGAGTGGTTGAACTATCGAAGTGAGCCCACCAGGTATGATTCCCAATTGTGTAGAATTTTGATGAAATTTTTGTCTTACAGAATCTAACAAATGAGACCGAAATTGATCAAGAACGAGAAGTGGTTTTTTTTTCAAAAAGCCGCCTTGTCTTCTACACCAAACTTTATCAATCCAAATTTTGATACCATCTTCTTCTATCCATCCTTTTCGGTATACATGCACTATTACACCTGTCGATATTTTATCCTTAGGTATAGTTTTACGTTTAAAAATGATTATTGGAAGTAGCTTTACACCATGAGTCCAGTAAGCAAGAACCACGGTGTAGTGGGATTTTTCACGACCACTTGTCTTTATTGTAATCATTTTTTGTCCTTTTTTCGAAACACTTCTATTTGACGGAACATCCAAGGTCATAGGTGTTTCGTGCATATTTGCTATCTGTCCGATTTCAAAATTCATTGCTTGTTTACGGTGAATTATATACCGGTGAAAAGAGAGAATTTTGTCTTCGTACTCTTTTGGCATTTTTGAACAAATTTTTGTTTTCACTCGCATAGCTAAACCATTGCGTTTCATGAAGCGGTGACACCATGACGGACCTCCTTTAAAATCATTTATTTGACTTTTTAAAGCTACTCTTTGTGCATGTATGCATATCATTTTTGTTGAAACAGCTAAATCTTTGGAACGATTATCTTCAATCCATTGTTTAACTTCATCCTCTAAAATAGGCCACTTTGCTTTTTTACCACGTTGCGCATGCTTTAATTTATCCATTTTTATCAAATTATTCTTCTAAGAACGCCAAAGTCTTATAGTTTTTTTTGTCGGTGGTAGGCCAAAATGACGTTCGGCAGTTCTATTGCCATGTTCTTCAGTAAATTTGATCACCTTCAATTTATAGCCTGCTGTGTACAATTTTTGTTTGTTATTTTCGCTCATATTGGAATTCAAGTTAGTCTCTTACTTAAAAAAACACTTTCAAAATTATATTAAAATAAACGATGCAACAAAAATACCGTTTTTATAAAAAATCTCGTATTAATTATCTAGTATACGAGGGTGGTCCGATAAGTACTTAGCCTACAAAAGAAAAACGAAAATTTTGGAAAAGTGGCGTTTTATTTTTCTACATAGTGTCTTTTTAGTTCGATACACTTGGCCCAGCGATGCTCCAACTTCTTTAACCCATCTGAAAAATACGTTTCCTCGAGGTCTGAAAAGTAGGCTTCTGTGGCAGCGATTACCTCCTCATTCGACTCAAATTTCTGCCCGGCGAGTGACTTTTTCAAATTTGGAAACAAAAAGAAGTCGCACGGAGCCTAAATCTGGAGAATACGGTAGATGGGGCAGCAGTTCGTAGCCTAATTCGACCAATTTGGCCATGGCGACGGCGGAGGTGTGAGCCGGTGCGTTGTCATGGTGAAAGAGCACTTTTTTCTTCGCCAAATGGGGCCGTTTTTCCTGTAATTCGACGTCGAATCGGCCCAATAATTCGGCATAGTACAGCCCTATGACCGTTTTGCCCCTCTCCAGGTAGTCGATGTAGATCACACCTTGTGAATCCTAGAAAACGGTGGCAATCACCTTTCCGGCCGATGGGGCAGTCTTCGCCTTCTTCGGAGCACTTTCGCCGGGTAAAGTCCACTGTTTCGAATGTTCCTTGGTCTCTGGTGTATACCGGTGGATCAATGTTTTGTCGACTGTCTCGAAACGACGCAGAAACTCCTTCGAATTGCGCTTAAACAGCGTCAGACATTGCTCTGAAGTTGTCTCGCGGTTGCGCTTGTTGTCCGGAGTGAGCAAACGCGGCACCCATCGCGCCGACAGCTTTTTCATGCCCAAAATTTCATGCAGGACATGACCCACGCGGTCTTTTGAGATGCCTACGATCTTAGCTATCTTGCGCACCTTCAATTGTCGATCTGCCAATACGAGATCCTGAATTTTTGTCACGTTATCCTCCGTGGTAGCCGTTTTCGACGCGCCTGGACGTGGCTCTTCAAAAATCGACGTGCGACCCACGTTGAAACTCGTTAAACCAATTTTTGACGGTCGCCATCGAAGGAGAAGAGTCACCATACACAGCATCCAAGCGCTTTTTGATTTTGCTGCCCGATTTCCTTTCCAAAAACAAGAATCGAATCACCGACCGATACTGCTCTTTTTCCATTTTTCAAAAATTAACGGACACACTTGCTTTCACACGCTCTCAAAAATAAACTACAACTCCGATCCGGCTGAAATCTTGACAGTAACCATCGAGAAGGTTGTACTACGTGATAGAATATTTCTTTTGCGAGAGTGGCGCCATCGGGCGTTGAGGCTAAGTACTTATCGGACCACCCTCGTATTATGCGACGTTTTTTGATCCAAAGTGGCATATAGGTACTAGGTATTTTTTATCATCCTCAGTCATAAAGTACGTTTACTATATATTATTAAAATAATAAAAAACTTATCTATTAAATAAGTAATTACTCTTTGTCATCTGCTAGTTTTGAAAGATATTTATAGGTAGTGAGGGTTGGCTTATTGCTACTATTCAGGCGCATGTTTTAGTTAGGTTAGTGGGTTTGTAGGTTTGGGGTTTGTCGGTTTGAGGTATCTTACATTCGGTGTATAAGGCGCAGGCAGATTTTGGAGTCAGCTTTGACGGTAAAAAGGTACGTCTTATACACCGGAAAATACGGTATTTTAAATAATCTGTTTTGTAAATTTTGTAGTCCTTTAATTTTATCAGAATAAGCTCCTTCCCATGCAATAATTCCGTAAGATGCAATGCTATGGAATAGAGCGTAATAGATCATCCTGAGCACTTCCGTGCTCATTATTTTCCATAATTTGTAGAAGATAAATACTTGGTTAAATACTTGGTTCTTTTGTATAAATTTATAAGTAAAGGTCCCATCTCATATTGCTATCAAAAGTTACACTTACGTACTTTATGTAGTCTTGTCTGTGAATTGTTTTATCTTGTATAGAAATATTCAAGTTTTTCTGTGTGCTATTACAGTTAATTCCAATTTGAACATAGGCTGTTTTATCAATGTTTAACGATAGTCTATTTAAGGCTAACCAGTCACCTACTTTTTGTAATTGTTTATTCATATTTCTTTCAGCTTCTGTCCAACTCCTACCAGATGCGATGACTGCAGTATTATCTGCAAAAGATGGGATAGAATTTTCTGACATATTCGAAAGAATATCATTTATGTAGAGTAGGAAAACCAGGGGTCCTAGGATCGTTCCTTGTGATACTTCCATATTTATTGTTTCAGGTTTACTAATGTTGTTATTTACGTTAACAATTTGTTTTCTGTTGGTTAGGTAACTTTTGATAAGATTATAAGCCTTCCCTCATATTCCGTAGCAGTATAATTTATTCAGCAGTATAGTATGATCTACTGTATCAAAAGCTTTTGCTAAGTTAAGGAAGGTGATAATAATAGGATCTCCTTGATCGAGTTGATTATATATTATATTCGTTATGTGGTAGAATGCATCTTTTGTACTTTTATTTTTCTGGAAACCAAATTATTTATTAGAAATTAAATTGCAATCATTTACAAAACTAATTATTCTTTTGTGTATTAGTTTTTCAAAAACTTTAGTCAAGTTCGATATAAGTGATATAGGGCTGTCATTTGTTGGTAAATGTTTTTCTTTGGCTTTATGAAATGGGAATTATGTCCGCTTCTTTAAGTGCATCTGGCCATTTTTCTTTGTCTATGTTAGTTTTTATAATGTGGACCAGGGGCGCTGAGATGAAACTTACTAAAGTTTTAAGTACTTAGGAATTTATTCCGTTAACACTAACTTTTTTGTTTTTTATTTTATGGATTATTTCTTGTATTTCATATATATTTGTTGTCTTCAAAAATATAGTTTTGTTGTTCATCTCTGGCATTTGTATGTTTTTCCCACGTTACAGAAGAATTCGTTCATTTTATCGGCTATTTTTTGTGTGTCTGTAATTTTCATATTTTTCTAAGTATGGAAATCGATATTATTAGGTTTTTTTAAGTGTTTTTCCCTAATTTGTTGTTTAGTATTGTCCATAGATTTCAAAAGGTTGTCGATGTTGAGGTTAATTTTAATTCTGTCAAAGTTTTCTTTTGCTTTATTAATTACCTGGTATAACATTTTAACTTATTTCTTATAATTCTCTTTTTTTACTAGGTTATTGGGATCTTTTTCCAGATGTCATAAGGTTTTTCTTTTGTTTTACATGAATGAACGATTGCCTTAGTTATCCAGGCATTTCTCGGTTGGTTACTATTATTATTTTTGATACTGTAATTTGCTACATTTATACATAATTGAATGTTTCTTATTAGTTTCCTGATAGCTTGATTAGAATTATTTCTATAGCTATGATTTCTGACCAATTTCTTGTGTTTGCAAAATTTATTAGTTTGTGAAAATTTATTTTTGGATCGTTATTAATGTGCTTTATATCTTTTTTTAATGGAGTTTAATGTCATTAAAATTAGATAATGATCATTAAAAGGTATGTTAAGTAGGTAAGTATTGTATTTAATATTTTCTAGTTTTATGAAAAAATTGTCTATACATGAGCGCTTACTATTATCATCTCTAGAAGGTTAGGTTATGGAGTTGTATCTTGGGCAGTAATCATTTTCTAGTAAAAGTTGTAGAACATGTTGGTCTAGTATGTCTTTATTTAGTGTGTCACAATTAAAATCGCCAACTAATATACAATTTTTGTTATTTTATGTATTAGCAAAAGATTCTTTATGCTTGTTAGAAATTCTGTTTTGTGTATGTCGTGTGAATGGTAGATAGCTAATAATACTAATTCGTTTTTATTTTCAAGCTTAATTATAGTATTTATAAATTTTAGTTTATTGATTTGGATAGTTTCAATGATTTCTGTAATTTCGTTATTTATATATGTATTTATAGCTTACAATTTCTTAAAGAATTTTTATAATGTTTTTCGTTGAATACTATGCATAAATTACGAAGATTTTGTTATAAAATGGTATTGAGGATAAAATTTTGAGGTACTTTTCACCCTCTAAATAGATGATTCTGCCAAACAAAAGTGTACACGTCTTTCGCTTGCTAGAGCGTCATAGCACATTAAATAACCGGTATAATTTACGATTGACGATTGCCTATATTGTATTAAGAACATTCAGGGGTTTCATCTTCGAAATAATAGATAATAGGAAAACACTGAAACATGTAAATTTTGTTTTATCATTTTCTACTATAAAAACAGTTTCTTAATGTTTTTAACATAATTTTTTGATTTTGTAGATTAAAAATACATTTAAAAATATCTTTTTTTTTCTATACGATGTAGGGATTGTAAGCCCCGGGGACGAAATTTATGTTGTTCTGTTACTTTTTTTATAAGAAGTTTATTCCTTTTAGTTTTATTGAAAAATATTCATTACAACTAAAGATATTGCTATAATACTGCTTTCAGAGCTTACTTTTGTAGTTGGGTATTATCCCTTAAATATCTTTTTCTGTCGATAAAAACAAGAAGATAAAAATAAAATTTTATATTTTTTTTTACATATTTCAATTACTGTAAAATCTGAGTTCTGGAACGTTTCGCTGTTAGTAGTTATAAAGTAAGTCTTGTTTATACCAACATCATCCAATCTGGTAAGTAGACGTATTTAGAAAATGATCTCCGAGGTATAGTAATAAACTAATAATAAATCTATCACAGTGTGATGATGCGTCATCACGTAAAAAGTTCGACATACAGGGCTCGCGCGAATTCCTCTCCCGACAAGAGGACGCGGATCAGCTGATGCCGTTTAGCTCACATAAGAGCATATGAATAGCTCCGAGACCTCGCGAAAAATACCTCTCAGGACCCACTCAAATTGATGTGCACGACCCTTACACTTCCGAAAACACTATCACACACAGCAATCCAGACCGACATTCTCCCAGGAAGCCAGGCGACGAAAAAGGTCGCAGCCGAGATCAGCTGATCCTGCTGGCTAATAAACAAGGAGAGCACCGCACATACACACTAACACCACTGGTCGTCAAATTAGCACACTCGAAAGACCGTCCGAAACACAGACGAACGATTGACCTCACGTGCCCCGGGGAGCGACAAGAACAGCGGCAATGGGACGCGATGCTAACGCGTGAGCCGAGCGGCGGCCATGTTGCGACGCGCTCGTTAGCAAGCTTGAGCTAGACCGAGAGTGGGGAAAGGAGAGTGTGAGTCGGCATATGAGTGCGAGTGAGACGACTGATAGGAGAGTGACCGAGAGCGAGAGAGGGGCAGCCGAGCGTATGAGTACGAGTAAGATGGCCGAAAGGAGAGCGATCGGGCGCGAGCGAGGGGATAGCGTAGTGCGTGCGCGTAAACGAGATAAACGATACCGATCCTCATGTAGGGGCGATCGGTAGGGCTAACGAGCATTGGCGCGTAAAGGATAGGTGAGAATGACGCGAAACTGACCAACGCGCGCGACTAGACCGACCAATGACAAGTTGGATAGGGATAGATTGACGAATAGGGTAATACCGACGCTATTTAACCGACAAAAAAGGAAATTAGGCGCCAAAACCCGACCTGTAATAAAATTGCGCGGGTTAAAATACTATTATAGATGGCGCTGATAATCGACTTGACAACAATTTGGATCAATAAGATAAAAACTCGCGACCGTAAGGGGAGGTAATCGAGGAGAAGCGACGAGATGCCGTAAAAAGCCGCGTCAGTAGCAGCGGAGTAGCTTAACGGTGCGCAAGTGAGTGTAGCAGCAATAAGAGAGGGAACAAAGGACAACAGTGTAGTGTAGTATCAGTAGCAGTAAATAGTAGCCGCAGCAAACAGAAAGAGGACAAAGCGTAGCAGTGAAAATAGTATCCGTAGTAATAAGAGAGAGAGGACAAAGGGCAGCAGTAAGTGTAGTATCCGGGCAGTTGAAAAGTGAGTATTCTCCTTCTTTTCTCTTCGTTCCTGCCCATCCGTAACCGAGATCGCTGCCGACTGACCAGAGTGTCGCCTGATCTTCGTGAGATCGCCGATTTATCGGCGCATCAACCTTCCGTGGCCATCGCTTATTTAAATCTTCCTTCAATTTCCTTCGCTTTCTCATCGATTTCCGGCACAAGCCGCGCTCACCGTGGAGGTAGATCGCGATCGCGTCATGGTGCGCCGCTCGTAAAATTCGGAGTAGAATCCGGACGATAGGTAGACCGCCGTGGGTGGACACTGTCGCCAACTGGAGAATCGACCTTGGCCTGACCGGGGGAGCTGACCGTGATTATTTAATAAATAAAATCCCGACTAGAGCGTCGACGGCGAGACGCCATTTTGTGTGCGCAAGAGATTGAGCCCCCCTTACCACTCTTCACCGTTCCCGGATTGCTGATATGGCGCCTTGAGACGTTGCTCTGAAGACCCGCTTCTGAAAAAAGTCCTTGCCCTGACATTTTTTATTAGCCGCCGCCCGTACTTCTCTTCGCACGTAGATTAGGTCTTTGCACCCCTTTTATACATTTATAGGTGGCCAACAAGGCCAGTGTGAGAAAAAGGGAATCAGCGACCCGCCATTCAGCGATCAGAACCAGCCGATCTGCAGCGCTACCCGTCCTCCTTTTTTTTTTTTTTTTATTTAACGTCGCTCTATTTATGCTCCATCAGTGCTAATCAGCGACGGAGGCTTGCAATGTATTTGAGAACAAAGCTACCCGTCCTCCTAACGCGAGAACGGTAGCTGGTGCCCAATTACAAAAGCTGCAACTATTGGCTGACTGCGCCGCTGGTGGCAGTTGAGGCCGGAAGAAGAAGCTAAATAATTTTTCCGTCTCTCTCTCTCCGTCACAACAGTTATTTAATCTATCTGTATTCCAATCAATCAGAAGTTGATCGCCATTACTTTTAGAAATAAAGTAAGAATTACTTCATTAGATATGTACTGTACGCGTTGATTGTTATTAATTGTTATTAATTGACATAAAGAATAAATAATAATAAAAGGATTGAGAAGAATCCGGGCTCGGTTAGGCTGAATGGCTCGGCTTATCTCCTACCTGGGACTCTCATCCACCAGGTGTTGCCGGGGCGTCGTGGCTCCAATGCCAGATCGAGGCGCTAGACCCGCACGCCTAAACGCAAAACTCGAGGGATCGACAGGATAGGCGGAATAATGAATTAAGACAAATCGCGTGAGAACAGTAGACACAGTATTTATTAGCGATAACACGGGTATTACAATAAACGAGAAGGAAATATATATAAGTGCGGCTAAGGAGAGAGAGAAGGAAAGCAAGAAGCCAATTAAACAGAGAGATAAGGTGCGCGACGTTACTTACAAATCACTGCCCCGTAAAAGTTGCTCCGCAGCAGGCGCTTAATCGATAAAGAAAAGGGCTCCGAAGAGGTACGCGCTGGTGGCAAAAGGCTGCCACACACACACAAAACATTCTCGCTCTCTTCCTCTATTCGCCGACTCTCTGAACTCTTCACCCTTGGATCTCGTCGTCATTCTCGTCGACGAAGGCTTGAGTGTATGAAACAAAGAAGATCGGATCGTTAGCCGGGCACGTGTATTCGCGTCGAAACTTTACAGTCGAATCTCTCACGCCGAGAAACCGAGCGCCCTCTTCGTGGTCCGCGCGTGCGATAATCGAGCCCGTCTCTTTCTCTTTCTCTCTGTCCGACTCTCTCTCTCTCTCTCTCTCTGGTGAGCGCCGCACGCACTTTAGATCGGCTCCAGGTTTTTACAGTTTAACTAATATAATTTTGTTGCACCTCTGCGAGCAACTTGTTCCAGGTGATGTGTTGTCCAAGGGGCAGCTAGGCTTGAGCTAGTTAGTGCATAATTTTCCCTGGAATTACACTGGCATTACCTTGAGGTAATTCCCTGGCATTACCTCAATCTGCAGTTGTCACATAACCTGATCCATCTCAATCTAAATGGACGTGAGACTTCAGCAGCTACTGGTATCATCTGGCATCATTTTGCACTACATTGATTTCTCCTGCACACCGGTTTCCTGCAACATCGGCTACTAAAAAACATATTATCATCGCCTACACACCGCTTTAGTGAGAGAGATACATCAAAATCGGTAATTTTATTTCATCTTATCTAATCTAACTCTCGCCTCCTTACCCGGCTGCGCCCTTAATCAATTTCTCCTGTAGCCGTCATCGTTACCTTCTCGACTGAGTAATTTGTTTTGTTGTTTCTGTTAGTCATCAGCCAATTTATTATTAAGAGACCAATTTTAAGTACTCATAATTCCGAGTGCCATTTAGGTTAAGTTCCTCTACTAATTAATATTCCCGCGAATTTTTCCAAATTTCCCGCGAATTTCGAAATATCTTGCATTTTATCTAACTGCAGGTAGGAGTCACAGATCTCGTTTACTCTTGTTCGCGCCAAATTTTCTATCCGTTACATACATACTATCTTGACCATTTCGACTACGTTAATTCGCTCTTTCCTCTCCAGTTTATTTACTTGTTGAGTTTAACGTAGTTCGACTCCCTCTTAATCTTCTAAACCTTAAACTTGTAATCCCTTACGATTTCTTAATGTCAATTAGAGACTGTGCTAATTGTTACCTTCCATTGCGACGACTCGGCAGATCTCTTTTGTGCGGTTCCTGCAATTCCCTTTACCACCTTAATTGTATATCCCCAAATTCTAGGCCGATATCCAAAACTACTAAATTTATATGTTGTACTGATTTATCACCTTCCAACCAATTACCGATCGCCAATACAGCCTATCTACATGAATCTAAATTCACTTAAGTTTTACAGGAAGTCCCTTGCGATTTCCACCCGATCCTACCTAATCAAATCCCTCATGTTCCCTCACTTCACTTATGCTTCTATTGCCTTCCACAACCTGGATAAAACGAGGAGGCTTGCTCTACAAGTTACTCACAACGCTTGCGTCCGTTTTGCTACTGGTTACATCCCTTTCATCCCATCTGCCGACATTGAATCCCACGTCACCTTTCATAGACTACGTCTTGGATGGCTCTCCCTTGAATCTCACAGAAACATCTCACTAATCCTTCTTGCGTACAAGACAGTTTGTCTTTCTCACCCCTCATACATTACTACCCATTTCCAATCACCAAACTGTCTTCATTTAAAACGTTCCTCCCGCAATCCACCTTCAGCTTTCTTATATCCAGCTCCGCGTACTTCGACTTGGAACCTCTCTTTTACAGTTCGTTCCATGTACCTGCTAAATCAACTATCCATAACTGACTTTGACATTTCCAGATATAATGAGCTCAAGTCATGGCTGTTCTCCCTCTTTACGGTCCTGGAACATCAGCACTTCATCCAGAGGGTCATGTCCAAATCCTTAACAAATCTCTCATCCCTTCGAAAATTACCCACAGTATCCTTTCCTTTCAACGTCTCAGCCTTCACTGACAGTCCAAATTACCTGCAAACACCTGGTTCCTACCTCTCCTATAATTTCCCTCTCTTCAACTCATAAAAACTGGAATATTGAATCTTCCTCTGTCTTCTGTCTAGATCTTATTTCCTCTTCTCCCTCTTCTCGTCCTTCTATCCTTCTAACGTAGCTGTCACATGACTCGCATTAATTGTCGTTACCAACTAGATTTATCTGCCTCCTTGAGGTCATTCATTGAAGCCCACCTATCCTTTTTGCTCACACGATTTTCTCCCCTCGTTCCTTTATGCGACTTATTTTCTCCTGTACCCTACGTCCTGCGTATCTCCAGTTTTATATTATTTTTCTTATTATTATACCAGTGTGATATTATTGTCTCACACTCCTTCATTTTTTATTGCCTTTCTTATTGCGTTTTTATCCCGTTATGTTTCTTGTTATAATGCCAATGTATTGCGTATGTTATATAGTGTCACTTATATTTACTTATCTTATAATTGATACATGCACATGAATACTCTTAATTGTTAATTGTTAACGCTCATTCGATATTCATATTATTGTTTTATTATTGTAATAGTACTTTATTGTTCTTGAAGCCTACGGGGTTATACCTCATGGCTAAATAAAAATTGTTTAATCTAATCTCTTTCTCTCTCTCTCTCTCGGTGAGTAGCGACACACTAATTTTTGAGGTGCTCTTCTTTTGTTAACATTTTTCTACTTTTACCACTTCCTCGAGCGGCATATTTTTGAAGGCGAGTTCGTCCACCTGGTCACTGCGCTTCCTGCTAAAAATACTTGGCTTTTAGTCAATTTTTTGGCAAGTGGATGAATTATCCGCTTGCCTGGTTACAACATAACCTTCATCAAATCTTCAACTTTAACGAGTTTTGAGCTTTGCTAACAACGCATCTTTGCTAACAACGCTAATAACGCAGCCTCCACGACAGGACCACTACACTCTACACACTATACACCTTATTGATTACAACACTTCTAAAAATTTTTGCTGCTAAGTACCTGTATCAACAATTTTTACCATTAATCCACATATTTCAATCCACTCGAAGAGACTCCTCACTACCGGTGTTATTTCTTCGCTGCATCACATCTCATAACTTAATTTGTTCTTGCGTATAGTCATCGCGATGTCTATTTTAATTTTATTTTTATTTTACTTTATCTTTTTTTGTTTCATTTAATTTCAATTTTGTTGTATTTTTATCTAGCGCTATCTACACGCTAGACAATTTTAATTATATTTTAAATTTCAATTTTATTCGATCGACTGTGTCAAATCGCGTTCTTTTTTTACAATTTATATAATTTTTAATGTAATTTTCTGCGTTTGCTACATCAATCATTTTTCTCATCTCATTTTGCGTATATGCTACTTGTTTATTTTTTGCGTTTTAGTCATTTTTAGGTTAATTTGCGAATCCTTTTCCGTCTCTTGTGAATGGCATCATTTTACTCCCGAATCTCCCGTCAATTTTGATCCTTAACTAACAGAGTTGGTGCCACTGAGGCGCCAATTTTCAATTCTTTTAAATACTGACTTTTCTCAGCTCCTGTTTATGACTGGTGAGTGACTCACATTTTCGCGCGAAATTCAAACTTTTCAATTTGTCATATCAATCTGTCGTTTCAAATTACCTCGTATGTTACAGTTTCTTGTGAAGTTTTGAGGCCCGGAGAGGAGAGATAGGAAACTTTTTTTTTCTAAATTCCAAACTGCTCACTTTTATCAAATGGTCTTGTCTTTATGCGCCAAGTGTGGTGAAGCACTGAGTTACCGGGGTTGCAATATCTCGTATTGCGATGGCTGTGATAGATTTTTCCATCAGCACTGTACCGATATAACCTCAAACCCTGATCTTGCGACCTTTATTTACTGTACCTGTTCTATTGAGTCTGCGATATTGGCTAACTCTAGTCAAACCGGTGGCGTATTTTTACCATCCCCTCCTTCCACTAAAATCAACTCTGCTTCAGCTGGCACTTTATCTCTCGTCGAAACCTCAGGCCGAAAGAAACAAACATCACCTTACGAGCTTTTCCCATCGAAGACGTAGAAGATGAAATCGCGAAGTGATTCCTTGAACACTGCCCGATCGGTTGCCCTTCCCACTGTTTCTTCCGTCAGTGCGGACCAAATCCTCTTGCTCGATAGCATAGCTCCTACCACGGATGACAAACCGCCAACATGGTTTTCCGGTTTCGTAAATAATGAATTCACCGAGTTCCGAAACGAGATTAGAGCCACTCAGACTTCCATCCTGACCAAAGTCAATCGTGTCACCGACGAGGTGAAGAGCCTTAAGTCTGTAATGGGTCTCAAGGATCGCTCCGATCTCTTTATTCTGGGCCGTCGGCAGGAGTTCTAATTTATTAACATTTTCTTCATTCATACAGTCATAAAAGTGGAAATAGCAAACCTTTTCAGGAAAAAGTCCTCCAAGTTAATCTCAATCGCTTCAGAACAGTACAAGATCTTGCCATTCAGACTACAAGGAAAAGAAAAGCCGGAGTATTTCTTATTTCGAAACCGAATCGGGATCTCCAAAATGTGACGCGATATCAAGATCAAAGAGAAAATACTGCAATATATGCCTAGAAGAACAAGTACTACGATGTAAGAATATTGCCATTAAAAAACGGCTTTTGAGAGATGACTATAATATAATTGTCACTTTTCTCAAAACACTCCAGATGTTATAGTGAAACAAGAAACATAGTGCAGGAGCTCAGTAAGTAGATCCACCATAGACGAATTTAACGCCAAAGCAAGAACATAAACAGGAGAGCCTTAAGATTATAAGGGTAATTTGGTAGAGGAAATAATGGTGACAATCAATGACGATAAATACAATAAGAATACACACGAGAGAAGCGATTTAAGATCGTATATAGACCTGATATTTGCATCGCTGACAGCGATGAAAATCATCTTATGCTGGAAAGTACTCGAAAGGGAAATACTGAGTGATCGTCGATACATATTAATAAAATATTGTAGGGATCCAACGTACGTAGTGCTGAACGAAAAAAGCTTGGTTCCTTCAGAAAATGGACCATGAAATCTTTCTGGGTGAGTGTCAAACAGTGGGTAAATCTGCAGAAATTATTTTTTAAATTAGAACGAAAGCGTGTCATTCTTCAACGATACTAGATTGATATTAAATTACAGAAAACCAGTTTACTGATAGAATGAAAAACTAGCTAAACTAAGAAGAGAGTTTATACTCTCTTATTCTCCGAAGAGAGTTTATACTCTCCGAATATATCAGTGAGCAAGGAAAGCGAATCAATCAGTGGCACAAAGGCTAATAAGCGAAGACAACTCTGCAAATAACAATCGAGTTAAGCAAGAAGGGCCTCATTCAGTGAATAAATCGAGATTATTGGAGCGTATCTTACATACTATCGATGACTAAATTGCGCAAGATATCAGGGATAAAAGAGTGATAAACTGAATTTACGAAAAATCATAGAAATGTTGTTTTCAGCAGGGGAAATTTGGAATAGTTTTCGGAGAGAAACAAGTAATCCGCCTAGAGAATACTTCACCTTGGAAAAACTGAATCTCGCTGTGGTAGATTAAAAACCGAAAAAAGCCCAAGAGTAGATGGTACCTATAATGAGGTTTTACAATTAGTGACGCCAAAGAACTCTTCAGATACTACTGTCAAGGAAGGTACACTAATTGTGAATCGCTGATTTAGTTGATATTATAATATGTTGTAGTACATTGAGAAATAAGAGATATATTTTTCATATAGGCTAATAATTAATCTTAGGGGATAAAACCCACTCTGCAATTTCACACCAAGAAACAGTTTTTTCAAATATTTCAAAAACAAATAAAGATAACTCAAAAAAGACTACAAAACAGTATCAATTTCAATTATAAAGATAACAACCCAAACCCTATTTTTATAAAAAAAATTCAGTTTTGTTCATTAATTATTGATTATAAAAATTACAATAAATTGTATATCGCTTTACAACTGAGTCTAAGTAAAAGAAAATAAGAAAATTAAGTTGATCGGTTTTGTTAATATATTATTTTAATACTTCTAGGCAACATGGAATAAAAATTTTTCATTAATTTAGCAAAATTCTTATGTTGAAACAATTTGTTTAAACAATTTGGCGTAAATTTTTGTTCAGATAATTATTTTTCGAGTCAAATTTAACGATAAATATGAAATATTCCTCATTAATATTGACAAAAAATTGTTTGTAATTAAAAAAAGTATTATAAAGAAACACTTTTGTTACTCCAGAGATAAATGGAAGCTGCAAAACAAATTGAAAACTTTATATAATATTAAGTTGTCATAAGTAGTACAGTACCTTTTAGATAAAATATTGCTTATAGGTATGTTAGTGATAGTATCAAAAAAACTATTTTAGAGGAGTGATGAACTTACGGATGTGACTTTCATCTCTTTGAAATATTGTATCAGCAATTAAAAGTATATGGCAGATATCAGCACTTTTTGGTCCATAGAACATACCAAAAATAAACATTTTATAGTTCTCGATGAATTTGATTGGAAAAATAGTTTTTCAAAAAAAAGAATTACAGTAAGTTGTTTAAACAAATTGTTAAACATATAAATTTTGAAAAATTAATGAAAAATTTGTATTCTAAATTGCTTAAAATGCTAAAATGAAATATCATTTGTCCGTGATACTGATCACAAGCTTACTATAATCAGGGGTAACTACCTCCACAAGAAATAATTAAGGCTAAAACAATGAAAGAGATGAACTTTATTTTCTTATTTTCTTTTATGAATAATCAGTTTTAAGATGATATACAATTTATTATAATTTTTATAGCCAATAATTGATGAAAAAACCTTAAATTTTTATCCAAAATAGGGGTTGCTATCCTTACAATTGAAATGGATGCTGTTTTATAGCTTTTTTATTTTTACAATTTTTAGCGTAGTTTCATCGAGCTATTTTTATTTGCTTTTGAAACATTTGAAATAAACTATTTCTGAGTGTGAATTTCAGAGAGGATTTATCCCCTAAGATTGACGATCACATTGTTGTACTTTTATCTGTTCGTCGATGAAAATTGTTTCAGCTGCGGATCGTTTGAAACAACCTTGGACTTCATTAAACCCTCGTAAAACTCGATCGGAAAAGTCTCATCGGCAAAGTCTTTCTATTCATAAGTCTCCTGATACTATACGAAATAGAAGTTTATTCAGTCAAAATATGTGTCCACAATCTGTTTCTGAAGATTTGCGAATTTCAACATATATTCGGATTTTACACAACTGCTAGAGTCAGCTATGACGTAAGAACTGGGATGCACGTGTTTGCCATGTTTCAATGAATGTAGTTTAATTCAAAATATACGTTATTGTATCGCGCCGCTACTTGTCCTTCGCCGCTATGGTCATCAGACTTATCTACATCAGACGTAGTACGACAGTATTCCAGCTAGTCCACTGGCAGCGTTAAAAAAGACTTTCTACGGCCGTTCAGCGAAAAGATTGTGTTGTGACAACTTATTAGTACTGACACGAACCAACTAGTAGCTGGTAACGCATATTGCGATATCGGAGACAATAAATAAATGAAAAAATGATACACTGTATTGAGAGATTTATCCATCGTTACAATGGACCTCGATGTAACATTCTTTTTTTTTGTTCTCCTACTTCTCCTCATCTATGGTTCGTAACAGATTTACCACTACTATTAATTTTTAAGGGAAAGCGCAAAAGAGGCATTTTCACTCCAGATGTAATCGAGAGAGAAGGCGAGCAAATAAACCATACTAGATTACTTAAAGAACGATACAACCTTTAATTACAATACGAGAAAACGCGCTTAAATATTAATTATCTAATCGAATTTAATTAATATTCGTTGTCTACGCTACTCGAACAATATGCGCAACTTATCGTACTATAACAAAGGGAACCTTGCGAAGCAGCCAGTGAGTAAACGCCTGACTCCAGCGCTTTGACAATTAATTGTGCAACACAAATTATTAATGACAAATGATCGAACCAAGATAACTGGCCAGTTATCGCCAGGCTATACATACGTTCGCGCAACCGCACTTCTTTGCGAGAGAGAGGAAAAACCGGGAGAAACAAAGATCTTCTTCTATTCTTCTTTGCGATCTCTAGGAGGCGAAGGTGGCAGCGGTAGAACAGGCTGATCTCCAGGCTTTTCGGCGTTGATGGTGTTGTCGATGTAGATCTTGATATACGCGACGACGAACGACTAGGGAGCATAGTGCTGCTGAGGATGGTGATCCGCAAAACTCGTCGCAGGAGCTACGGAGACTTGGTAGCAGAGTATTGATTTTTCCTTATTTATAGCCGGCTGACTCGGAAAATTGGTCGATGCTGAGTGACGGTCGTCCAAGTAAGGACATGCGTGACCAAAAACTGCGCTCTTGCAGGCTATCCCCTTTTAGTCCACTTGTTAGATTTATTAACAATGAATATATTGTATATTTATTTAATGTACTTTATTTAAATGAAACACACAATACACAAATACAGTGTTTACAGTACACTAGTAAGAAAGGTAAAAGTTATTGAGATTAATGTGAACAAAAGAGTAAAATAATAAAGAAGCAAATGTGCGAAGATAGAGCGTGGGTAGCAAACTGCTCTGTTCCGTGATCTTTGCCGGACTGACGTCTGGGCCTTATAGCCCTCTCCGCTGGGGTTCGCAGACGGGATGCAATAAAATCTATGTATAGGAATAAACTGTACTCTACTGAAGAAGAACCAAAGTGTAGTCTATAGACACTGAGCCTGCATCAGTAGATAAGCAATGTATGTTCGGACACAAAGGAGCTGACAAAGGATGCCGCCAATGTATAAGGGATACGTGTATGTTCTGGAACAGAAATGAGCCGCCTGATGAAGGTGTTACGGTAGTGACACCTTCTAATTTATGGTCAGACCCCATGCTGAGTGTCTAAAAGGCATTTGATGTACCTTTGACACCTTCCGCGTGCTAGTGGGCCCCATGCTGAGTGTTTAAAGGGCATTTGATGTTCGTTTGACACCTCCCGCGTGCCACCAAAGTATAAGGGATATGTGTATGTTCTGGGACACAAAGAGGCCACCTGATGAAGGTGTTACGGTAGTGACACCTTTTAATTTATGGTCAGACCCCATGCTGAGTGTCTAAAAGGCATTTGATGTACCTTTGACACCTTCCGCGTGCTAGTGGACCCCATGCTGAGTGTTTAAAGGGCATTTGATGTTCGTTTGATACCTCCCGCGTGCCACCAAAGTATAAGGGATATGTGTATGTTCTAGGACACAAAGAGGCCGCCCGATGAAGGTGTCGCGGTAGTGATACCTTTTAATTTAAGGTGAGACACCATGCTGAGTGTTTAAAGGGCATTTGATGTTCGTTTGTCACCTTCCGCGTGCCAGTGGGCCCCTTCGACAGTGCCTCCCCCCCTCACCCACCTTCAGAGGTTGTTAAGGTAGGATGCTGTAGAAGTCGGTAGGGTATTTGGTAAACTATATGATGGTCTCTCTCTCTCTCTATCCCTCTCTCTAGCTCTCCTTTGATAGTAGGGCGCTCATGCTGGCTGAGTGTGACCCCTTAGAGAGGGGGTAGCGTCTCTAGCTTGCTAGGCGCGTACACTGTATAGTGCGGATGTTGTTTTCTCACTCTCTCTCTCTCTCGCTCTTCTTCGATAGTAGGGCGCTTAGTAAGCTTATACTGGCTGAGTGTGGGCCCTCGGAGAGGGGGTAGCGTCTCTAGCTTGCTAGACGCGTACTTCGTATAGTATGGATGCCGTTCTCTCTCTCTCTCGCGCTTCTTCGATAGTAGGGCGCTTAGTAAGCTTATGCTGGCTGAGTGTGGGTCCTCGGAGAAGGGGGTAGCGTCTCTAGCTTGCTAGGCGCAGCCACCACCCACCCACCCACCTCCCACCTTTCGTCTAACTAGCCCCTCTTCAACCTACAGCGTCGAAACCACTGCTTTCAGCGCCACCATAGTGCTTAAAAGCCGTGCTCGATCGGAAAAGAGCGCAGTCTTTCGAGACAACCTGCTTCACTAGCTTTCTTAGCAGTGATAAGCAGTAGTAGTAGTAGTAGTAGTAGTACTAGTAGTAGTAGTAGTAGTAGTAGTAGTAGTAGTAGTACTACTAGTAGTAGTAGTAGTATTACTAGTTATCCTACGCGCATTTTCATTACAATGGCTTCTATTTCTTATTTTGAAAATACAGTACACGATTTATGGAAAGCCTATTACAACTCAGACGCTAATAAGGATGATTTTATTAGATGGAAAAATATAATAATTACCGCTTTGAATTCTCTTGAAGAATATATGTTACGGCCTAACTTAACCAGAGCAATACGACAGATATGTCAAACATGCGCTACTCATTTGAATTCAATCGAAATTAATTTAAATAATTCCATAAAAGTCGGAGGAAATGTTAATTCATTACGAGTCATTCCAAACCAAATTGAAGGGGACGGAGTTATTTGGCGTGAAATAAATTCAGTATTTGAAAAACGTATCATTACTGCATTCATAGCCAATCAAGAACATACAGATATAAAGTCATTCTTAAAAGCAGCAAATAAACTATTACAACTACAAATACCAAAATATCTTTCAATTCATAATACTCTAAAAATAAATATAGAAATGTCAGCTTAATTTATCGTAATCAAAGATAATGTAGAGAATATTCAAGTAAAGTATTTCAACACCGAAAATGTTTCTATTTATAGAACGACAGATCTTAAATTATGGTTTACAGAAAATATCGAAGATGTTATACTTAAAAATTTAGAAGAATTTCAAGAAAAAGATTCCGGTTGGACATTAAAAACTATCATCGGTATTACTGTTAATATAAATAAATTTAATCCTTTCAAACCTAGCTCATACATTCAACTACCAAAACAAATAGCAGATAAAAAAGCAATTATCAACGTTCAAAATACAGATAATGAATGTTTTAAATGGGCTGCGCTTGCCTGTCTTCATCCAGCTAGATTTCATAGCGAAAGAGTTCAAAATTATATGCCCTTTGCGAATGTGAATTGAAATTCGATGATATAAACTTTCCTGTTGAGGTAAAGAATATTCCTAAATTTGAAAAATTAAATAATATTTCAATAAATCTATACATACTAAAAAAATACGGTTTTAAATTCGAAGTCTTACCATATTATATATCAACTTTAAAACAAGATAAGCATGTAAATCTTTTGTTACTACAAAGTTATTATATTGATGAGAATGAAACAGAAAAATCTAATAAATCAAATAACAATGATAATTTCAAATTAAAATTCCACTATGTATGGATTAAATACTTATCTGCTCTTGTTAGAAGTCAAGTAACGAAACATACTGCACAAATTTATCTATGTGAACGCTGTCTCCACTATTTTAATAATAAAGAAAAATTGAATATTCATGAGACAGATTGTTCTAAATTAAATAAATATAGAGTTAATCTACCTAATTTTCCTCTTCTGAAATTTAATTATTATGATCGAAAAGAAATAGTTCCGTTTATTATCTATGCTGATTTAGAGTGCTTATTGAAACCAGTAAATAATGGACTATCCTTCCAAGATCATGAAGCCTTTAGTGTGGGGCTTTATATCAAATGTAGTTATGATGATTCCAAATCAGTCTTTAAGATGTATAGAAAAAAACTGAATGAAGAACAATTACCCGCACAATGGATTATCAAACAATTTCAGATTTTGTTAGATGAAATGAATCAAATATATAAGAATGCAATAGAAATGATTCTTTTATGGCGTAATCAAATGGATTTCAAGATGAGCAAAGTGTGTCATATTTGTAGAAAATATTTTTAACGTGATGAAACAAGAGTTAGAGATAATTGTCATTTGACGGGCCGATTTAGAGGTGCTGCTCACGCATTCTGTAATTTAAATTATAAGAATCCTTATTTTATACCAGTCGTCTTCCATAACCTTACTAGATATGATTCTCATTTTATAATAAAAGTAATAGCTACTAGTTCTGATCTTGAGGGAAATGTGACTGTTTTAGCTGAAAACAAGGAAAGATATATAGCTTTCACAAAACACGTGGACGGTAGTCCTATAAATTTTCGATTTATTGATTCGTTTCGTTTTATGCCATCATCTCTCGAAAAACTGGCTTTATATTTAACCAAACTATATATCGTAGAGCATGAATTCAAGATAGATAAATATACAACAACACAAATTATTGAAGAGAAAAGGCGTTTTTCCAAATGAGTATGTTAACAGTTTCGAAAGATTAAAACAGACTCAATTACCACCTATCGAAGATTTTCATAGTCAATTGATAGATAGCAACATCTCTGAAGCTGACTATGAGCATACTCAAAAAGTGTGGAATGCATTTGACATCATTGATTGAGGACAGTATTCTGATTTATATTTAAAAACTAACGTATTACTCTTAGCCGATATTTTTGAAAATTTTCGTAAAACTTGTATGGATGCGTATCAACTCGACCTAGCACACTATTATACTACTCCTGGATTAACATGGGATGCTATGTTAAAGTGTACAAAAATTGAGATAGAACTTTTAACCGATATAGACATGATTTTATTCATCCAAAAAGGTATTCGAGGAGGTATTAGTTAATGCTGTAATAGAGATTCAAAAGCTAATAATCTATATATGGGCTCAGAATATAATGAAAAAGAACCTAGCAAGACTTTGATGTATTTTGATGTTAACAATTTATATGGATGGGCGATGACGCAATCATTACCATATAAAAATTTTAAGTGGGTCTCTAACATCGATGAGCCTCATTTTTTCAATGTTTCCGATAATAATGAGGTTGGATATATTTTAGAAGTTGATCTAGAGTATCCAAAAGAACTACACGACGAACATAAGGACCTTCCACTTTGTCCTGAACATAACACACCACCAAGGCAAAAAAAACTTTTAACAATACTGTACAATAAAGAACGGTATGTCATTCATTAGAGAGCGCTAAAGCAGGCTATTAAATACGGACTCAAAATAAAACAAATACCCAGAGCACTTCAGTTTAGTCAATAGCCGTGGCTTGAAACTTATGTAGATTTGAATACATAAAAAAGAAAACAAGCTGAAAATGAATTTGAAAAGTTATTCTATAAACTCATGATTAATGCAGTGTACGGAAAGACTATGGAGGATGAAAGGAAACGAAAATACTTTAAATTAATTAGTGCATGGAGTGGCAGATATGGAGCAGAAGCACGGATCGCCCAACCCAACTTTCATAGTAGTTCAATCTTTGATGAAAATTTAGCAGCAATACAGTTATCATGGACGTCTATTAGTGCTAGATCTCTCAAAATCATTAGTATATAACTTCCACTATGGCTACATACTATAAAAGAAAGACTACCTCATAAAGCAAAATTACTTTATACTGTTACAGATAGCCTCGTATATGAATTTCAAGATGTTGATATATATGAAATAATGAAAGAAGATATCAATAAATTTGATACATCAGATTACTCAGAAAATAATCAGTTTAATATACCGTTAGTTAATAAAAAAGTTCTCGGTATTATGAAAGATGAATGGTAATATTATGAGAGAATTCATTGCACTTCGAAGTAAAATGTATAGTATATTAATAGAAAACCATTAAGCAATAAAGAAAGCAAAAGGCGTAAAAACACATACTGTCATAAAAACAATAGATTATGAGGATTTTCGAAACTGTTTATTGGATTTAGAAATTATTAAGCGTGAGCAATGCAATATACGAAGCGTATTGCACCAAGTAAGAACAGAAAGAGTGCAGAAAGTAGCACTAAGTCCATATGATGATAAACGATGTATATTCGATAAAAATCCTGATACACTTCCATGGGGTCATTACAAAACTATTGAAACGTCAAAGCTTAAAATCAAGAGTGCGGAACAATGCAGGTAAAGAAAGATCATAGAAATGGAAGAAAATCCTCAAGAAAGTTGTAAGCTTCCTCCAACCTCCGATAGAAGTCGCTCAGAACAGAGTAGTAATAGTGGGGAGGAAGAAGGCTTAGTTAGGAAAAGACTAAGGATAGAATAGTGAGAGAGTGGGGACAACGGTAGAGTGGGGGACAACGTCAGACATGGCGACTGAAGTCGGAGGAGTATGGGCAATGGAATCATATGAGAAATTACTCAAGTGGGGATAAAGCGAAAAGAGAGGAAAATTATGGCGGCTCGAGTACTCAGAGAGGGGACGCATGGTACAAAACGGAGAACACACCTCAGTCCGTCGCAGTTATTCAGCAGTTGGTTGAAGCAACAGCAGTAGTCTCTTCCTAGTTCTCCTATTCGACTTCTAGATTTTCTCTTAAAAGTAAGTTTCTTATATACGAGTAGCTCTATAACTATATCCTAGTAGTATTAATTATTGATTGATTTTTTTTAATGTAGAATGGATATTTCATCAATTAACAAAATAGCCAAATCGGCATTCTTACCTAGAAAAACAATGTCGCATTTAGAAAATAACTGCACCTATATGATAACGAAATTACGATAGCTGAATACTCGTTATGGATTCAGTATTATAATAACCGTAGACAACGAATTTGAAATTTTTCTACCTGAGCGAGTAAGCTTAGCATTAGAAAAAGACGAAGATATGTTGAAGAAATTATTCGTGACTATGGAGAAAAAGGAGTTGTTTATTTACCATTGAGAAGGCTCGAATTTTGAATTTAAAAATTAATCTAGTATAATGTGTAAATGTATACATAGTAAATAAATTTATATTAAAAATTTTAATTATGTCTTTAATCCTAATTTAATTATTCCTTCAAATCCTTTTTTTTTTTAAGAGGTTGAAGTAATTGCTTATGCGTTCTTTCTGCCGAGTTTCGACTTAGTGTAGAGGTCTCATAAGCAATGTTAGTAGTGGAAGCACCTCACAGGTGAGAGCGATGGCTTGGGCTCTTCCATTCCCTAACAAAAAAAAAAAAAATTAAGAAAGAGAGAAGGGGGCGATTTCGGCGGCTCGAAAAGCGAAGTAGTGGGGTTATATTCTAAAATAGCGATAAGATATTAATAGGAAGCCCATTCTGTTCAAAGCATTGGTAAGAAGAAGAAGTAGTAGTAGTAGAAGCTTAGCCATGCCAGCTATAAGAGACAACAGGAGATTTCACTCCTCTTCTAAGCATGTATGGTTTGCGAAAAAAGTTAAAATACATCATCTTCCATACGAAGAAAATGACTCTAGAAAAGGTATTTGGGAGCAGATAGCACGAGATCACGAACGTTTCCAAAGACGTATGGCTGAATTGAATTAAGTTATATCACGAGTATTACTCAAGAAACGTATATTGATGATGAATCGAATGCTTGGTCCTATATTAGAAAATCATCACACTATACAGGGTATCCTGTTTTAAAGGAACCACCCCTAAATTTTCGAAGGTTGGGGTTGTACAAAAAAATTGTTCAGACAACAATTGTTTGGAACAATGGGAGCAACCTTTCTGTTGAATCCGATTTGACCTTGAGATTTATTTTCAAGGTCATTTGAAGGTCAAAGTCATTTTTTGAATAGGAACCTATATTTTTGATCACGGATTCGGAAAGAGCGGAAAATTCTACGTTCACATAACGTATTTTGTGTAGGGTGCGATTACCCCCCCCCCTCGCCAAATGTCATGTAGGGGTCAAATTTATGATTTTCTTCATCTATGCACAGGGATGATGGGGCAAGAGTAAGGATAATTGTAATAACCCAATGACTCGATAACCCATATAACCCAATAATCCAATAACCTGATAACCCCAATAATTCAATAACCCCAATATATATCCCAAAAAAATTGTAGGGTCAAACAACAGTGACCTTGAGCTTAAACTTCAGGTTGATTTTCAAAGTCGACTTCATGTATTCAAAGCCTAATATTAAGCCTGTATTAACCTCACCCTTGCCCCGGTGGGATGGTGGGGGGGGGGGGGGTGAACCGCTCCCCCTAACATAATACTTTATCTAAATGTAGAATTTCCCGCTCTTTTCGAATCCGGGATAAAAAATGGGGGTCTTTTTTCGAAATATATCTTGGTTATTGGGTTATTGGGGTTATATTGGGGTTATCGAATTATTGGGTTATTACGACTAACCTTACCCTTGCCCGATCAACCCTGTACACAGATGAAGAAAATCATAAATTTGAGCCCTACATGACCTTAGGCGAGGGAGAGGGGGTAACCGCACCCTACACATAATACGTTATGTGAACGTAGAATTTTCCGCTCTTTCCGAATCCGTGATCAAAAATAAGGGTTGTAATGGGGGGGATAAATCTGCAAAATGAGAAATTTATTTAAGAGCAAACTCCCACGATGCAGAGCAAACCGCCGCTCCGTTAACACGTATGTTAATACGTGTATTCACCTTAACGTCAGCTGATTTAACTTAGTTGTCTTCGATCAAGCGGAGTTGATCTCACCTTAAATCACGTGCCTTGTGATACTCGATGAGTTTTAAGTGTAATCGACTTAACTCCTAATCCACTTAATCCCCTAGCTATAATAGGATTAAAACCTAAGCTTTTTTCAATTGTTTAAACTATTAGGAAAAATTATATGACGAAATCGGCGAATAAGTTTAATAGATTTTATTAATAGAAAATCTCTACAGTCTTTGTCGGGCCGAATGATTGACGCACGCGAATAGGATTTACAATTAAATAACTTTCGGTGAGAAAGAGAGAGAGAGAAGATACGAATATTGGCGCGATCTAACACTCGACGCGAATACAAAAAATTTAACGCTAACACCGTTGGACAAAATATCAAATGTATTTTGTCACGCGATAATTAAGGGAGGTGCACCTACCCTGCGGTGCAATTACGGTGATCAGCCGTAATTGTTGAAGCAAATTAAAGATGCTCCTCCGATCCGAATCAGCTGTGCTGCCTCGATCGCAAATCTGCTGTATATTAGCTATCACTTTTGCTGCTGCTTCCGTGATGCTGATACTGTTGCTGCTTCCTCGCTCACCCTTGCACAAGTATCCAAAATCCCAGTAAACTTTTTTATTGGCAAATCGTTGTAACACGGTGCTAAACTAATTCAAAAGTCGCGCGCCCCCTCTCTCTCTCAATAATTAGAACTAACGCGCGAAAATCAGAATCGCGAACGGTTCGATTAATTGAATCGACTACCGTTGCAGGGTTCCTATTCAAAAAATGACTTTGACCTTCAAATGACCTTGAAAATAAATCTCAAGGTCAAATCGGATTTCACAGAAAGGTTGCTCCCATTGTTCCAAACAATTGTTGTCTGAACAATTTTTTTGTACAACCCCAACCTTCGAAAATTTAGGGGTGGTTCCTTTAAAACAGGATACCCTGTATATATGTTAAATAAAATGGAAATCTAATTTACAGTAGAGGGAGGCGGTTGTGGCGGCTCGAAAACCAAAGTAGTGGGGAAAGGTTTTATAAGAGCTGTGAGCTTCGAAGAGCTTCATTCTGTCTCAAGAATCGAGTAGTAGTAGTAGCAGCAGCAGCAGCAGCAGCATCAGTACCAACAGCAGTGAGAGCAGTAGTATAAGTAGTATAAGGAGAAATAGTATTAGAAGAAGAAGAATACGTAATATTCGCGATCTCTTTACCTACAGCAAGATGAATTTTGAAATGTTAAATAACATTGGAATGAAGCTTTTCGATATACTTCCTGAAAAAAGTCATTATGAATTGCATGAATATGAGAATTATCTAATAACATTCATGAGACAAGATGAATCTCGAATTATTCTTGAACTTGATTGTGAATTCGAAATTGTTCTACCGGACCGAATGTCAAGAGCGATAATTTATCATTTGGATCTTTTTATTTATCTTTCTGATAAAGTACAAAAATATGCATTATTTATTCAATATCATGGATGTGATCGATTTCAATTTAATATTAAGTAAAATGTATTTGTATATCTTATTATATCTCAATAAAAATTGTATTATATAAATTTATTTTCTTGAGAGGTAAATGAGTCATTAGTGTTTCTATTAAAGCAGTTTTCGACTTGTCTTAATGGACTCACTAGCGTCGAATATAAAAATGGAAGTACCTCACACGTAAGAGCGACGGTTGGAGCTCTTATCCTTAAAATAAAAAAAAACATTGTAATATTTATAAATGAAAACAATTATTTATTTAAATACAAGCTAGATATATATAAATTTATATTTGTAATTTATTGTTGTATAATCTCCTTATTTATCCAAGAATTGTGAGTATTATCAAAGCCAAGCCATTTTACAAAGACTTCATTACCCTGTCTTCTGAGAATTTTTTCTACGAGATAGATATCAGGATACATAGCTTTCTGTAGTTCTTGCTCATAAAAACCACCAACAATGGGATTCTCTTGATAATCTAGTAGGTGATATGTTACAGTTTTAGTTCTCGAAATACGATGAATAGTAAAAATTTCTGTAAACCAATTAGGTGTATATCCTTTTTCAAAAACGTGTTTAGACTTGCTTACTCGCACTTTATCTCCTACCTGGAATTTCAGTTTTTTGAAAAGACGATGATCGTAAGAGAATCATATCAAGACCTGCATTTCATTTTCTTTAGTCACGTCTTTAGGCTTCATATTTATTGTGCGATGTTTTCGATTATTATAAGATTCTATTAAACTGAGGAGAAAGTCAATCCACTTATAATTTCCTATTAAACTGAATTTTTTCCACATAATATTTTTTAGTGTTCTATTGAAACGTTCACAAATTGATGCTTTAAGATTGCTATAAGTAGAATAAAGGTTTATTTTATATTTTTTCATTAAACTTTGAAAATTTGTATTGTAGAACTCTTTGCCTTTATCCACTTGGAGATTTTTAGGAATGCGTCCCTTGTTTAATACAGACTCCATTGCGTTAGTGACATCTGTAGCAGTTTTCTGTTTTACTGAAATTCCCCAAGCATATTTAGAGAACGTATCTATAATAGTTAATAGATAGCGAAAACCTTTATTCTCTCTAGAATAGCTTTGCATCTCAACAAGATCAGCTTGCCACGTCTCATCTATTCCGCGTATATCGACTTTTCGACGAGGATAGTTTCGACGTGCTGGTTTGTGTAACTCATCCACTACTCTTTGATGTTTCATTTTTCCAATCTATTTGTTATAATTGAATGAAAAGTCAGACGGCGTAATCCTTATTTCTTTCTCCTTATTATTATCATTATTATTTGTTTGTAAATATTGAATCGCTTCTCCATACGATCGTAATTGTATTCTTATTATATTTAAAGATTTTTTAAGATTATTTATTGTAGTCGTAAGCGTATCGACGTTAGCTTCACTAGTTTTTTGCAGATTATTTATTGTAGTCGGAAGCGTATGCGACGTTAGCTTCACTAGTTTTTTGCAACGTTCGTAAGTTTACAGCATCTTTACTCTCCTGAGGATCAGCTATATTAGAAATTGTTTTGTTATCCACGTCGTATTGTCCGTCTTTAGTAATTTTATACCCCACACCAGGAGGACCTCGATTGCCCTCCTTTTTATTCAATATACGTCCAAACACATCAACACTCATTTTATTACTGAGGAATATTTAGGATTCTCTTAATATTGTTATAACCACTACTAATTAATGAAATAAAATACAACGATATGTAAAAGAAATTAAAACTTGTATTAGAATCGTTGAAAATAGCGTGTGTATATAATATCAGCTTATGAAGACAACTAACTAACTAATAATAATACAGATTACTTAGCAACCAAACAATCACTTAGTAACCAACAAATTGGAACGTATCGAATATACTACATTGCTCCTCCTTCATTCAAATTGTCGCCCCGACAATCTAAATAAAACAAAATACTCAGAAATCTTGACTCTTGAACCTTGAACCTTGAATCGTAAACCTTGAACCAAGATGTCAACTTTGTCAAGCGAGTTTATTCTTCCGTTAAAGAACAGAAGCCCGTGTCTTGAAAAGCTTCAATCTTAAACCTTGAATCTTCAATCTTAAACCTTGAATCTTCAATCTTAAACCTTGAGTCTGTTGTGTAATGTTGTAGTGTATAACGTGTTGGATTTTTACAAGGGTGGGGAATTATCATGCTGTGGACCTCACCTTGTATATTACCTTGACATTCGTCTTATATCTTACGGGAAAAACCACAGCTCAAAATAACCGTGAGAAAGGTAAGTGTGTTACCTATCGTGGTATGTAGCTAACCTATCAATATGTACAATCTTCTTTTTGTGTTTTGGTGATTGCTGGATGCAGAAAATCACGTCGTTAATCTTTTTGACGATTCTGTAAGGTCCTACCCAAGTACTCTGAAGTTTTGGTGTTTTTCCTTTGACTTTGCGAGGGTTAAAGAACCATACTTTTTGGTTTACTGGAAAATGAACATGTCTAGCTGTCTTATCATAAGTTTTCTTTGTTCTTTGAGAAGCAATAGCGATGTTTTGTCGTGCCGAATTGTGTATAGTGTTAAGTGTTGATTTTAACTGTTGTACGTAATCAGTAGTTAACAATTCTTCTCGGTTGGGAGGTGATCCTCGTAATAAATCCAACGGAAGTCGTAGATCGGCACCAGTATACATTTCAGCTGGTGTAACGCCGGTGGTAGCATGAGTCGAGGATCTGTAAGCCAAAAGATATAAGGCAACCCACCGATCCCAATCTTTTTGATTGTCTGCGATGTATTTAGATAAATAGTCTAAAATTGTTTTGTTCTGTCTTTCTACTTGTCCATTTGATTGCGGATGTAGGGGTGTTGTTCGTGTTTTCTTAATACCTAACAGATCAGATAACTCTTTTATTAAAATAGCATCAAAATTAGTGCCTTGATAAGTATGGATTTCTAAAGGAACTCCATATCGACATACAATTTCTCGAACAAGCACTTCAGCAATAGTTTTTGTTCGCATATTAGGAAGAGGAAAAGCTTCTACCCATTTCGTAAAACAATCAGTTATAACTAACAGATACTTATTTCCTAAAGAAGAAATTGGAAAACGGCCTAAAATATCCATTTGAAGTCTTTCAAATGGTAATCCTACATTATAAATCTTCATCTGATTATGACCTTTATCAGATGGATCTTTTCTAGCAACACAAGTGGAACAAGACTTACACCAATTTTCAACATCTCTTTTATAAGAAACCCAATAAAATCTTTTACGAATCTTATCTCAGGTTTTATTTACACCAAAATGACCTCCTGACGGAGAATCGTGAGCTTCTTTCAAAACGATATTGGTAAAGTCTGTCGGTACAATCAATTGAAGAATTTTGAACTTCAAATTTGGGCTAATCCATTCTTTATATAAGATATCATCTACAACTAACAACGAATCCCATTGAGACAAGTATAATTTTATAGATTCATCCTCCGAAGAAACATCTTGCCATAAAAGTTTGATGTTATTCTTTTTACAATTTAAAATGGTCTTAATGACATTGTCCTGATGTTGACGTTTTCGCCAATCAGTTAATGAAGACTCTTCAAAACAAATACGACCTACAGTACAACTGTTATTTAAGAATTTAAATTCTAATTTCGAACAATAAGTACAAGATGAACTGTTACAGGGTCTTCTCGAGAGTCCATCTGCATTACCATGCGAAATACCTTTACGATGTAAAACTTGAAAGTCATATTGATCAAGTTTTCCTATCCATCTTGCTAATTGACCATCTAAGTCCTTAAACGAAAGTAGCCATGTTAAAGCAGAATGATCAGTTCTGATGAAGAAAGGTCGACCGCATAAATAATGATGAAAGTTTTTTACAGAATCTATAACTGCTAGTAATTCGCGAAGAGTTACACAATAATTTCTTTCTGCCTTAGACAAGACGCGACTATAATAACCTATAACGACTTCTCTATTATCCTGATTTTGAGGAAGGACAGAACCTAAACCATGATTAGAAGCATCAGTATCCAACAGAAAAGGTGAATTTAATCGAGGAAAAGCTAAGATAGGTGGCGAAGACAGAGCCTTTTTCAGATTTAAAAATGCAGTTTGACATTCATCCGTCCAAACAAAAATATCTTTTCGATCTGCCAAATTGTACAAAGGTTTAGCTATAGAAGAGAAACCTTTAATGAAACGCCTATAATAAGAACACAATCCAGTAAAACTTTTAATTTGATCTTTATTTACCGGAATCGGCCATTGAGTTATCGTTTCAATTTTCTTAGGATCTGTTTTCTTGCCGAATTCGGACACTATATGACCAAGATATTCTACTTCACGTTGGAAAAAATTACATTTCTTTTTATTTAATCTCAAATTTGCTTGCCGAATCCTTGAAAAAACAGTCCTAAGGTTGTCTATCATGTCATCAAATGATTTAGCCATAACCATGACATCATCTAGATAGATTAAGCAAATGTAGTTGAGCAGGAAATTCAGTACTTAATTGTATAATTCTAGAACAAATTTTTTGGTTAACGTTAGTCCTAACAGAGTTTGGAACATCAGAAAAAATGTCATTAATAGAATTTACAATTCCGGAGTTATTCAAAAAATCGCAGCCAAGTATACAATCATCGATTATATCGGCAACAAAAACTATCATACGAACAGAATATTTACCTAAACAAATCTGAACAATAGTCTTAAATTTAATAGGAACACTTTCACCTGTAGGGTATTTCAAAGAATCCTGAATGAGAGGAATGCAAAGGCAATTTTCGTCAACAAATTTTGAATTCAAAATAGAAACATCTGAACCTGAATCAATTTTGAGTATGCAAGTCTTATTATCTACCGTGCCTTTGAATTCAAAAGTTTTAAAATTTCTAAGAACTCTACATACCCGAGGAAAAGGAGTAAATTGAGGAGCTCTTACATCAGTAGTTAAACTCGCTCCCGAAAGTCTAACAATATTCAGTTTTCCTGTTGAGAGTTCGGGCAGTGTGTACGAACGTGGCCTTTTTGTTTACAAGCAAAACATTCAACGTTTTTAAGCCAATCCTTAACGTTGAAATCCTTAGCTTTTCCATTCGGAGCTTTGAAGTCAGTTTGTTTGTCTGATATATTTTGCGGTGAAGTTTGAGATGTTTTAATCTCATTCTTTTGTGAAAATGAAGTCCTATTCTGTTCCCTGATAGTTTTAATTTCTTGTGCTCGAGATAAGGCAATCTTTAATGACGTAATTTTTTCTAACTGAAGTATTTCTTTAATCCCTTTATTAAAAATACCAGTGATGAATTGAGAACAAGCTATTTTATCCTGAACTTCACTAGAACATTCCGAATAAGCTAAAGTAGCTAATCTTTCAATATCAGCAGCCAAAGTCGGAAAATCTTCTCCTAGTTTTTGACATCTGGTGTAAGTGAATAACTAATAGATTCTAAATGTTTGTCCCTGAATCTTTCTTCTAATTTCTGTATCAGTGAATGAAAAGTTATTGTTTCAGATGTCGGATAACTTCTAAGAATAGATCGAGCATCACCACGTAAGCACGAACCTAAAACTACCATCTTTTTATCATCTGTCCAACGATTAGCTTTTCAAATAAGCTCAAACTGACACAAAAATTCGCAAAGTGGTGCTGAACCATCGTATGTATCGACTTTTAGAGTGTAACCTATCCCTAGATCTGTGAGTGGAATCGGTGTATTCGTTGCTGGATATGCTTGCGCGAGGTTGGGTTGAGCATGTGACAAAATACGTGTGTTTGTGAGGTTCGAAGGATAGCGACTTAGCTGGTTGACTTCCTGACGAAGTCGGTTGAACTCTCGACGAAGCTCAGAGAAGTCTGTATTACGCGCGCGCAGCTCTGTTACGAGACTCTGCTCTTGGCTGGCCTGTAGCTATAGCGCCTCTTCAAGTTCACAGCGTTGAGCTTTTTCAGCATCCAGCTGAGCGCGCAATGTTGTCACTTCTTGAAGAAGATCATCGGACATTGCTCGCGACTCGCTCAACGACAGCAATGCCTCTGTATGTTGGATTGGGTTATGTCTGTGACATCCGATTGTTGTTCGAAATGTCCTTGTGTATTAGTGGCGATATCAGAGGCAGCAGCTATTGCAACCGCAACCGAAGCAGCATCAGCAATATTCGTCGTAATTGTATTAGCACTTGCCGCTGCCTGCGCTCTTGTCCTCGGTGGTGTCCGGTGTGTAGACATAGTTGAGATTCAAACTTAATAGAAGAAACAAATGTCGGATCCCGGCTGAGCCCCCAAAATGTTATAACCACTACTAATTAATGAAATAAAATACAACGATATGTAAAAGAAACTAAAACTTGTATTAGAATCGTTGAAAATAGCGTGTGTATATAATATCAGCTCATGAACACAACTAACTAACTAATAATAATACAGATTACTTAGCAACCAAACAATCACTTAGTAACCAACAAATTGGAACGTATCGAATATACTACAATATATATAGACAGCTTCACGTAATTCTTCAATGATTGAATGAATTTCATTAATATGACTAAGATTACCAGCGGTTTGTTCGGCGATAAGCAATCTCAATCGATCGACGAGCTCGTTTGGATCATCCCAATATACATAATCAAATAATGTTCCTTTTCTTGCTATTTTATAGTTAGGAAAAAAACCTCTTCCATCAATAGTCAATTTTCGCTTCTTAGCACTACCACTTAAAGATAAATTTGGACCAATATACTTTTTGAATTTATTAAACGCTTATTGCGATATTATCCATTTGTTTCATATCTCTTACGATGAGCGTTAGTGATTTCAAGAATTTTTATATAATTTTCAATATCCGATGAACTGATTAATTTAGAATTAGGTTCTTTACGAAAGAAAAGTTCCATTAATCCAGGCGTCTTGCTGAATGCTTTATCATTCACAGTCACATTATCGTTTTGGAAAGAAATTGGAGAATTCCCTATGACATATGTATTTTCATGCAAGCGAACGCCAAATGTCTTGTCTAAATTACTTTTCTGTTGCGGTTCATGCAATAGTCGAATATAGTTTCCTACAATCGAGTCATCCAATAGCTGTTTTTGTTTTTTTGTAGTTACATTTTAACTAACATTGTCTAAATTTATTGCAGTTCTATCAAGTATTGATTCAACTAGTCTTACTAAATTCGTCTTCATCACCATCATCAGTAGCATCAGCAATAGACATAGCGGATTCAAATGTAGAATCAAGCGGATGTAATGTTGAATTTAAGTCATTAACAGTACTATTGAAATATCGAGATTTATAGGGAGTGTCAGCTGTGGTTTTTGACTTGAAAAATTTATCGAACGTAATTTTCTTTTCCTTGTTCGTTTCCTGTTCAGTATTATCGTTAGTTTTATCAATAGCTACCTCCACAAGTTTCTTCAATGGATCAACCATAGGTTTAAAAGTTTCATTCAATGTATTTTCTAAATCAGCTTTGTCACGTTTCATTAGTTGATACTTACGTCTGATAGTATCACAAGCCTCAGATAATTGCTCGAGCATCTTCTTTTCTTTTTCAAAATTAGCCATGTTGACGCTTGCAATTTCTAAAGTTAAATAATCTTCATTCGTTCACTCCGCTATATTTATAGCAAAAGAATGGAATCCTTTTCTATATCGTCCATGATTGATACTATCTCTATCGATAACTGTAAATCCATGATTATCGTCTCTCCAACATTTTGAACAAATTGCTTTAAACTTCTCAAAAGTCATATCTGAGTTAACATGATCGTTGTAAATATGTTTAATATTCACGTCATCTTGTCGAAACAAAACTAGTAAATTCACATTATCCCGAACGAGATGCTTCGGAATTCGAGCGTATGATTAACAGAGATAGAAACTATCTACTTTTTTATGTCTTCCCATACAGAAGAATGCTCTCACGTTGTCCAGCTTTTCAGTGGCTATATCGTCAAAAATCATGATGATTTATCCGGAGAAACAACTGCCTCATGCTCGCTGAATGCATAACACTGTATACCATCAATCGGTTCCAATAAATCTTTTAAAAACTTATACTTTGGTTAATTGAGGGACTTTGAATAAACATAAACGTTTTCGAATCTAAGTCCATTGGTATGTGTGAGTAGTGTTCGCAAACAGTTAGTTTTCCCACAGTTACTACGACCACAGAAAACTGCTCGTATACTGTTAGGCAGTAGTTCACCATGTCTTTTTTCTCGTTTTTCCGTCTCAACCACATTATCAAAATTTATGACTTGCAACTTAAGTGGTTTCTCCTTGAAGTCCATATTGTTTTCTAGTCACCGATCGAACGACAAATGAGACTACTAACTATAAAAAGACTGTTTATATATTTTTTAGTTTCATTAAGACTTTGTCTTCTGATGAGGTATGATCATTTGTCACAAAAGAAAGACTGGTGGTGCTGGCTTAGTGAATAAGATCATTAATAACTTACCATTCGAAGCTCACTTTGCCTGGTTATCAGTATTGTGGACCGGGAACTAAATTGAAAAAACGACTTACTCGTGGTGATCCTGGTAAAAATTCGCTAGATGCTGCTTGTAAAGATTACGATATTGCTTATTCTTAGAATCGAGAGAACATTGAGGCGAGAAACGAAGCCGTCAAAATTCTATCTAAACAGGCCTGGGATAGACTGTAAGCGAAAGATAGTAGTTTTGGTGATAAAGTTGCTACGTTTGCTGTAGCCAACATAATGAAAGTTAAAAGTAAACTTGGTATGGGTGTTAAAATTTTAAAACGAGGAAAGAAACGAGGTAAGGGATTAAAAAATCGCCAACAACAACGACAGGAACGAAAGACACATGTAAAAAATAAAAATCTATCAATTACATTGAAAAAAATTATTAACGCTGCCTCGAAAAGTGTTGTACCTAGTAATAAATCACTCTTTGTCATTCGTTCGGCTATAAAAGGCGCTAAAGAAGCTGTGAAGAAGGCTGGAGGAAGAAGAAAAATAAATATTCCTCGTATTCAACCAATTCCTAGTAAAGTGGGTGGAGCTCTTCCTTTTTTAATTCCATTATTTGCCGCTTCAAGCGCCACTGGAGTTTTAGCTGGAGGAGCTGCTTCAATAGCAAAAGCCGTTAACAGTGCTAAGGCCGCTCAAAATTAATTGAAAGAAGCTCATAGACACAATAAAACTATGGAAGCTATTGCTATTGGAAAAGGACTTTATTTGATACCACATCATAAAGGTTGTAACACGTACGTTAATGATTTAAGCCCGAACAACGTTGCGTCACAAATTATTTAAGGGGGAAAGGCTCGGAAGGCACCTTCGCTTCGTCGCGAAAATTTAACGAGGGCTATGTCGTCCGGCAATATCGATAATCGCAATTTAATTAATTACAGAGAGACAGGTTTAACAGAATGAACTCATCAATTCTAATATTTTTCTCTTTATTACGACAATTTTATACATCCGGCCTTGACGTGTGCGTCGGCCGAGCCCGGGCTAAGTTCGCTCCGTGCGAGTGAACGCACAGGAAACAGAACGTCACCTTACAATTCGTCCCGCGAATTCCGCGAGGGCGATGCGAATTTACGCATCTATCCACTCGTCCGCGTCCGGCCTATATGATGCTCGGAGAGAGAGAAATCGAGGCGCGCACCGATAAACTAAAAAGGGTACCTGACCCTGAGAGGGAGCGCTGTTGTGGAAGTCCACGTCCTCTGGGCGAGCGATGTAGTCCTCGCAAAGCAGGATCCTCGATGTAGCTGATCTTCCCTCTTGCTGATGGTCTCCAAACAGCACTTAACCGCACAAAAAACCGTTATCGTCGCGAAGTTCTACTCGCTGGCAATTAATTGCCGGTCAGAACTATACTGCCCGCGGTCTCGCGGCTTCCGCGCTTTCTTACGCGCCCCTCCCTATAGGTACTCAACGGCCGAGCGCCGCCGGCTACGCACACATGTGCGGCTCATGCCGGCGACACTATTTCTCTCTCTCCTCCTCTGCTCTCCGCCCATGCCTATCCCTCCAGCGCCAGGCATCTCTGCCGATCAGGAATCAGACCTGTAACAAAGCCACATCGTGCGTCGATACTCGGTTTTACTCAACCAAGACCGATGTGGCAGCGGCTCAGGGGAAGGCACGCGGAAGAGAGAGAGAGGCGAACAGGGCGATCGAATCTAATGATCGATTCGCCCGTCACACCCCCTCCCAAGTCCAACGATACCCCCGATCATCGGTGGACGACCACCTCGACCTCCCTAGCACCGCCGCCATCGGCCTCGGAAACTCAGAGGGACAAAAACGGAAATAATACCAGGGCAACACTCGCACACGCCAACAATCATACTCAACATTCATTCCAATTAAATAACCTTCACCACTACTCACCCATTTGCCTTAATCGGCACTCCGGGCATCAGGTGTGCTGGCTTGCAACGCGAAGCGTCGCAGCCGCACCATCCTGATGTATTCGGCCGTGGTGGGGTGGCTAGGATTAACCGCCCCAGCCAATCTACCTAACTCCTGGGCCTGTTCGTCCGTCCACGGCTCTTCAGGCGTCGACCCCACCATCTCCGCTCGGGGCTGAAGAGGCTCCCCAGAGGGACCAGGGGCAGGATCAGCCCTCTCTGCGTCGTCGCCGGATCCTGGCGGAGTGCGCCGCAGGGCAACCTCGGCGTCTCGCTGAAGAGAACTTGCAGCCTGGTGTTCTAGCCGCGCGTCCTCTCGCAGCCTTAAAACTGCCTCGTCCGGACCGGCCCGATCAGCTTCGAGAGCTCGTCTCCTCTCCATTCTTTCTCTTCGGAGACGGCCACCACGCCGCTGCTTCTTCTTACGCGGCTCGGTTGCCATCTCTTCCCCGGCCTCCTCGCTACGAGCCCCTCCATTCCTTTCACCCGGTGGTTGAGGTCCGTCCGCCTCCTTGTGCTGTTGCTCCTCAGGCGCCCTGGCTACAGCGTCGGCCCCCGCTCGAGCGCGTAAATACTTCGCGTAAGCGGCCGCACATCGCACGCAATGAGCAACCGTCGCGTCCAGGCGCCCACAATTCCTGCAGCATTCCCGCGGGTTCGGCGGCTCCGGGCATCTCGAGCGGCGATGTTCTCCGGTCCGGCAATTAAAACATATAAACGGCCGCACGTCCAACTCCCGGTCGAACGGCACCGAGTTCAGGCCGGCCAGAAAGGTGCCCGTCAATCGGCCCATCATGACGCCCTCCTCCCTGGCTCCTACTACTGGAGTCTCGGCGGGAATGGCGTCCTGCAACGGGAGCCGCGAGCCCTCACTTGATACAATCGGCCCGTCCTCCTCGCCTCGTCGCGGCTCGGGCCGGACCACAGCCGACAAGCGCGGGGTCTCCGGCGGAGGCGGCCTCTCGTCAGGAATCTCCCACTCCAGTCGGCGGTGATGGGGAAAGAAACCCAAAACCGGCCGGGCCCCGTCCGTCTCCCGGATCCACCGCCCAGCCCGGAGCACCAGACGCGGCGGCTCGGCCTCCAACACCCGACCGGCCGAGTCGCGAGGCTTCAGGGCAGGCCTCGCGGAGACTCCCCCATCACGGTCATCAGGGCCACCCGCCATCGGCGTCTCACCAGAACGCGGAGGCGAAACACGCGCCTCCCTGGAGCGACGGGGGCAGTGCAGCCCACGGGCTCGTCCTATCTCTAGCCTCCGCGGACGCCTCCCCAATGCTATTGCCTCCGCGGACGCCTCGCCATGGAAACGGTGCGAATTTACGCACTCATTTCCCGGCCCAGCGTCCTCGGTGCGGCGGTGGCTCCTGGACGGCTGCTCCGGTTCCTCCGCGCTGGCCTCGGTCAGGGGCGAGACCCAGTTGCTCGCCGAGAAATCCGGGCCCCTGTTCTTCTTCTTCTTCTTCTTGCCGCCGCCCCGCTGCTCCTCCGCGGTCCTCCTCCGCTCGTCCTCTAGGTACCCGGCAGGCGGGATGCTCGACGGCGGTCCCTGTCGGCGGAAACTGTATCTTGGGTCCAACCGCTGCTGGTGCATAGGCACCCACTCCATTGGCTCGTGGATGTGCATCTCCGGCCGAACCACCGCCGTTGCCGCTGCCGAGCCCGCCGCAATTCCCGGAACCGGCTCCCCCTCTAACTGCAGCCTCCCGTTGGTAAAGCCCAACTCCTGGGGTCGGTCCGCTGCCGCTGATGATGGTAGGCCGGGCAGGTCCGCAGAGCCCTCAGGGTTCGACGGACGTGCGAATTCACGCACAGGCGTCTCGCCCCTTAGCTCCTGCGGCTGCGCCGGAGGACTCCTTAGCAAGAGCTCCTCCAGCTCCATTTCTGCGGCGTTGCTGTCCACTATCAGGCCAGCCGCTTCTCCTCCCTCGGCGCCCGGTTTCTCTTCAGGAAACCCCGGGCCGACGCTCAGGACGCGATAGGCCGAAAGCTCCGCGACCATAGCCACGGCTCGCCTCAGCACTCGCGTACCCCGGGTTTCAAGAGTCCCGGGAGCCGCCTCTTCGGTCGTGCTTTCCAGGCCGCACGGATCCGGGAGCTCTTCCTCTCCATCACCCTCCGCGGAGCCGGCAAGCGACTGCTCGGGCCGAGCCAAAGATGACGAGGGCTCGGCCACGCTTGCCTCCGTTTTCTCGGGTTCTGGGTCCACCGTCCGGTCTCGTCCTGGGGAAGGCTCGCTCCTGACGCCTATTTCGGCTGTCAGAGCGGCCAACGTCGTAATTTCATCTTCCATCTGTAAATTTAAGGCGTATTAGTCATTTGGTCTTTCTTCGGTCAAAATCAGTAATAAAAAAAAACAATTAAAGAAGAAAAACGAAAACACGATCCAACCCGTCTACTTCGTTACCCGACGGCGGTCGGTCGCCGTCCGTTGCCCACACCGCGCGGCGGAACGTAACGCTTCAAGTCCTTCACGTGGACCATCGGGATCCGATAGTTATTGTCAGTCTCCAACTCGTATATTAGGTTCGAGACTTTCTTCACTATTTTATACGGTCCGGTGTATTCGGGGTCCAGTTTCGCGTTCCTGCCCGTCGCGGCACACGACAACGAGTAGTTCCTCCGCCAAACTAAATCGCCTACGCTAAAGACTACGTCCCTTCGCCTCTTGTCATATTCTCTCTTCTGTCTTTCCTGCGCCTTCTCGATATGACGTCCCACCAAGTCTCGCAAAGCATTAAGTCTTTCTAATCGGTCCTGCCAAATTTCGGGTTTGATCCTGATCACGGGAGAACGCCGCTCCATTTCCCTCCTTAAACTTTTCACCGGCCGAGGATTCCGACCGAAGTTCAGGAACGCCGGCGTAACCCTCGTTGAAGACTGAGTCGCGGTATTAATCGCGTGCCTGAATTCGTGCAGGTAGCGGTCCCAAGTCCGGTGATCGTTGTCCACGAACATAGCTATCATCGTCTTCAGCGTCCGGTTAACTCTCTCTACTGGGTCACTCTGCTGATGGTACGGGGGACAGAACACATGCTCAACGCCGTATTCTCGGAGCGTATCCTGAAACGCCTTGCTCTGATAAGCTTTCGCGTTATCACTAACCAAATACTCGGGTGTTTCCCATCGGAACAGGATCATTTCCTCAAACGCGTGCGAGAGCGACTTTCCGTCCGCGGAGCTCAACGGTTTGAGCTCGACCCATTTAGTAAAGAGATCCTGGAATACTACCATGTACCGAAATCGATTTTTACTTCGCGGCAACTCTATCACGTCCGTCGCAACCACCACCCACGGGCGCTCTATCATCCGCCTTCCCATCAACCCTTTCGGTACTTTCTGCTCGACTTTATATTTTTGGCAAACCTGACACTGATTTACGAACGTCCGTACGTCATATCGCACCCCTGGCCAATAATATTCCCTTATGACCCGATCGCACGTCTTATCCTGTCCAAAATGTCCGGCCGAAGGCGCACAATGGGCGTCCTGCAAAACCCTTTCCCGATACTCGAGCGGAACAACCATTCGCCAGCACTCCTCGCGATTGGTAACTGGATCAAGCAGATAGTCTGTCATGTAGCGATACAACAGGCCGTCCTCTACCTTCCAATTTTTATATTTCTCCGGCCGCTCCTGGACTTCTTGGCATCTTCGCTGGTACCAAGAGTCCTTGATTGCCGTAAATTCACCGACCTCTGCCTCGTCCTCAAACTCGCGCGAGAGTGCATCCGGGACATGATGCAAGGCACCCTTCCTATGCACTATCTCGCAGTCGAGCTGTTGAAAATCCAGCACCCACCGCTCGAGTCGGCCGGTCAAATCTCGCTTGCTTAAAAGCCTCGTCAACGCGCTATGATCCGTCACTACTACGAAGTGAAATCCCTCGATATACGGCCTAAACTTCTGAACTGCGAATCGAACCGCCAAAAATTCAATCTCACTCACCGTATATCGTTTCTCATGCGCGTTTAACATACGACTCGCATAGCAAATCGGGTGTTCCCCATCCTCAAAAATCTGCACTAAACACGCTCCCACCGCGTATGACGAACCATCGCAATGCAGATAAAACGTCCGCTCGAAGTCCGGCCTCGCCAGCACAGGAGCCTCAGTGAGCGCCCTTTTCAGTCGCTCAAAGGCTTCCCGTTGCTCCTCGCCCCAAACCCACGACTGATCTTTCCTCAATAACTTCGTGAGCGGTACTTTTATATCGCTCTCGTTTTCGATAAATCGCGCGTACCAACCCACCATACCCAGGAATCTGCGAAGCTGTTCTATTGAACGAGGCGCCGGGTAGTCCATAATCGGCTGAATCCGATCCGGGTCCGGGCGCAGGCCCTCGCCGTCCAACCTATAGCCAAGATAGGTCACCTGCGTACAAAAGAAGTCCGACTTTTCGAGGTTGATCTCCAACCCTACCTCAACTAAACGCCGCAGTACTCTTTCTAACCACTGCATGTGGTCCTCGAAATTCGCACTCACCACCAATAAGTCATCCATATACCAGAAAACGTTATGCGCGAACTCCGGTCCGAATAGAGCGTCCATGAAGCGCATGAACGTCGCGGGCGCGTTTACCAGGCCGAAAGGCATTCTTTCGAACTCCCACAGCCCCAACCCGGGAACCGCAAATGCCGTAAATTGTTTACTGTTTTCGTCCAAAGGGATCTGCCAAAACGCCGACCTAAGATCAACCTTTGACAAAAATACGGCGCCCCGCAATCGATCCAGAATCGAGTCGAGACTGGGCATCGGGTACGCATCGATCTTTGTCACTTTATTTACCGGACGGAAGTCCAGACAAAATCGATACGTCCCATCTGCCTTTTTCACCACGACCGGCGCGCTACTCCACTGACTATCTGACGGCCGGATTACCCCTGCATGCCACATTCTTGTCGTCTCCTCCTGGGTAAACTTTAAGATCGGCGGCGACATCCGACGTATAGGCGTTTTGATCGGTCTCGCATCCCCCACATCTATTACGTGTTTAATCAAATTTGTCACAGCCGGAGCAATTCCGGGTTCCGGTACGATGCGGTGCACCAACGCCAACACTCGCTCACGTTGCGCGCTCACGTAACTCACGAGTCCCGCACACTCAGCAAATACATGCGCCGTCCCGTCCTCATTATTCACGAAAGGAATCCATTCTCGCGAGCCCCTCGGTCGCCATTCCCGTCTCTCGATGCTGATATCCTGCATCCACGCATTCCAAAAATCCGCGCCCAAGATTAGGTCGTGCGCGCACTGCGCCACGGCACACGCGATCAGCGTCCCGCTCTTTCCCCCTATCTCGAGGTACAATTTCAGATCGCCCAACGGGTCCGGTTCCTCACCCGACACTCCTCTTACAAATATCGTTGGCGGCCTCAACCGTGACCTAAACCTATTTGCCAATCCTGGGCCCACCACCGTAACCTGCGCACCTGAATCCAATAACGCGAGATAATTTTTCCCATTTATTTTGATAGCTAGAAAAAATCTGTTCTCTACTACGGCCACCTGGGCCACGTCGTCATTCTCGCGCGGGCTCGCTAACCGATCATCTGAGCCTGGCTCGGCTCTTCCCTCCGTTACTACGGAAGGCGTCTCCGCCACCCTCGCACGGCTCGCCGGATCCTCGCCCACCGATCCCTGTCGCATCACTCCACTGTACCGCTCACCGGTGTCCGAGAGCCTTGGCGAGGCTCGCGGTGGTTCTGCTTCTCCGCGCCCCCCTCGCGCTCCATCGGACCCCTCTCCTACCTGAGGCGCACCCGAGGGCTCCAGGGAGCGTCGCGGCGGCTCGTCGGCCACGCGCTCAACCTGCGCTCGATCGGATCGCTCACTCATTTTTGGCGCATCCGAGAGCAGCAGGGAGCGTCGTGGTGACTCTTCAGCCACGCGCTCATCCTGCGCTCGATCGGATCGCTCTCTCACTACTCCTAACTTCCCTTTCCCGACGGTGCAATCTTCCTTTCTTTCGCTTCCTATCGCTTTCCCGAACTGGACATCTTCGAGATCCGACACGTTCAACCGCTCATAACGGCGCGACAGACTATCCCAGAATTCCTCTGACCTACTCTTAGCTATTTCCGGATATACGCCTCCAACTCCGCGCGCCGTCCCCTCAATCGCGGCACTCTTATTCTGGTCCGGCGCCTCGGCCGCGAATAACAACGCAGCCTCCCCAGGCCCGACCTTCTCGCCCCCATTGATTTCCCCGTTACCGGTTCTGGTTGCGCGAGCTACCCTATTCCGATGCAGCTCAAGCGCCAACCGCGCTCGCCCGAGCAGACTCAAGCAGGGGTCGACGAGCGAGTTTCGGCCCCCGCCTGCGAGTTTCCCTGCTGCGCCAGGCCAGCCGCACACGTGGGGCAGTTCTGGAAGACCGCCCCCGCGGTCCCGCAAACCTGGCAACTAACCACGGCCCCCGGACACGCATTAGCAAAGTGTCCGGCCTGCCTACACCGATAACAAGTGGGGGGCGGCCTACCTCCGTCGCGATTAACGCGATTCGGACACTGCGAACTCCTATGTCCCTTGCCTCCACACGTGAAACAATTACCTCCGAACGCGCGCGAACTCGCGCCAGCGCCGTCACCGCCTCGCTGCGCGCCCCTCTGCTGGGGAACTAAACTTGGCGGAACCGGGGTCTGTGTCCGCGCCGCACCTGGATCCGCCGGAACGGCCGAGGTTGCGGAATTATTCGCACTGACTCCCCCGCCGGTTCCGGAACCCGAGGTCGGCCCCCCGCCCCCGCCGGGCTGCGCGGCAGCCGTGAGCACCTCGCTCTTGGACGCGTCGCCACTCTTTCCCTTTGGCCGCCTCTTAGAACGTCGCGTACCCGATCCGTCCTCTGGTGTCACCTCGGCGCCCTTTTCCACCTCTAACACAGCGGTCCTTGCCACCTTTCTCGCTGGTCCCGCCGAGCTCCGATACGCCGCGTCCTGAACCAGCATGCTGTCGGCCGCCGGAGGTGGCCGCCACCTCTTCTCCCTTGCCCGCTGACGCTCGAATTCGCAGCCTACCCTCTTCAGTTCCTTGAGCGTAGCAAACGACTTCCCGTACAAATACCTCGCGAAGGTGGGATGCAAACCTTCTTTGCAAATCGCCACCTGCCTTCTCTCCGAAGGAGGCCTATCAAAACGGCGAACAATACACTGGAAGGCGGTTAGGTAGTCACCCAGCGTCTCTCCCTCTGCCTGCGTCCTTAATCGTAACTCCTGATATAAATCCTCCCGCTTATAATGCCTTCCGAACTCCTCCTTTAAATCGGTAAGAAACTCCCCGAGGGTTCGCCAAGTATTTTCATTGTTACGGTACCAGAGCGCCGCCTTCCCTGTTAATATTATGCCCACCGCCCGGAGTACTTCCTCATTTCTTAACCTGTAAAAATCCTGGCATTTCCTAATATCACTTACGAAACCGTCCACATCTGCTACCCCGTCACCCGAAAACTTCAGCGACCAAGAACGAAAGGCCTTCACCGCGTCCACCGGTTTATAGCGTCGGGGCTGACGCAGACCTGAGCGCCTGCAAGTACTCCGGCGCTTCGGTCTGCGACTGACCAACCCCGCCCCATCCGGCCCGTCCTCATCCGAACTCGGGGACTCGCTCCAACTATCTTCCCATTCGCTTGCCGATGGGCACCTCGGCCTATACCTCTCCCCAAACTCCCCTGGGTTGGCAAACCGTGGCCTGGCCCGCGGCGACGTTCCCTCGGTTTTCACAGCGTAATTTCCTCGCGCGCCGTCCTTCAACAGTTTCCTAACTAAATCCTCCCAATTCTTCATGGCCTCTCCAACCTCGCGTGGCAGTGCCGGGGTACTCGTTCTCCGGTCGAACGACCCCAATACTCTCTCCTCGGTGGCGTCGCTTTCCACTTCGGAGAAAAATTCGTCCTCCGAAACCGGCTCCCGCGAGCTACTTTCCCTCCGCCGGCGCGACGCCGAGCGAGATCGTCGCTCCTCTCGCGCCCGTCTATGTGGTGTCCGAGTCGTCGTTATGTCCTCGGCGCGCGGCGCATCCCGCCTACCCGCCTGCATCTCCAACGCGGCCTCTTCTACGCGATATAAGTTATTCGCGCTTTCCGATAATGCTGCACGTACTTCCCTCCGCATAACTAAGCCAAGCAGGCTTGCGACGATGTTCCACGCCTGTCCGAAAACGTTCGGCCCTCCCGCGGCATCCTGGAACGCCACCTCTCCGCGAGACGCCAACTCTCTCCTCGCATCGGCGAGCGCCGTCGCCCCCTCATGTGACGCAACCCGGACGCTATCCTGCCCGTCTTCGCTCCTATGCTCTGGCCCGCTTCTCTGCGCTGCTACCGGCGGCGGCCGCTCGTCTGAGGATGCCAAGCTTTCTCGCCTGCGAATTAACGCAGGCTCGATCTGGCCCTCCAGACGTCCGCGGCTCACCTCGCCTCTATCAGGCTGCAGGTCCATGTTGACCTCACGCGACTCCTCCCGCAGAATAGCCTCCGGCGGGCTCGGCACAACGCCGGACTCAAAGTCACCCGGACTCAGGGGCGGATTAAGCTCCGGCCTCTCACGCGAGATCATGTAGCGCAGCATGCGCTCCTGAAGTACCCCGAAGCTACCCGTCACGCTAAGGCCATAGCTCTTAAGGAGACTCAGCAACTCCGCGGGCGGCGTTTCGTTGATTCGCCGCTTAAGAGCCCGCACCGACCTATCTTTTAATATTTCGCGCATAATCGCGCCTGCCGTCCCGCTTGGCGGCATCCTTACAAGCCCCTCTGCTTCTCACACCGCCCGAACGCTCGATCCAATATCACGCTCGCGATGTGGGCACAACCGACGACCGCGTCGCGCAACTGTCCAAATAATAAAATGAAATTAAAAAAAAAACACTAGCGACCAACACTAACTTGCCCTAAATTATCGTCCGGCCAATTCTCATCAACGGCGAATGCGACTTCTACGCATTCGCTTTCTTTCGTTCGGCCGTTACTCAATCAACAATATAAAATAAACTTTCAGGCAGTGCGAATTATACGCACTGCTCTGCGTCCTTAATTTCAAAATAAAACTCAAAACAAAAACACAAAGACTAACTACTCTCACTCTCGTCGCGGCTCCCAGGCAAGGGCGCACCTTTCTAATCCGCTGATCAAAACAGATTAGTACCCAGTGGCCATATCGCATAAGTATCTAACTACGCTAACAACACCCGCTTCTTAAATGGACTTGTCTATCCGTCCTTTTACTGGCCGTATACTGTGGGTATGATGAATAGTGGCCTTCGACACGTTAGGTCGATGACTCACTCGCCCGTGCCTGAGTATAGCGACGGCAACACAACTATGCTACAATTTCGGCCTCGTATCTCTCTCTCGATCGGCGCTCTCTGTGAACCCGAAATGAGGAATGTAAACAAACACCGCTCGAGCCGCGGCTCAACGCAGCTCGGCCGATCGTTCGATCACCTCCCCTCTCGACGTCAACCGACCTTTTCAAATTCTTTTGTCTACGCGAATTACTTTTCTATTTAGAATTTCGCGTCCTGTCTCTCTTTCTCGCGATCATCTCAATCCCGATTTCCGCGATTTCCCCACAAGGGATGCCATGTAACACGTACGTTAATGATTTAAGCCCGAACAACGTTGCGTCACAAATTATTTAAGGGGGAAAGGCTCGGAAGGCACCTTCGCTTCGTCGCGAAAATTTAACGAGGGCTATGTCGTCCGGCAATATCGATAATCGCAATTTAATTAATTACAGAGAGACAGGTTTAACAGAATGAACTCATCAATTCTAATATTTTTCTCTTTATTACGACAATTTTATACATCCGGCCTTGACGTGTGCGTCGGCCGAGCCCGGGCTAAGTTCGCTCCGTGCGAGTGAACGCACAGGAAACAGAACGTCACCTTACAATTCGTCCCGCGAATTCCGCGAGGGCGATGCGAATTTATGCATCTATCCACTCGTCCGCGTCCGGCCTATATGATGCTCTGAGAGAGAGAAATCGAGGCGCGCACCGATAAACTAAAAAGGGTACCTGACCCTGAGAGGGAGCGCTGTTGTGGAAGTCCACGTCCTCTGGGCGAGCGATGTAGTCCTCGCAAAGCAGGATCCTCGATGTAGCTGATCTTCCCTCTTGCTGATGGTCTCCAAACAGCACTTAACCGCACAAAAAACCGTTATCGTCGCGAAGTTCTACTCGCTGGCAATTAATTGCCGGTCAGAACTATACTGCCCGCGGTCTCGCGGCTTCCGCGCTTTCTTACGCGCCCCTCCCTATAGGTACTCAACGGCCGAGCGCCGCCGGCTACGCACACATGTGCGGCTCATGCCGGCGACACTATTTCTCTCTCTCCTCCTCTGCTCTCCGCCCATGCCTATCCCTCCAGCGCCAGGCATCTCCGCCGATCAGGAATCAGACCTGTAACAAAGCCACATCGTGCGTCGATACTCGGTTTTACTCAACCAAGACCGATGTGGCAGCGGCTCAGGGGAAGGCACGCGGAAGAGAGAGAGAGGCGAACAGGGCGATCGAATCTAATGATCGATTCGCCCGTCACAAGGTTATGGTCTTCATTTGAAACCATATTCAAGTGGAAAAGGTTTAAAAAAAAGCTCGAAATAACTTTACCTAATCGAGTACTGACAGATCATGATATAAGAAAATATGCTAAAATACTAAAAATTGCAAATTTTCGAGGTGTTTTTATGCGTGATGTTCTACCGACCGATGGACCTCGATATCAAGAGACAGCTATTGTAAATTTAGATAATAAAGGGGGGCCAGGTACTCATTGGGTAGCATATAAAAAGAAAGTCGATGAGTTTATGTATTTTGATAGTTTTGGTAATCTACAGCCGCCTATAGATCTATTGCTTTATCTCAAAGTTAATAGAATCATGTATAATTATATTAGATATCAAGATTTTAAGACATATAATTGCGGCCATCTTTGTCTCAAATTTCTTTTAAGCAAACTATAGAAAAGACAACTAGTATAAAAAATACGCATTCGACAAATGACTATCATTTGATATGAATCTGTCATGGAGAATACACTGACATTGAGTCTCTCGGGAACATCATCCGTACTCGAATCATATTATTTTCCACCGATCGAATTGATACCAAACAAAAAATAAGTTCTTGGTCTAGTTGAGCTATTAACATTTAATTCAATACCAAACATTGACGTTGGTTATAATAAATTTTACATTGAAGGTCAAGAAGTTATCACTTTACCGACTGGTAGCTACGAAATAGATGATATTGAAAGCTTTCTCAAAGAAGCATTAGCACCTAAAGGTATATCGTTTAGCCTGAAACCAAATAATATTACTTTACGTAGTGTCATTCAGTGCAGTCAAAAAATACATTTTGAACCAGAAGATTCTATTGGATCAATTTTAGGCTTCACTAAACGCACATTCGTTGAAAACGAAACACATAGTTCTGACTTACCCGTCACTATACTCAAAGTCAACGCTTTACGTGTAGAGTGTAATATTACTACAGGCTCTTACATAAACGATCGCAAAGTACATACTATATATGTATTTTTCCCAGCAGTCCCACCTGGATATGAGATTATAGAAGTTCCCTCTCACCTCATTTACCTTCCAGTCGCTGTGAGGAGCATTGATCATTTTCAAATTCGTATAATTGATCAAGACGGAAAACTAGTTAACTTTCGAGGAGAAGTCATTACGGTGCGAATACATACGAGTATAAAGACCATATCTTAGTAATGGGTATCATTTACAATATAAAGAGCGGCCGAGGCTATATTAAAAGACAAAAATGTCAAACAGCAGCCAGTCAACAGCGAGCTATCAGACCGCTCACACCTCAGAACATTCAATTCCTGAAAAGCTTGAGACTAAAAGTCGTCGAAAATCGTGGAAGAAAATATTGTGCATATTAGTGTGTTGTATAAAACAACAACAACAATAACAACAACAACAACAACAACAACAACAACAACAACAACAACAACAACAACAACAACAACAACAACAACAACAACAACAACAACAATAACAATATGGAGGGAATTCTAGACATTCATTCAGCTGTCGCATTCGATGAGTCTATAGCTCATAATGAAGTTCATGCGCATCAGCCTTATTCATTATCATATTTCAATAATAGCGATAAAATCCATATAGCAATTCAACATCAAGATTTATCTCTGCTTCCATCGCGCAATATGATTCATATTTGTGGTTGGTCAACAACGCCCTGTCATTTGTTCGAGGAAATACGATATGAAATAAATGCTATTGAAATTGATAAATTGAAAAATGTAGTGTGATGTTCATATCACTTATAAATAATAATAATTCGAACTCTCGTATCTAGCTCATGAGTAAGAATTTGTTTCTAATAATTTTACTCTACTTGTCGATAAAATAAATAGATAAATCAAATGTACTCTAATAATAATAAATAAATCAAATATATAATATAAATAAGTACAATGTTTCAGGGAAAGTCAGACGATGCCCTAGTTTCTTATGGTGCGAATTGTCCCATAAGCAGAGCTAAAGTCTTTCTTGGATAGGATATAATTCGGCCCAAGTTTCTTATAGCGCGAGATGTTCTATAAATCGAGCTCGAATTATAAGTAAGGAACAGTCTTGCTCAGTTAATCACAATGAGAGAAAAAACTTAGGTATTAGCCAAGTTTATTCAGACTCATGCGCTCACCTTGCAAGGCTAGAAGTCTATGCTAGCCTGTGCAAAGGTGGGCCTATTTATTCACAGATTTTCCCGTTTATTTTTACAGGAGAGATGTCATCGAATATTCGAGAGACATTCGCGAATTTTGAGAAATGAGTTTCCTTAATTTACAAGTAATTAACCATTTATAGTAAGCTTTTAACACATGTAAACTTTACAGAATTTGTTATTTGTTGATTTTATACAATATACAATTATCGCAAATAGTGTCGTCAAAAGTTATTAACTAATAAAGTTAATTAACGTGATATTACAATATTTATAATAGAAAATTATTACATTTTTATATATCTTTATAATTGATTAATTTCGGAAGTATTTTATAAAAATAAATATTTAAATGAGTTATAACTAACATAATACATTTGAATTATAACTAATTTTTTATATTTGTAACGGTTTTTTCTTATCTTATAATGCAATTATTAGATTAATTATCTAAGATTCCTAAATCATAAAGTTATCATTATTAAGTATAAAATTAATACTTTCGTTTTATATACAGCTTATTGTTTAAATAAATTATGAATTGTTTATTTACTAATAACAGTTATTATTCAGCTGTTATTAATGAAACCAATTCTTACTCATGTTCTATACTTATTCATTTTGCATTGTGACGGTAAACGTCATATTAGCGCTAACGGCCCATGCATGCGGCTGCCCTCGAGGGCAGCACCTACCGGTAGCCGAAAAATGTAACGAGGGAATTCGGCACGCGAGGAGACGGAACGCGCGCGATTGAAAACGAACCAGTACGGGACTAGCTACCGATACGGAGACCGCAAAAATCAAGGCTCGTAACCTAATCGCCTGCACGCACCGCAGAGATCGAGTGATTGTTGTCACCGAGTTATCCAGAGAGTGCTGACCAGAGCCTGCAAACACGGTGTCCTCCCCTGCCACCACGAGTGTGTGTGAAGTGTTTCGCCATCGAGGGCGAAACCGTGCGCGCGCAAGTTCGCGATCCAAAAGAAAGGGAGAACAAAAAACTTTATCAGAACGCGCTGTGTGTGCTAAGTTTCGTTCGCTGCCGAACGCTCGTCATTAAGGTAAGCTGGCGAGTTTAATCTCGTGACCGCGATTGCATGCCTGTTATCAATTGTTCGTACTCGAAGCGAAGCGTGCATGTAATAGCTCTGCTAACAAAGAGCGGCGAGCGATCCTACACTGTATGTCGTTGCCGTGCGAGCCCGGTATGTAAACATAAACACGCGGGCCGAATGTAATGTAACATTCAGAAGTAATAAAGAGTTCTCGTATGTGATATTAACCAGTACTTTTGACATGTTTATTCCGTATTAGTAGATTTGTTGGTTGACTGACACCCATTTCCTCTTGCTCCCCGACTTTCGTATTTGACATAGGTAATTACGCGTGCCCATCTACACGATCGTCCGAATAAATTAATTAAACGGTAGCAACCCCATTACAGCATATGGATTATTTAAATTTTTCTCATAATTCATATTATTAACGTAATAAATAAATCAACTTTGCATATTGAAATTTATTATTATTTAATAATTAAATGCAATTTGTGTTATTATATTCTGAATCTACGTACTAAAATCTATATAATAAATACTTTGTTATATTAAAATTATCTCTAATTAACAAATTTTTTTTAATAACAAAAATCACTATATCTATATCTGTTACTTTGTGACGTCACTCTATTTATTTTGATTTGACTCTTATATGAATACATTCGAGTAAATAATGAGGTAGCGCCGCTTAACGTATTAATTTGAATAAACAGATAGATGCGTTAGACTAGTTGCGGTAATTCAGTGATTTAATAAATAGCTCATAAATAGGACCATTACATAGCCCCCTCTTGAGACTGAATGATCTCTGAGAATGAAGTCTCATGAATTAGTTTCTTATGAGCTTTTATTAATATTTTTGTTTGTTTGTTTGTTTTTTGGTTTCTTTTTTATTTATTTCTTAATTACTACATTATAAAAATTTTCCAGGAGTTGGGGGCCGCTCTGGTTGTTTTGATGTCATCTTTTTCTTTATTTCTTCAATTTTTTCCTCCGTCTTAGTGATCCTTGCAGCCAACTTTTTTATTTTCTTCTGGATCCTGCGCTTTCGCTTTCTTGATGTTGTAGGTAAAGCTGCAGAGGGCACAGGAGCAGATGGACGTGGTACGTTTGAAGGCAGGAAAGATATCGTGGTTTGCTTTTGTGTTTTTGCCTTTGCCATCCAAGTAGGCTTGGATGAGGTCTGTGTGCTTTTGCACAGAGACCAAGGCATCATATTCTGCGATGGTTCAAAAAATTTGGCTGATGGCGCTGGGATATAGTGCCTTAAATCAGACGTATTGGTCTGAGTGTTCTCACTTTTCCCCACCATCTTTCCAGATCGTTAGCCTACTTTCTCCAGTGTTTACATATATCAGATCAATATGCAAATTTGCTTGGAGAGAAAATGTATCCGCTAGTGGCTAAATTTGGTACGGCTTTAGTAGAGAAGTATGAAATACATCTCTATCCTTGCCGTTCTTGTATTTTAATAGGTATGTATCTAAGCCTATTATAGATTTAATTACATACGGACCTTCATATAAGTTTAAGAATTTCTTAATAATTTCTTCTTCTTTATTACTTATGTTCTGACTCCGCAATAATACATAGACATTAACTTTATATTGATAATGACGTATATTTTTATTTATGTTATTTGCACGTTTTATAAGTTTAGAGTGCATTTTTTTCTTTATATCTTCTATTTGATTGTAATTTGTTGGTACCTTTGTTTTGATATTAGGTATCCATCGATGCCAAAATCTATCTGGTTTTATATGAAGGTGACCTTCTATAGGAGCTATTTCAATCGTTTCATGATACACACAGTTTATTTTGGGAATCAATGGAGTCCAACCTTTATGATTATTGTTTGCATGTTAAAAATCTTCCCAGTTCTCTGTGAATTCTCTCCACGATATTGCTTTGTGGATGACGAATACTAGAAAATATTAATTTTATATTGTTAGCTAAAAGCTTCTCTTTCCATGCTTTAGCTGTGAACTGTGTTCCATGATCACATATGATTGCTAATGGTTTTCCATAATTTGGTATGTAATGTTCAAATATCTATTTTGATTTGACTCTTATATGAATACAATCGAGTAAACAGTGAGGTAGCGCCGCTTAATGTATTAATTTGAATAAACATATAGATGCGTTAGACTAGTTGCGGTAATTCAGTGATTTAATAAATAGCTCATAAATAGGACCATTACAGTAGGCTTAACAACTCTCATGAAAAATTATCTTTCACTCAATTCATGTCAGAGCTCTATCGCTGAAAATGCCGGATGGAATGGTGATAACAATGAAGTTTTAATATGTAATGCTCTAGGTTTTTTTTATATTACTATACCTCTTAGTATGTTGATGGACTTTGCTGAAGATTATCGGAAAATTGTAGTCAATGTCAAGCATGAACTTATTCTCACAAGATCAAGAGATGATTTGAATGCTATTTTGTCTGCTCCAAAAGGGAATCCTGCTGCTTCAAAAAAAACAAAAATTACTTTAACTAAGGTTGAATGGTTGATGCCATATGTGATGGTTGCAGACAAAGAAAAAATCAAATTACTCAATCAGATCGGACGAGATCGTGCAATTACAATGAGTTATCGTACTTGGGAAATGTATGAGTATCCAAAATTACCACGTACATCAAAGCATGTTTGGAGTGTTAAGACTTCCAATCAATTGGAAAAGCCTCGCTTTGTTATTTTAGCTTTTCAAACTAAACGTAAAAGTTTGACGAGTGTTAATTCTAGTAATTTTGATCATTGTAATATTAGTAATGTGAAGCTATTCCTCAATTCACAATGCTATCCGTATGGAAATCTCAATTTGAATATCAGTCAAAATCAGTATGCTGTTCTCTACGATATGTATACTAATTTTCAAAACGCTTATTATGGTAAAGAAAACGAGCCGTTACTCAATAAAAAAGATTTCATTAATAAAGTGCCGCTAATAGTTATCGACTGCTCCAAACAAAATGAAACATTAAAAAGCGCGCCAGTCGATGTTCGCCTAGAATTTGAAACTAGGACTGATTTTCCTGAAGATACTGTAGCCTACTGCTTAATATTACACGATCGTATTGTACAATATAACTCAATTAGTGGTGATGTTGAAAAATTAGTTTGAAATTAACAAGACTTTATGTAATCAATGTATAGAATGCTTTTCAATAAAAAAGAAAATAAATTATATATATTGTTGGAATTTAATAAAAACTACCTATAACCATACTATATAGTAACTATGACGCCCTATACTTTCGATTGGTGAGGTATGGTGACTATGGCGCCCTCTACGTTCGAATAGTGAGATATAGGCTTTATATAGAACAAACACGTGCCTCTACTCTCATAACGGTTTTGAGAACTAGTAGATTTCACATTAACTTCAGCATCTTTTCAAATGAATTTTGTAATAGATTTTCAAGGCTTTCAAAGTTTAAACGAGACTTTTGTTTGTAAAGAACTCGCATATCTACCATTAGATGTAGATACTGTTCCAACTGTGTTCTTCTTCGAACCACCATATCATTGGTTTCAACTTCCTTTCAAGTGTCGAAAAGTGAATCATTTCTTAGAAACGTGTCATCATGGTTTATTATGGAGATCCGGTCTTATTCCATGTAAAAATTTAGCACGTGTACTAAACAATCATTTAAATAATTCTAAAATATTTATGTAAAAGGATTAAAAAAGAAACAATGGTTACAAAAAATTTTACCTGAAAAGTAAGTATTTTTATTTTTTTTTGTTAGAAATTAAAATCATTATTAATTAAAAATTTTTTTCCTTTTTTAGAAAAATTTTAGAACTTGAAAGTGAGATAAGATGTCCACCAATGAGCGCATTACCTTACCCATTAGAAACAATATGTACATATCATTACAATAAACCAGCTAACTTTGTATGTGCCGTTACAGATGCACAAAGATTGTTTTTATGGATAAAAGCTAGTCGGAAGCAATCTGAAATGGAAGGTATTGATGAAGTTGACAATATTACATATAAAAATTCAAATCAATATTTCAATATAGCGATGTCAACTACTGAAAATAAAGATCATAGACAGACTGTATTATATTCAATGTGTAGTTGAATGAACAATAAATTAATAATTAAACGAAAATTCTATAAGTTTTATTAATTAATATTAAAATAAAATTAACTGTGAGGTTGTAAGGTTCCCGAAATCTAATGAAACTACAGTCGAACCCCCGGCACTTCTCGTTGCGGCACTTCTTGCGCCCCCGCACTTCTCGCTGGCTGCGCCGCGGCACTTCTCAAGGGGCAGGGCCGTACACTGCCCCTTGCGTACCAGGGGGTCTCTCTTTCTCTTACGGCCTTATTGGAAGGCTTATTCTTCCCTCTTTATAATTTCAATAGATTTCCGAATATGTATGGATAATCCGACTTCAAACTTTTAGTTTTATGGATACACATACATAATCCGACTTTAAACTTTTAGTTTTATGGATGCAGATAATCCGATTTTAAACTTATGAACCCCTTTATAATGATTTTACACTAACAAATTAGAATCTGACAAAAAAAAACGCGATAGAGAATCTTAGATTTTCTCGTCAAACCAATTGATGCTTTTAATTTTTTTAAAGAAAAAAAAAATGTCCGATTTATTTTTATAATAAACAAAATTTTTAGCGATTAATTTTTATAATAAAAATGTAACAAAAATATAAAAAAATATGGTATTAAAAAAAAGAAGTATTTCGTTCGTTCATGTTTTACAAAGAAATTAAATAACTTGTAACGGGAGCAGCGCCTTATTCGGCACTGACGTCACTAATTTATTAAGGGGAGAGTAAGAGAGGCACTTTCGCTCTTTAACAATCGGGGAACGAGAGGATAGGTCGAGCGAATAAATAATTTTCTTTACTTGGAACATACAACTTAAATCTATTCAGACAAACAAATACAAAATCAGTTACAATAACGTTTACATCACGCGCACATATACAGAACAACTTAAACTAACGCGGGAGGACGAATGGCCCGGCGACTAAATCGCCTTGGCCATTTACCTCCTTACAAAGGAAAGAATACGTTGAAACCTCTCTACCCCATTACGATGAGCGTAGCCGGCAAGTGATCGCCTGGCTACCTATCGTTCCTACGCGGCCGCGCATCACCATGAGAGAGAAAAATACCGGGAGAGAGAGATAACCTGACCTTTGTCCTTGGCGATGAGCCGGCAACGGGGAGTTGACCTGGCCGCTGGCTGGACGTCTTCCTCGGCGTAGCCCGTGGTGAACCCACTGGAAGTCATGCCGTGCATGGCGGCGAGGGCGACACTGAATGCCCTGCTGCAGGTGTTGCCACCACACGTTGCCTCGGCTCGCCCTGGTCTGGTCACTCCTGCACGTGCACTTCTTCTTCTCTCATTGCGCTGCTACTTCCAACTTCTCTCCTCAACTTTCTTCCGGGGACTGCCTCACGCGACTTGACGCAAGGTCAGCATTCGCGCTCTCGCCGGGCTCTCCCACCAAGCCTACTCATTAGGCGGCGTGCGACAAAAGCGCTAATTGGTCGCGCGTCACACGCCGGCCTAAACCTGCATAGTGCGTGCATAGACGCGCACTCTAGCATGCTCGTTAACTTTCTCTCTCTCTCTCTCTCTCTCTCTCTCTCTACCTCATAGTCGCTGCGCTCTTGCTTCTTCGGGCGCTCTCAATCTTGCTCGGCAATCTTTGGCGGCTGGAAAAACATAAAGGCCAGTGGTTAGGCGCAATAAATATATGCGCCGAACACTGACCACGTCGCCATGCCGAGCGATAAGAGGGAGAGAGAGAAGGAGGGCAGACGAGGAGCAAGCGTACTGCTTGCTCTCGTCACAAACTAATTATTGCCTATACATATGTAGAAATCATAAATAAAATTTATTTGCGTTCAATTTTTTAAATTATCAAAAAAAAGTTGACTATCATATTAATTATACTTTGTTCTTAACGGATGAATTTTGTTTAATATAAGGCGCAGCTGCTTATTTTTAACTAACTATTTTTGAGAGCCCCAAAGGGCCCACGCGGCAAGCTACAGTATGCCCATATCTAGCCGTACGCTCTGATTGGCTGCCGCTCACCGAGAAGTGCCGGGGCGAGCTACTCCCGAGAGCGAGAAGTGCCGGGGGTTCAACTGTACTATAGCACTTGCTTAGAGAAAGAGAGAGAGAGCAACATATAGCTTACCAAGCTATATGCTACCCTCTCTCGGAAGGACCCACATGCCCTACTATTAAAGGAGAGCGAGAGAGAAAGAGAGAGAGAGAGAGAGAGAGAGAGAGAGAGAGAAAGAGAGAGAGAGAGAGAGAGAGAGAGAGAAAGAGAAAGAGAGAGAGAGAGAGAGAGAGAGAGAGAGAAAGAGAGAGAGAGAGAGAGAGAGAGAGAGAGAGAGAGAGAGAGAGAGAGCAGCATCCACACTATACAGCGTATGCGTCTAGCAAGCTAGAGACGCTATCCCCCTCTTCAAGGGCTGTCCGGTGTACGCTCCTAGCAAGCAGTTAGAGACGCTACCCCCCTCTCCTAGGACTTGCACCTAGTCAGCATGTTTACTAAAATCAGGATGATTCCTACTCTCCAAAAGAAACTCTAGTCAAATTAATAAAAATCTTTAAAGGAAGAAGAACATTGATTTCGCTTTAGACGCTTAGCATGTGGGGGATGTTAACGCAACTAAACAAGGCTAACTCAAAAACCTTATCTCTAAGGCAAAAAGCAATAAAATGACTAACAGACAATTCGTCATTAAGATTACTCTATCTCCAATCACCTGCTGCGTAATACATACTTCGAACGCATCTTCATTGAAAGAGGAACATCGAATGCGTTTTAACCCTCAGCAAGAGGTAAAGCGTTATTGTAGAGAGTGCAAGCTGGTGTGAGTGGTCGAAAGTTTCCTAAGTTAAATGTGACTCTGAAAAAGGATAGTGCACGCTGCTAGAATGCATCTTCATTTAAAAAGGAACATCGATTGTACTTTAGACTCTTAGCAAAGATTTCTACAGCAACCTACCTTAATAACCTCTGTAGGTGAGTGGGTGAGTGGGTGAATGGAGGGGGGGGGGGGTACTCTGTCGAAGGGCCTACTGGCTTCTGTCTCAGGACATACACATATACCTTATGCATTGGCGGCGCATCTTCAATGCATAAGCTACATCGATTACCTTTTAGGTACTCAGCGGGAGGTGTCAAAGGTACATCAAATGCCTTTTAGACACTAAGCATGGGGTCTCACTCTGTCGAAGGGCCCCCATAGCGCCCTACTATCGAAGGAAAGCGAGAGAGAGGGATAGAGAGAGAGAGAGAGAGAGAGAGAGAAAACGGCATCCACACTATATGGTGTACGCGCCTAACAAGCTAGAGACGCTACTCCCTCTCTGAGGGTCCACGCTCAGCCAGCATAAGTGCCCTACTATCGAAGGAGAGCTAGAGAGAGGGATAGAGAGAGAGAGAGAGAGAGAGAGAGACCATCATATAGTTTACCAAATACCCTATCGATTTCTACAGCATCCTACCTTAACAACCTCTGAAGGCGGGTGGGTGGCTAAGGGGGGGGGCACTGTCGAAGGGGCCCACTGGCACGCGGGAGGTGTCAAACGAACATCAAATGCCCTTTAAACACTCAGCATGGAGTCTGACTATAAATTAAAAGGAGTCACTACCTTTACACCTTCATCAGGTGGCTCCTTTGTGTCCCAGAACATACACGTATCCCTTATACATTGGCGGCATCCTTTGTCGGCTCCTTTGTGTCCCAGAACATACATTGCTTATCTACTTGCATGTCGTTGTATTTTTCAACACCCTTCCTCGATGATGCAATGCCAGCGATGAATTAATCGTCGGCAATCATTTCTGTTGTTGGACAGTATCTATATTCCATAAGCTGTTGACATTTTATATCCTTGATGAAGTGATACTTCGTATCAATGTGCTTCGTACGATGATTAAACTTCTTGTTGTCTAGCAATTTTAAACAGCTTTGATTGTTCTTATACATTACTATTTTTTCTTGTGTTTCTTCGGTAAAATCTTCAAGTAAGCATCGAATCCATGTACCTTCTTGAGTTGCTTCGACAAGGTCAAGAAACTCCGCTTCTGTTAAAGACAGTGAGACACGCGATCGCTTGCGGCAAGCCCAACTAATTGGTGAGCCGTAATACTGGAATAAGTAGCCACTGTTTGATTTACGGTCAATGCGATTTTCAGCCTACTCTGCATCCGCATAGCCGATAAGCGTGAAAACTCCACTCTGCTTTCCTAATGTGAGCTCGGCATCTTTTGTGTCGTTCAGGTAGCGAATGACCCTTTTTGCCTCATGCCAATCAGCTGTGGTGGGCGCTTTATTATACTGACTGAGAATAGTGACACTGGTCGCAATGTCTGGCCTTGTATTTATGACGAGATATAGCAATGCTCCTATTGGCTGTTGATATCTCTCGCTCTCGGGCATTATCGGTTGATTGTGATCTCTGTTCTTCATATATACTGGGTCAAGTGGCACGTTTGAAACTTTTGTGTCTTGTAATCCAAATTTATTTACAATCTTATTGATGTAATTGGACTGTTTCAAACAGAAAAAATCGCCTTCATTTCTTCTCATTTCGATGCCTAGATAGTACCTTAGACAGCCGAAATCCTTGAGATGAAACTTGAGAGATAAGCGCTTTGCGATTTCGTCGATTTTGCTCATACTTTTGCAGGCTATAAGAAAATCGTCGACGTATACGATGAGATATATTTTCTCGCCGCCGTCTTCTTTGATGAACAGGCATAAATCCGCATTCCGCTAAATACTTACTTGAATGGTCATTCCAAACTTTTGCCGCTTGCTTTAGGCCGTAGATTCTCTTTTTCAGCTTGCAGATCATTTCTTTTCCTCCTTGAACGTAGACGTTGGGTTGTTGCATGTAGATGACTTCCTTTAATTTTCCATTGAGAATAGCAGTCTAAACATCAAAATGTTTCACGTGCATATCTGTATATCCTGCTACTGTTAGAAGTGTGCGGAAGATCGTTTGTTTTACGACAGGCGCAAATACTTCATCGTAGTCGGTTCCATATTTTTGCTAGAAACCGCGTGCGACAAGCCTGGCTTTATGTCTTTCTACCTGCCCCTCAGCATTTGTTTTCATCTTAAAGATCCATTTGCAGGTCACGATATCTCTGCCGTCCAGCCGTGGCACGATTTCCCATGTGCCATTGTCGTTGAATGAGTTGATTTCCTCTTCCATAGCTTTTTACCAGCTATTTTTGTCGGGTCTTGATAACGCATCCTTTATGTTTACTGGTTCGGACTATTCTCTTGCCAATTTTAGCGCAGCCATATACCTGCTGGACGGCACGCCCCTGTTGGACCTTTCGGAGCGCCTGGGCGCCGCTTCTTTATTTACTTCAGGTATATTTTCATTTTCGCTGCTGCTGCTTTCCGAATCCGATGAACTGCTGTCTTCATGATTGCAGTCCCTTTCACTTGATGGTGCAATCGAGTCGTTATCATCTTGCTGGTTATCGAGAGCCTTTTGTTCACTCAAAATTTCTCGCTGTTTATTGAGAGCTTCTTGTTGATTCCAGATTACTTCGCATTCTCCATGAAGTGGAGAGTCTTGCTTTATGCCTCGCTTGTCGAGAAATATCACATCTCTGCTTATGCTGATCTTGTTGGTTTGTGTGTCTAGAAGCCAATAAGCCTTAGACTCCTCAGAGTATCCTACAAAAATCAACTTTATCGCTTTTACGTCTAACTTTTTGCGATGTTCCTCGGGAATTTTCTTGTATGCAGCCGTACCGAAAATTTGTAAATGACTTAAATTGGGCTTCTCTGAGTGTCTTAGTTCGAAAGGGGTTCTAGACATGGCTTTGCTTGGTAATCTATTTTGTAGATAATTTGCTGTATGGATAGCCTCGCCACAGTATTGTATGTGTAGATTGGCGTCAAAAAGCATACACAGCGACATGTCGAGTAATGATCTATTTTTACGTTCGGCGACTCCATTTTGCGGTGGGGAAGAAGGCGCAATATACTGCACGCGAATGCCTTCATTCCTTAAAAAATCTTGAAGATCATTATTACTGTATTCCCTTCCTCGATCTGATCTGATAATCTTTGGCACTTTATTGAATTGTATTTTTGTCATTTTCACAAATTGCTTGAGGAAAAAGGTGGCCTCTCCTTTAAGGGTTAATAAATATACAAAAGTATACCTGGAGTAATCATCAATGATCGTTAAATAATATCGTTAATTGCCCGGAGTTTGCTTCTGCATCGGTCCGCCGACATCTGTGTGCACTAAATTAAGAGGTGCGTGTGTCTGGGTTTGCGACTTTTTCGGGAACGGTATGCGAGCCAGCTTTCCTTTGATGCAGTCCTCGCATACTGTTTGCCTGCCATAGTCCGAAATCCTGATGCCATTAGCCAGCTGTTTTTCAGCCAATTTCCTAATTGCTGTCGTATAGCGATGTCCAAAACGCCTGTGCCACACGTGACGGCAATCCTCGGCGCAATGTTTGCTTCATGCTGCTTGAACTACGAAGGCTCTTGCTGTTTTCAACTCATAAAAATTCGAAACCAAGGTCACCTTCGACGCCTTTCTTCCGCCCTTTTCATTTATGATCGTGCAAGCGTTTTTCCCGAAAACAAAGCGATACCCTTCCTGAACTAGTTTTCTTACGGATAGCAGATTTAGTCCTAAGCCAGGAACGTACAGCACATCGTGCACTTTTATGGTCGATGTTTTTCCACTGTCGTTTAAACAATTTATGATTGCAGATCCAACGCCTTCTACCTTTACGCGGTGCTTGTCATCCGCTAGGCGAACGTGACCATTTTTACCTATGTCAAGGTCCTCGAAAAATTTTTTCTCATGCAGCATGTGGCTCGTCGCTCCTGAGTCTATCATCCAGCTATTCTCATTTATGTCACCCTTTGCTTCCAGACAAACTTCAGAGTTCACTAAATAACAACCATACGCTTTGTCGCTTTCGAGCGTTACCGTATTGGCCTGTCCTGATGCCTTTCCTGATGCTTTCTCCGGATGCTTCTCTATCCAAGCTTTGAACTTTCTGCAATCTCCTTTTAAGTGCCCTAATTTTTTGCACCAAAAATACTTTACTTTCTTCGGCGTTGTACCTTCTTTTTCTTTCTAAGTCGTCTTCATAGCCGATTCACTTTTTGCATGATCTTGTTGTGCGTCCTTTTTATCTTTACGACGCATGTACTCGTTGATTAGTTTTTCTTTGACGAATTCAACTGTAAGATCTTGATCAGATCTGCTCTCTAATGCCATTATGAGAGTGTCATATGATTCTAGCACACTGCTTAATAAAACTCCGACAATGATGTCTTCTGGAATTAATTGCCCGAATCCGGCCAGCTTGTCGACATACTCTGACATCGCAGCGATGTGGTCCATCATATCACCGTTTTCTGACAGTACTGTACGGAAAAAACATCTATTTAGTGCCATCTTACTTGATATAGAATTTTTTTGGTAATATTGCTTGAGTATGCCCCACTGCTCTCTTGCTGACCTTGCATTCCGTACAAGTCGTGGCTGACTGTCTTATATTCGGCGTTTACTGATTGAGACGAGGTGGGTTCCTTAACAACCTCCCAAGTTTTCTCTTTCATTAACAGGAGTTGCACTTTATGAGGTCTGTCCGGAAAGTATCGGGCCTACGTTTATATCTTCGCGCCATAGTGTTCGAGCGACCTCTACGGAACAGAAATGTCAACAGTAAAGCCTCACGAATCTATTGTTTACTTACTGACACCTGCCGGACGTATAGTTCATGCGCAGTGTGTCTTTGTTCACAGTGCCTTTTTCACGTTCGTCGGATTTTATTATTGTCAAAAATGACTGAAAAACAAGATCAACGAATTTGCATCAAATTTTGCTTTAAACTCGGAAAAACGAGTTCGGAAACTATTGAAATGGTGCAAAAGGCATTCGGAAGCGAGCGTATAAGCAAAACACGAATAAAAGAGTGGTATAAATGGTTCAAGGATGGTCACACTTCTGTCGATAGTGATTCTCGTTCCGGCCGACCTTTGACGACAAAAACCGCAGATAATATTGAGCGGGTGTGACTTGCAATCGAACAAGATCGTCGTATGACTGTGCGAGAACTAGAAGAAGACCTTGGGATACCAAAACTATCATTTCAGAAATTTTAACCGAAAATTTAGGAATGAAACGCGTGTGTGCGAAATTCATCCCAAAATTGCTCATAGCAGAGCAGAAGAACATTGGCTTAGATATCGGTCTGGACAATCTGAAAATGGTCAGTAATGATGATAATGTGCTTAGAAAAGTTATTACAGGTGATGAATCATGGGTTTATGGTTATGATCCTGAAAGAAAACAACAATCTTCACAGTGGAAGCATTCTGAATCGCCAAGACCAAAAAAAGCACGTCAAAGTCGGAGCAATGTTAAGTCAATGTTGATTGTTTTTTTCGATTGTGAAGGTGTTGTACATCACGAATATGCACCAACAGGTCAGACAATCAATAAAGAATACTACGTTCAAATTTTGAAACATTTGTGTGATGCAGTAAGAAGAAAACGGCCGCACTTTTGGGAAAGTGGTGACTGGCTTCTCTATCACGATAATGCGCCAGCACATTCATCCAATCATGTGCAGCAGTTTTTGAGCAAACACAATATCGCATGGCTTCGACAATCTCCATACAGTCCCGACATAATCCCTTGTGACTTTTGGCTGTTTCCAAAACTAAAAAAACCACTCAAAGGACACCGATTCGATGACAAAACAAAGGTTGAAAACAATGCGACGAGTGTACTATCCCTAAAAGTGAGTTTCAGGACTGTTTTGAAAAGTGGAAACATCGATGGAACCATGTTATTCAATCAAGTGGGGATTACTTTAAAGGATGCCACCCACCAGATGATAAAGAATAACGCTAGCATGAAAATATAAAAGTAGGCCCGATACTTTCCGGACAGACCTCGTACTATAACTCCATGTCGAGTAATTTTTACTGTTGAGTTTCTGAATAACGATGCGCACACTTTCAGCCATTTTTGTTCAATTTCAGTTTTTTACAGTCAATGTCAATGTCAATAAAAAAACTTTTATTTCACGCACTTGAGACATAACCTGTTAGACTTATTAACAGTGAATATATTGTATATTTATTTAATGTACTTTATTTAAATGAAACACACAATACGCAAATACAGAGTTTACAGTACACTAGTAAGAAAGGTAAAAGTTATTGAGATTAATGTGAACAAAAGAGTAAAATAATAAAGAAGCAAATGTGCGAAAATAGAGCGTGGGTAGCGAACTGCTCTGTTCGATGATCTTTGCCGGACTGACGTCTGGACCTTATAGCCCTCTCCGCTGGGGTTCGTAGACGGGATGCAATAAAATCTTGGTATAGGAATAAACTGCACTCTACTGAAGAAGAACCAAAGTGTAGTCTGTAGGCGCTGAGCCTGCATCGCGTTGTATTTTTCAACACCACTTATTAGGCGGCGGGCGACAAAACGCTAATTGGTTGTCCGTCGCTCACCTTCCTATACCCGCATAGTGCATGCTTACGTGCACGCGCGCTCTCTCTTTCTCTCTTTCTTTTTTACTCTTTCTTCTGCTGCAGCCTTTTTGCATTTTTGCAGCCTTTTTTTTTTTTTTGTTTTTTTTTGCCTTTTTACTCTACATGTTGCAACATAATATTAAGAGTATATGAATGAAACAAGGCCGATGACAATTTCCCAAATTTCGAGCAAGTTATAAAAATGTTTGGAAATTCTTTCGACATTGCCTCTATATCTTTCACAATTTTTGGACCAGACACACCATTAACATCTTGCAAACATATGAAAACTTTTGGTAGAAATTTACCCGCAGCACTAATTGTATATTGAACTGTATAGCTATGGGTCACTTTATTGTAATCACCAAGGTATGCTTCTGTAGTTTTCGTACCAGCGAAATCCGACGTCCTATTTACATTTGGTCTGTATTCGCAACCCATTTGATCTGTGTTGAAAACATAGCTCTTATCTATACGTTTTATTGTATTCTAACACTCATCTTGAAATTTTTCAGCTATTGAAAATATTTCTGTAATTGACATATTTTCTGTAGGTTTTACATATCTCGTGACTTTCCTTTGCTTTATTCGGTAATATTTTTTAAATTTCTTTACCCACAATAACGAGGCACTAAATTGATAGTTTTTTTGATTAAATTGCATAGCACCTTGCAATGCCCATTCTTGTAAGTTCTGAGTACTCACAGGAAGTTTTCTTTCTCTGGCATCTGAAAATCTATCATATGTCCATTTGTTTATGAATTCCTGCTTATCAAATTGAGTACCCCGCTTTAAATTTCCAGATCAATTTTATATGAAATTTCATATGGAATTTCATATGAAAATTGATATAAAATTCATATAAAATTCATACGAATTTCACATAACATTCATATGAAAATCATATGATATTCACATAACATTTTCGGACAAATTTTATATGTTTTTTATGTGAATATCATATGGATGTCATATAAATGTTATGTGAAATTCATATGAATTTTAGATTAATTTTTATATGAAATACATATGTATTTGTCTGGTTATCTGAAATAGAAATGCTTAGTTCTATATGATAAAAATAATAAACAAGAAATGAAATTATTGGTAATATTAAAAAATGTATTATTAGAAAAAGGTTTATTTATTTAGCTAATAATTTACAAAAGGATTTACAGAACTTTTTAGTTTCATATAAAATAAATAATAACTTGAAAGGTTTACTTTACTAAGTTAATAATTGACAGAACGTTTTTAGTTTCATATAAAATAAATAATAATTTACTTAATTTTTGTCTCTAATTTATACTTTTGAATTTCTCCATTGATTTTTTGAGTCAGGGCAGGGTGAATATTTTCTAAATATTCATCTATATCTTTATCGTCTAGCCAGTCTGTATGCTTGACATATATCCAATATTTTACACATTCTAATGAATAGAAAATTTACGTTAAGTAAAATTGTGAAAAACCTATTTTTTAGGTATTTAAGATAAATTTACTTACGAGTAATAGCTTTCAATTTAGATGGGCTCACTATCGTTCTTGGTTTATCAACTACTTGCAAGTATGGTGTTTTCTTGAGACATCTGTTTACAATGTTGCATCCCCATAAAGGTATACATATATCCTTGACAAATTTCATCACATATTTTTTTTTTTAAAGATTGCCACGTTTTCTTAGGAATGAGTAGATAAGCAATGTATGTTCTGGGACACAAAGAAGCCGACAAAGGATGCTGCCAATGTATAAGGATACGTGTATGTTCTGGGACACAAAGGAGCCGCCCGATGAAGGTGTAAAGGTAGTGACTCCTTTTAATTTATGGTCAGACTCCATGCTGAGTGTCTAAAAGGCATTTGATGTACCTTTGACACCTTCCGCGTGCCAGTGGGCCCCATGCTGAGTGTTTAAAGGGCATTTGATGTTCGTTTGACACCTCCCGCGTGCCGCCAATGTATAAGGGATATGGTTATGTTCTGGGACACAAAGAGGCCGCCCGATGAAGGTGTCGCGATAGTGATACCTTTTAATCGCGATAAGGTGAGATTCCATGCTAAATGTTGCATTTGATGTTCGTTTGACACCTCCCGCGTGCCAGGGGGCCCCTTCGAGCGGGCCAGTGCTCCCCCCCACTCTCTCTCTCTCTCTCTCTCTCTCTCTCGCTCTCCTTCGATAGTAGGGCGCTTCACCCACCCACAGAGGTAGGATGCTGTAGAAGTCGGTAGGGTGTTTGGTAAACTATATGATGGTCTCTCTCTCTCTCTCTCCCTCTATCCCTCTCTCTCTCGTTCTCCTTCGATAGTAGGACGCTTATGCTGGCTGAGTGTGGACCCTCGGAGAGGGGGTAGCGTCTCTAGCTTGCTAGGCGCGTACACCGTATAGTGCGGATGCTGTTTTCTCTCTCTCTCTCTCTCTCTCTCTCTCTCTCTCTCTATCCCTCTCTCTCGCTTTCCTTCAATAGTAAGGCGCTATGGGGCCCCTTCGACAGAGTGAGACCCCATGCTTAGTGTCTAAAAGGCATTTGATATACCTTTGACACCTCCCGCTGAGTACCTAAAAGGTAATCGATGTAGCTTATGCAATGAAGATGCGGCGCCAATGCATAAAGTATATGCGTATGTCCTGAGACAGAAGCCAGTGGGCCCTTCGACAGTGCCCACCGCCATTCACCCACTCATCCAACCACCTACAGAGGTTGTTAAGGTAGGTTGCTGTAGAAGTCGTTGCTAAGAGTCTAAAGCACAACCGATGTTCCTTTTTAAATGAAGATGCGTTCTAGCAGCGTGCACTATCCTTTTTCAGGAAAAAGAATGAAATTTCACACTGTACTAAGTCATACCAAGAAGAATTTACTCCCGTCATAAATTGAGATAACAAACATAACAATTGAGCAGTATTGTAATTACTTGCTTGCAAATAACGTTTGAGATCATTTAAATACTTTACTGGTCGATATTTATAACTATCGTCAAAAACTGGACACGTTAAAGCAGGTTGCTTAATGGTTTCAATAATAGTTTCATTAACAATTGATCTATTTTGATCATTATTCTTAATTTTATCAATATTCTCACGAAGTACTGAAAATGTTTCATTCATTTCCATAGTAACATTATTTTTCGCTCGAATAATATCATTAAAATTATCTCCACGTCTATCTTTTAAAATAGAAATAATTTCATTTGACTTTTCTAAATTTGATTCTAAACTCTTAATTATTTGATCTTGTTCAACTATTTTATTCGTTAATCTATCAACTTTATTACTTAAATTGTTAATAGTTTCACAAATTGTTTTAAAATCATTTTGTAATTTAAACTGATCAGTATGATATGTCTTTAATTCATCTACTACAGCTCTTTCCCATTCGTGCGTTCTTTTTTGCTGCACGGTCAATTCCTCACCAATTAGTGATTCACTAAGTTCGTTTAGAATTGTTTCGGGAGCACACTCAGTAGAGTTATACATTGGACGTTTCTCGTTTGACATTGTAATATAAAAAAAAAATCCAAAGCATATAATTAATACAACACCAATAATAAATAATATATGGATGATATTAATCAATTAATTTCAACAATACATAGGATTTGACAAATAATTGAACAAATTCAAATTATATATAGTAATTATCAAATTTATTATATCAATGATAACACAAATTATGCGCCTGGAGCGGGTCTAGATACTAATATATGCTCTACTGTGTCAGCCAAATGATTTAGATCAGAGCTTATATTTCTTAAACTCGAATCAAATAATCTCATATTCTTTTTGTAATTGTTACCTAAATTAACAAATGATTCCGCAAGTTCCATATATAATGTACGCAGTTCACTTAATTCTTTTTCTAGTGACGCATTTTTACACAGTATAGCTCGCATATGTCTATTTCTTTTCGGCATAATAAAAGAAATATTTATAATAAAATTACAAATTAATACAAAATAAATAACAAATACTTAACACTAACTAACGTAACAAGAGTCCTGTCACGGTCGCCAAATGTGATGTTCGTATCACTTATAAATAAAATAATTCGAACTCTCGTAATCTAGCTAATGAGTAAGAATTTGTTTCAAATGATTTTACTTTAATTGTCAAGAAAATAAATAAATAAATCAAATATAATAAATAAGTAAATCAAATATTCATAAGTAAGTGCAATATTTCGAGGAAAGTCAGACAATGCCCTAGTTTCTTATGGTGCGAATTGTCCCATAAGCAGAGCTAAAGTCTTTCTTTGATAGGATATAATTTGGCCCAAGTTTCTTATAGCGCGAGATGTTCTATAAGTCGAGCTCAAATTATAAGGAAAGGATAGTCTTGCTTAGTTAATCACAATGAGAGAAAGAACTTAGGTATTAATCGAAGTTTATTCAGACTCATGCGCTCACCTTTCAAGGCTAGAAATGAATGCTAGCCTGTGCAAAGGTGGGCCTATTTATACACAGATTTTCCCGCTTATTTTTGCAGGAGAGATTTCATCGAAAATTCGAGAGACATTCGCGAATTTTGAGAAATGAGTTTTCTTAATTTACAAGTAAATAACCATTAATATTAAGTTTTATTACACATGTAAACTTTACAGAATTTGTTATTTGTTGATTTTATACAATATACAATTATCGCCAATAGTGTCGTCAAAAGTTATTAACTAATAAAGTTAATTAACGTAATATTACAATATTTACAATAGAAAATTATTAAATTTTCATATAACTTTATAGTTGATTAATTTTGGAAGTATTTTCCAAAATTAATTATTTAAATTAATTAATAACATTTGAATTATGACTAATTTTTCATATTTGTAACGGTTTTTTCTAATCTTAATATGCAATTATTAGATTAATTATCTAAGATTTCTAAATTATAAAGTTATTATTATGAAGTAATAACTTAATATTTTCGTTCTATATATAGCTTATTGTTTAAATAAATTATTAATTGTTTATTTATTAATAATAGTTATTATACAGCTGTTATTAATGAAACCAATTCTTACTCATGTTCTATGTTTCTTCACTTTGCATATGAATTATTTATTTTTCTAATATTTTATATGTTAATAAATAAATCAACTTTGCATATTGATATTTATTATTATTTTATAATTGAATGAGATTTTTGTTATAATATTATTAATCTACATGCTAAAATCTATATAATCGATACTTTGTTATATTAAAATTATCTATAATTAACATATTTTTCTTAATATCCTATATCATTATATCTATGTCTATTACTTTGTGACGTCACGCTGTTTATTTTGATTCGACTCTTGTTTGTATACAGTCGCGTAAACAGTGAGGTAGCGCCGCTTAATGTATTGTTTTGAATAAACAGATAGATACGTTAGACTAGTTGCAGTCATTCAGTGATTTAATAAATAGCTCATATATAGGACCGTTACAAGGAAAATCAGTCCTAGTTTCAAATTCTAGGCGAACATCGACTGGCGCGCTTTTTAATGTTTCATTTTGTTTGGAGCAGTCGATAACTATTAGCGGCACTTTATTAATGAAATCTTTTTTATTGAGTAACGGCTCGTTTTCTTTACTATAATAAGCGTTTTGAAAATTAGTATACATATCGTAGAGAACAGCATACTGACTTTGATTGATATTCAAATTGAGATTTCCATACGGATAGCATTGTGAATTGAGGAATAGCTTCACATTACTAATATTACAATGATCAAAATTACTAGAATTAACACTCGCCGAACTTTTACGTTTAGTTTGAAAAGCTAAAATAACAAAGCGAGGCTTTTCCAATTGATTGGAAGTCTTAACACTCCAAACATGCTTTGATGTACGTGGTAATTTTGGATACTCATACATTTCCTAAGTACGATAACTCATTGTAATTGCACGATCTCGTCCGATCTGATTGAGTAATTTGATTTTTTCTTTGTCTGCAACCATCACATATGGCATCAACCATTCAACCTTAGTTAAAGTAATTTTTGTTTTTTCTGAATCAGCAGGATTCCCTATTGGAGCAGACAAAATAGCATTCAAATCATCTCTTGATCTTGTGAGAATAAGTTCATGCTTGACATTGACTACAATTTTCCGATAATCTTCAGCAAAGCCCATCAACATACTGAGAGGTATAGTAACATCAAAAAAACCTAGAGCATTACATATTAAAACTTCATTGTTATCAACATTCCATCCGGCATTTTCAGCGATAGAGCTCTGACATGGATTGAGTGAAAGCCAATTTTTCATGAGAGTTGTTAAGCCTACATTTTTCACTTTATCAATTTCAATAGCATTTATTTCATATCGTATTTCCTCGAACAAATAACAGAGAGCGTTGTTGACTAATAAAGTGTTCTCCACTGGCGTAGTACCGTCTGGTATGGTCAACCTAACATAAATATGAATCATACTGCGCGATGGAAGCAGAGATAAATCTTGATGTTGAATTGCTATATGAATTTCATCGGTATTATTGAAATATGATAATGAATAAGGCTGATGCGCATGAACTTCATAATGAGCTATAGACTCATCGAAAGCGACAGCTGAATTAATGTCTAGAATTCCCTCCATATTGTTGTTGTTGTTTTATACAACACATTAATATGCACAATATTTTCTTCCACGATTTTCGACGACTTCTAGTCTCAAGCTTTTCAGGAATTGAATGTTCTGAGGTGTGAGCGGTCTCATAGCTCGCTGTTGACTGGTTGCTGTTCGATATTTTTGTCTTTTAATATAGCCTCGGCCGCTCTTTATATTGTAAATGATACCCATTACTAAGATATGGTCTTTATATGTACTCGCACTGTGATGACTTCTCCTCGAAAGTTAACTAGGTTTCTGTCTTGATCAACTATACGAATTTGAAAATGATCAATGCTCCTCACAGCGACTGGAAGGTAAATGAAGTGAGAGGGAACTTCTATAATCTTATATCCAGGTGGGACTGCTGGGAAAAATTCATGTATAGTATGTACTTTGCGATCGTTTATGTAAGAGCCTGTAGTAATATTACACTCTACACGTAAAGCATTGACTTTGAGTATAGTGACGGGTAAGTCAGAACTGTGTGTTTCGTTTTCAACGAACGTGTGTTTAGTGAAGGCTAAAATTGATCCAATAGAATCTTCTGGTTCAAAATGTATTTTTTGACTGCACTGAATGACACTACGTAAAGTATTATTATTTGGTTTCAGGCTAAACGATATACCTTTAGGTGCTAATGCTTCTATGAGAAAGCTTTCAATATCTTCTATTTCGTAGCTACCAGTCGGTAAAGTGATAGCTTCTTGACCTTCAATGTAAAATTTATTATAACCAACGTCAATGTTTGGTATTGAATTAAATGTCAATAGCTCAACTAGACCAAGAACGTATTTTTTGTTTGCTATCAATTCGATCGGTGGAAAATAATATGATTCGAGTACGGATGATGTTCCCGAGAGACTCAATGTCAGTGTATTCTCCATGACAGATTCATATCAAATGATAGTCATTTGTCGAATGCGTATTTTTTATACTAGTTGTCTTTTCTATAGTTTGCTTAAAAGAAATTTGAGACAAAGATGGCCGCAATTATATGTCTTAAAATCTTGATATCTAATATAATTATACATGATTCTATTAACTTTGAGATAAAGCAATAGATCTATAGGCGGCTGTAGATTACCAAAACTATCAAAATACATAAACTCATCGACTTTCTTTTTATATGCTACCCAATGAGTACCTGGCCCCCCTTTATTATCTAAATTTACAATAGCTGTCTCTTGATATCGAGGTCCATCGGTCGGTAGAACATCACGCATAAAAACACCTCGAAAATTTGCAATTTTTAGTATTTTAGCATATTTTCTTATATCATGATCTGTCAGTACTCGATTAGGTAAAGTTATTTCGAGCTTTTTTTTAAACCTTTTCCACTTGAATATGGTTTCAAATGAAGACCATAACCTTTATGATGTGGTTTCAAATAAAGTTCTTTATTAAGAGTAATTTTGAGCGGCCTTAGCACTGTTAACGGCTTTTGCTATTGAAGCAGCTCCTCCAGCTAAAACTCCAGTGGCGCTTGAAGCGGCAAATAATGGAATTAAAAAAGGAAGTGCTCCACACACTTTACTAGGAATTAGGAGAATACGAGGAATATTTATTTTTCTTCTTCCTCCACCCTTCTTCACAGCTTCTTTAGCGCCTTTTATAGCCGAACAAATGACAAAGAGTGATTTATTACTAGGTACAACACTTCTCGAAGCAGCGTTAATAATTTTTTTCAATGCAATTGATAAATTTTTACTCTTTACATGTGTCTTTCGTTCCTGTCGTTGTTGTTGGCGATTTTTTAATCCCTTACCTCGTTTCTTTCCTCGTTTTAAAATTTTAACACCCATACCAAGTTTACTTTTAACTTTCATTATGTTGACTACAGCAAACGTAGCAACTTTTTCACCAAAACTACTATCTTTCGCTTACACTCTATCCCAGGCCTGTTTAGCTAGAATTTTGTCGGCTTCGATTCTCGCCTCAATGTTCTCTCGATTCTGAGAATAAGCAATATCGTGATCTTTACAAGCAGCGTCTAGCGAATTTTTTCCAGGATCACCACGAGCAAGTCGTTTTTTCAATTTACTTCCCGGCCCATAATACTGATAACCAGGCAAAATGAGCTTCGAATGGTAATTTATTAATGATCTTATTCACTAAGCCAGCACCACCAGTCTTTCTTTTGTGACAAATGATCATACCTCATCAGAAGACAAAGTCTTAATGAAACTAAAAAATATATAAACAGTCTTTTTATAGTTAGTAGTCTCATTCGTCATTCGATCGGTGACTAGAAAACACTATGGACTTCAAAGAGAAACCACTTAAGTTGCAAGTCATAAATTTTGATAATGTGGTTGAGACAGAAAAACGAGAAACAAGACATGGCGAACTACTGCCTGACAGTATACGAGCAGTTTTCTGTGGTCCTAGTAACTGTGGGAAAACTAACTGTTTGCTAACACTAATCACACATCCTAATGGACTTAGATTCGAAAACGTTTATGATTATTCAAAGTCCCTCAATCAACCAAAGTATAAGTTTTTAAAAGATTTATTGGAAACGATTGATGGTATACAGTGTTATGCATTCAGCGAGCATGAGGCAGTTGTTTCTCCGGATAAATCATCATGATTTTTGACGATATAGCCACTGAAAAGCAGGACAACGTGAGAGCATTCTTCTGTATGGGAAGACATAAAAAAGTAGATAGTTTCTATCTCTGTTAATCATACGCTCGAATTCCCAAGCATCTCGTTCGGGATAATGTGAATTTACTAGTTTAGTTTCGACAAGATGACGTGAATATTAAACATATTTACAACGATTATGTTAACTCAGATATGACTTTTGAGAAGTTTAAAGCAATTTGTTCAAAATGTTGGAGAGACGATAATCATGGATTTACAGTTATCGATAGAGATAGTATCAATCATGGACGATATAGAAAAGGATTCCATTCTTTTGCTATAAATATAGTGGAGTGAACGAATGAAGATTATTTAACTTTAGAAATTGCAAGCGTCAACATGGCTAATTTTGAAAAAGAAAAGAAGATGCTCGAGCAATTATCTGAGGCTCGTGATACTATCAGACGTAAGTATCAACTAATGAAACGTGACAAAGCTGATTTAGAAAATACATTGAATGAAACTTTTAAACCTATGGTTTATCCATTGAAGAAACTTGTGGAGATAGCTATTGATAAAACTAACGATAATACTGAACAGGAAACGAACAAGGAGAAGAAAATTACGTTCGATAAAGTTTTCAAGTCAAAAACCACAGATGACACTCCCTATAAATCTCGATATTTCAATAGTACTGTTAATGACTTAAATTCAACATTACATCCGCTTGATTCTACATTTGAATCCGCTATGTCTATTGCTGATGCTACCGATGATGGTGATGAAGACGAATTTAGTAAGACTAGTTGAATCAATACTTGATAGAACTGCAATAAATTTAGACAATGTTAGTTCAAATGTAACTACAAAACAACAAAAACAGCTATTGGATGACTCGATTGTAGGAAACTATATTCGACTATTGCATGAACCGCAACAGAAAAGTAATTTAGACAAGACATTTGGCGTTCGCTTGCATGAAAATACATATGTCATAGGCAATTCTCCAATTTCTTTCCAAAACGATAATGTGACTGTGAATGATAAAGCATTCAGCAAGACGCCTGGATTAATGGAACTTCTCTTTCGTAAAGAACCTAATTCTAAATTAATCAGTTCATCGGATATTGAAAATTATATAAAAATTCTTGAAATCACTAACGTTCATCGTAAGAGATATGAAACAAATTGAGAATATCGCAATAAGCGTTTAATAAATTCAAAAAGTATATTGGTCCAAATTTATCTTTAAGTGGTAGTGCTAAGAAGCGAAAATTGACTATTGATGGAAGAGGTCTTTTTCCTAACTATAAAATAGCAAGAAAAGGAACATTATTTGATTATGTATATTGGGATGATCCAAACGAGCTCGTTGATAGATTGAGATTGCTTATCGCCGAACAAACCGCTGGTAATCTTAGTCATATTAATGAAATTCATTCAATCATTGAAGAATTACGTGAAGCTGTCTATATATATTAAGAGAATCCTAAATATTCCTCAGTAATAAAATGAGTGTTGATGTGTTTGGACGTATATTGAATAAAAAGGAGGGTAATCGAGGTCCTCCTGTTGTGGGGTATAAAATTACTAAAGACGGACAATACGACGTGGATAACAAAAGAATTTCTAATATAGTTGATCCTCAGGAGAGTAAAGATGCTGTAAACTTACGAACGTTGCAAAAAACTAGTGAAGCTAACGTCGCATACGCTTTCGACTACAATAAATAATCTGCAAAAAACTAGTGAAGCTAACGTCGATACGCTTACGACTACAATAAATAATCTTAAAAAATCTTTAAATATAATAAGAATACAATTACGATCGTATGGAGAAGCGATTCAATATTTACAAACAAATAATAATGATAATAATAAGGAGAAAGAAATAAGGATTACGCCGTCTGACTTTTCATTCAATTATAACAAATAGATTGAAAAAATGAAACATCAAAGAGTAGTGGATGAGTTACACAAACCAGCACGTCGAAACTATCCTCGTCGAAAAGTCGATATACGCGGAATAGATGAGACGTGGCAAGCTGATCTTGTTGAGATGCAAAGCTATTCTAGAGAGAATAAAGGTTTTCGCTATCTATTAACTATTATAGATACGTTCTCTAAATATGCTTAGGGAATTTCAGTAAAACAGAAAACTGCTACAGATGTCACTAACGCAATGGAGTCTGTATTAAAAAAGGGACGCATTCCTAAAAATCTCCAAGTGGATAAAGGCAAAGAGTTCTACAGTACAAATTTTCAAAGTTTAATGAAAAAATATAAAATAAACCTTTATTCTACTTATAGCAATCTTAAAGCATCAATTTGTGAACGTTTCAATAGAACACTAAAAAATATTATGTGGAAAAAATTCAGTTTAATAGGAAATTATAAGTGGATTGACTTTCTCCCCAGTTTAATAGAATCTTATAATAATCGAAAACATCGCACAATAAATATGAAGTCTAAAGACATGACTAAAGAAAATGAAATGCAGGTCTTGATATGATTCTCTTACGATCATCGTCTTTTCAAAAAACTGAAATTCCAGGTAGGAGATAAAGTGCGAGTAAGCAAGTCTAAACACGTTTTTGAAAAAGGATATACACCTAATTGGTGTACAGAAATTTTTACTATTCATCGTATTTCGAGAACTAAAACTATAACATATCACCTACTAGATTATCAAGAGAATCCCATTGTTGGTGGTTTTTATGAGCAAGAACTACAGAAAGCTATGTATCCTGATATCTATCTCATAGAAAAAATTCTCAGAAGACGGGGTAATGAAGTCTTTGTAAAATGGCGTGGCTTTGATAATACTCACAATTCTTGGATAAATAAGGAGATTATACAACAATAAATTACAAATATAGATTTATATATATCTAGCTTGTATTTAAATAAATAATTGTTTTCATTTATAAATATTACATTGTTTTTTTTTATTTTAAGGATAAGAGCTCCAACCTTCGCTCTTACGTGTGAGGTACTTCCATTTTTATATTCGACGCTAGTGAGTCCATTAAGACAAGTCGAAAACTGCTTTAATAGAAACACTAATGACTCATTTACCTCTCAAGAAAATAAATTTATATAATACAATTTTTATTGAGATATAATAAGATATACAAATACATTTTACTTAATATTAAATTGAAATCGATCACATCCATGATATTGAATAAATAATGCATATTTTTGTACTTTATCAGAAAGATAAATAAAAAGATCCAAATGATGAATTATCGCTCTTGACATTCGGTCCGGTAGAACAATTTCGAATTCACAATCGAGTTCAAGAATAATTCGAGATTCATCTTGTCTCATGAATGTTATTAGATAATTCTCATCTTCATGCAATTCATAATGACTTTTTTCAGGAAGTATATCGAAAAGCTTCATTCCAATGTTATTCAATATTTCAAAATTCATCTTGCTGTAGGTAAAGAGAACTAGAATGTTACGTATTCTTCTTCTAATACTACTTCAATTACTACTTCTACTACTGCTCTCACTGCTGTTTGTACTGTTGCTGCTGCTGCTGCTGCTACTTCTGCTACTACTGCTACTACTGCTACTACTGCTACTACTTCTACTACTACAACTTGATTCTTGAGGCAGAATGAAGCTCTTCGAGGCTCACAGCTCTTTTAAAACCTTTCCCCACTACTTTGGTTTTCGAGCCGCCACAACCACCTCCCTCTACTTTAAATTGATTTCCATTTTATTTAACATATATATAGTGTGATGATTTTCTAATATAGGACCAAGCATTCTATTCATAATCAATATACGTTTCTTGAGTAATACTCGTGATATAACTTTATTCAATTCAGCAATACGTCTTTGGAAACGTTCGTGATCTCGTGCTATTTGCTCCCAAATACCTTTTCTAGAGTCTTTTTCTTTGTATGGAAGATGATGTATTTTAACATTCTTCGCAAACCATACATTCTTAGAAGAGGAGTGAGATCTACTGTTGTTTCTTATAGCTGGCATGGCTAAGCTTCTACTACTACTACTTCTTCTTCTTACCAATGCTTCGAACAGAATGGTATTCCTATTAACATCTTATCGATATTTTAGAATATAACCCCACTACTTCGCTTTTCGAGCCGCCGAAATCGCCTCCCCTCCACCTTCTCTCTTTCTTATTTTTTGTTAGGGAATGGTGAGAGCCCCAATCATCGCTCTCACTTGTGAGGTGCTTCAACTACTAACATTGCTTATGAGACCTTTACACTAATTGTAAGTCGAAACTCTGTAGAAAGAACGCATAAGTAATTAATTCAACCTCTTCAAAAAAAAAAGGATTTGAAGGAATAATTAAATTAGGATTAAAGACATAATTAAAATTTTAAATATAAATTTATTTACTATTTATACATTTACATATTATGCTAGATTAATTTTTAAATTCAAAATTCGAGCCTTCTCGATGGTAAATAAACAACTCCTTTTTTTCCATAGTCTCGAATAATTTCTTCAACATATCTTTATCTTTTTCTAACGCTAAGCTTACTCGCTTAGGTAGAAAAATTTCAAATTCGTCGTCTACGGTTATAACAACACTGAATCCATAACGTGTATTCAGCCATCTTAATTTCGTTATCATGTAGGTGCAGTTATTTTCTAATTGCGCCATGGTTTTTCTTGGTAAGAATGCCGATTTGGCTATTTTGTTAATTGATGAAAAATCCATTCTACAATATAAAAAAAATCAATCAATAATTAATACTACTAGGATATATAGTTAGAGAGCTACTAGTATACAAGAAACTTACTTTTAAGAGAAAATCTAGAAGTCGAATAGGAGAACTAGGAAGAGAGACTACTGCTGTTGGTTCAATCTACTGCTGAATAACTGCGACGAACTGAGGTGTGTTCTCCGTTTTGTACCATGCGTCCCCTCTCTGAGAACTCGAGCCGCCGTAATTTCCCTCTTTTTTCACCTTATCCCCACTTGAGTAATTTCTCATATGATTCCATTGCCCATACTACTCAGACTTCAGTCGCCATGTCTGCCGTTATCCCCCACTCTACCGTTGTCCCCACTCTCTCACTATTCTATCCTTAGTCTTTTCCTAACTAAGCCTTCTTCCTCCCCACTATTACTACTCTGTTCTGAGCGACTTCTGTCGGAGGTTGGAGGAAGCTTACAACTTTCTTGAGGATTTTCTTCCATTTCTATGATCTTTCTTTTCCTGCGTTGTTCCGCACTCTTGATTTTAAGCTTTGACGTTTCAATAGTTTTGTAATGATCTCATGGAAGTGTATCAGGATTTTTATCGAATATACATCGTTTATCATCATATGGACTTAGTGCTACTTTCTGCACTCTTTCTGTTCTTACTTGGTGCAATACATTTCGTATATTACATTGCTCACGCCTAATAATTTCTAAATCCAATAAATAGTTTCGAAAATCTTCATGATCTATTGTTTTTATGACAGTATGTGTTTTTATGCCTTTTGCTTTCTTTATTGCTTGATGGTTTTCTATTAGTATACTATACATTTTACTTCCAAGTCCAATTAATTCTCTCATAATATTACCATTGCATTCATCTTTCATAATACCGAGAACCTTTTTATTAACTAATGGCATATTAAACTGATTATTTTCTGAGTAATCTGATGTATCAAATTTATTGATATCTTCTTTCATTATTTCATATATATCAACATCTTGAAATTCATATACGAGGCTATCTGTATCAGTATAAAGTAATTTTGCTTTATGAGGTAGTCTTTCTTTTATGTAGCCATAGTGGAAGTCATATACTAATGTTTTTGAGAGATCTAGCACACAAAGTCCAATATATATTGGTTTTTTAATACTAATAGACGTCCATGATAACTGTATTGCTACTAAATTTTCATCAAAGATTGAACTACTATGAAAGTTGGGTGTGCGATCCGTGCTATTCTGCTCCATATCTGCCATTCCATGCACTAATTAATTTAACGTCTTTTCGTTTCCTTTCATCCTCCATAGTCTTCCCGTATACTGCATTAATCATGAGTTTATAGAATAACTTTTTAAATTCATTTTTAGCTTGTTTTCTTTTTTCTGTATTCAAATCTACATAAGTTTTAAGCCACGGTTTTTAATTAAACTGAAATGCTCTGTGTATTTGTTTTATTTTGAGTCCGTATTTAATAGCCTGCTTTAGCGCTCTATAACGAATGACATACCGTTCTTTATTATACACTGTTGTTAAAAGTTTTTTTTGTCTTGATCCAGATGGTGTGTTGTGTTCAGGACAAAGTGGAAGTCCTTATGTTCGTCGTGTAGTTCTTTTGGATACTCTAGATCAACTTCTAAAATATATCCAACCTCATTATTATCGGAAACATTGAAAAAATGAGGCTCATCGATGTTAGAGATCCGCTTAAAATTTTTATATGGTAATGATTGCGTCATCGCCCATCCATATAAATTGTTAACGTCAAAGTACATCAAAGTCTTGCTTGGTTCTTTTTCATTATATTCTGAGCCCATATATCGATTATTAGCTATTAAGTATCTATTACAGCATTGACTAATACCTCCTCAAATACCATTTTTCGGTTAAAAGTTCTAGCTCAATTTTTGTACACTTTAACATAGCATCCCATGTTAATCCAGGAGTAGTATAATAGTGTGCTAGGTCGAGTTGATACGCATCCATACAAGTTTTACGAAAATTTTTAAAAATATCGGCTAAGAGTAATACGTCAGTTTTTAAATATAAATCAGAATACTGTCCTAAATCAATAATGTCAAATGCATTCCACACTTTTTGAGCATGCTCATAGTCAACTTCAGAGATGTTGCTATCTATCAATTAACTATGAAAATCTTCGATAGGTGGTAATTGAGTCTGTTTTAATCTTTCAAAACTGTTAACATACTCATATGGAAAAACGCCTTTTCTCTTCAATAATTCTATATGTGTTTTTGTATATTTATCTATCTTGAATTCATGCTCTACGATATTTAGTTTGGTTAAGTATGAAGACAGTTTTTCGAGAGAATCAATAAATCGAAAATTTATAGTACTACCGTCCACGTGTTTTGTGAAAGCTATATATCTTTCCTTGTTTTCAGCTAAAACAGTCACATTTCCCTCAAGATCAGAACTAGTAGCTATTACTTTTATTATAAAATGAGAATCATATCTAGTAAGGTTATGGAAGACGACTGGTATAAAATAAGGATTCTTATAATTTAAATTACAGAATGCGTGAGCAGCACCTCTAAATCGGCCCGTCAAATGACAATTATCTCTAACTCTTGTTTTATCATGTTGAAAATATTTTCTACAAATATGACACATTTTGCTCATCTTGAAATCCATTTGATTACGCCATGAAAGATTCATTTCTATTGCATTCTTATACATTTGATTCATTTCATCTAACAAAATCTGAAATTGTTTGATAATCCATTGTGCGGGTGATTGTTCTTCATTCAGTTTTTTACTATACATCTTAAAGATTGATTTGGAATCATCATAACTACATTTTATATAAAGCCCCACACTAAAGGCTTCATGATCTTGGAAGAATCGTCCATTATTTACTGGTTTCAACAAGCACTCTAAATCAGCATAGATAATAAACGGAACCATTTCTTTTCGATCATAATGATTAAATTTCAGAAGAGGAAAATTAGGTAGATTAACTCTATATTTATTTAATTTTGAACAATCTGTCTCATGAATATTCAATTTTTCTTTATTATTAAAATAGTGGAGACAGCGTTCACAGAGATAAATTTGTGCGGTATGTTTCGTTACTTGACTTCTAACAAGAGCAGATAAGTTTTTAATCCATACATAGTGGAATTTTAATTTGAAATTATCATTGTTATTTGATCTATTAGATTTTTCTGTTTTATTCTCATCAATATAATCGCTTTGTAGTAACAAAAGATTTACATGCTTATCTTGTTTAAAAGTTGATATATAATATGGTGAGACTTCGAATTTAAAACCGTGTTTTTTTAGTATGTTTAGATTTATTGAAATACTATTTCATTTTTCAAATTTAGGAATATTCTTTACCTCAACAGGAAAGTTTATATCATCGAATTTCAATTCATTCGCAAAGGGCATATAATTTTGAACTCTTTCGCTATGAAATCTAGCTGGATGAAGACAGGCAAGCACAGCCTATTTAAAACATTCATTATCTGTATTTTGAACGTTGATAATTGCTTTTTATCTGCTATTTGTTTTGGTAGTTGAATATATGAGCCAGGTTTGAAAGGATTAAATTTATTTATATTAACAGTAATACCGATGATAGTTTTTAATGTCCAATCGGAATCTTTTTCTTGAAATTCTTCTAAATTTTTAAGTATAACATCTTCAATATTTTCTGTAAACCATAATTTAAGATCTGTCGTTCTATAAATAGAAACATTTTCGGTGTTGAAATACTTTACTTGAATGTCCTCTATATTATCTTTTATTACGGTAAATTGAGCTGACATTTCTATATTTATTTTTAGAGTATTATGATTTGAAAGATATTTTGGTATTTGTAATTGTAATAGTTTATTTGCTGCTTTTAAGAATGACTTTATATCTGTATGTTCTTGATTGGCTATGAACGCAGTGATGATACGTTTTTCAAATGCTGAATTTATTTCACGCCAAATAACTCCGTCCCCTTCAATTTGGTTTGGAATGACTCGTAATGAATTAACATTTCCTCCGACTTTTATGGAATTATTTAAATTAATTTCGATTGAATTCAAATGAGTAGAGCATGTTTGACATATCTGTCGTATTGCTCTGGTTAAGTTAGGCCGTAACATATATTCTTCAAGAGAATTCAAAGCGGTAATTATTATATTTTTCCATCTAATAAAATCATCCTTATTAGCGTCTGAGTTGTAATAGGCTTTCCATAAATCGTGTACTGTATTTTCAAAATAAGAAATAGAAGCCATTGTAATGAAAATGCGCGTAGGATAACTAGTAATACTACTACTACTACTAGTAGTACTACTACTACTACTACTACTACTACTACTACTAGTACTACTACTACTACTACTACTACCACTAGTACTACTACTACTACTACTACTACTACTACTACTACTAGTACTACTACTACTACTACTACTACTACTACTACTACTACTACTAGTACTACTACTATTACTACTACTAGTACTACTACTACTACTACTACTACTACTACTACTACTAGTACTACTACTACTACTACTACTACTACTACTGCTGCTGCTTATCACTGCTAAGAAAGCTAGTGAACCGGGCTGTCTCGAAAGACTGCGCTCTTTTCCAATCGAGCACGGCTTTTAAGCACTATGGTGGCGCTGAAAGCAGCGGTTTCAACGCTGTAGGTTGAAGAGGGAGTAGTTAGACGAAAGGTAGGAGGTGGGTGGGTGGGTGGTGGCTGCGTCTAGCAAGCTAGAGACGCTATCCCTTCTCCGAGGGTCCACACCCAGCCAGCATAAGCGCCCTACTATCGAAGGAGAGCAAGAGAGAGGGATAGAGAGAGAGAGAGAGACGCTCGACCCTGTAAACAAAAATACTATCCGGTCTCCGACAGGGTGCGAGATGAGATGCACGCGCTGGTCAAGGCCATGCTGGACAACGACGTCATTGAACCAGCAACCAGCGGATGGTCAAGCCCAGTGGTGATGATGAAGAAGGCAGATGGCAAGTATCGGTTCTGCGTAAATTACCAGAAGGTGAACGCGGTGACCAAGCCTGACGCCTATCCATTGCTCTTCATGAACGACATCCTGCGAAGGATCAGGGATGCCAAGTTCATCTCTACACTAGACTTGAGTAGCGCGTACCACCAGATCCCCCTTAAGAAAGAGTCGCGCCCCATCACTGCGTTTACGGTCCCCGGCCTAGGGCATTTTTAGTTTAGGAGTATGCCCTTCGGATTGTCATACGCAGGCGCGACCTTTCAGAGGTTGATGGACAAAGTGATCGGCCCGGATTTAGATCCTTTCGCTTTTGCTTACCTCGACGACATGATCATTATTTCGTCGTCCTTTGAGGAGCATAAGCGACACCTGGAGTTGCTTTTACAACGAATTCTGGGTGCGGGCCTCACTGTAAACAAGACCAAAAGCCACTTCTGTAAATCGGAAGTCAAGTACCTGGGGGTCCTTGTGAACCGTCAAGGAGTAAGGCCAGATCCGGAGAAGATCAAGCCGCTCATGGAATATCCAACACCACGGACTATCAAGCAGGTGAAGCGATTTATGGGGATGATGTCGTGGTATCGTCGCTTTATACCCGACTTCGCGACAATCGCTGAACCGATAAACCGCCTGACGAAGAAGAGCGTTCCGTTCGCTTGGCAGCAGGAACAAGAGCAAGTTTTCGAAAGGCTACGAGACGCAATGGTCTCTGTACCCATCCTGCAGTCGCCGGATCCCAGCGGACAGTTTGTCTTACAAACTGATGCGAGTGATAGTGGGATCGGCGCCGTACTGACACAGGAAATCGATGGACAGGACCGCGTCATAGAGTACGCTAGTCGCTCCTTAAATAGTGCGGAAAGGAATTACACAGTCTCCGAGCGAGAGTGCCTGGCTGTGGTATGGGCTAGCGAGAAGTTCCGGCCTTATGTTGAGGGGCACCATTTCAAAGTCATTATCGATCATAGTTGCCTTAGGTGGCTCCACAGTATGAGGAATCCTACAGGAAGACTAGCGCGTTGGGCGCTAGCACTGCAGGGACATGTTTTTGATATAGAGTATCGAAAGGGAGACCTCAACGTGGTGCCAGACGCTTTGTCTAGGGCCTATGAGGAGGGAGTGGTAGAAGTGGGTGCCATGACTCATCAGCCGGAAACTGCCAATGCCTGGTATCTTCAGAAGTACCGAGAAGTATGCCAGGATCCCCATTCTTAGCCTACCTGGAAGGTATTTGGAGGGAGGCTGTACCATTGCAATCCGAAAGAAGATAGCGAAGGGTCCATCGATAATGAGGAAGCCTGGAAGCTTGCGGTTCCCGCTGAAAAAAGGCACCAAGTGCTCGAAGAGGTACATGATGCACCAGCAGCGGGCCATCAGCGGAGAGAACGGACGTTCTCCGGGGCTAGGCCCCTGTACTTCTGGCCTAAGATGTATGAGCAGGTCAGAGAGTACGTGAGGAGTTGCCCGGTCTGTCAACAATGCAAGACGGAACAAAGACCGTCTTGCGGGGTAATGGGTCGTCGAGAGGTCTCGCGACGCTAGCAGGTGGTGGCCAGCGATATTACGGGCCCATTCCCAAAGAGCTCAAGAGGGTTTGAGTACATCTTGGTCTTTTTAGACCTGTTCACTCGGTGGGTTGAGTGCGTACCCATACGCAAGGCCAATGGAAGGAATGGACCATTGTGCGGGAGTTGCACGAGAGAGTGGTAACCAGGTTCGGCACGCCCGAGATATTCCTTTCGGACAATGGAACCGAGTATAAGAATCAGGAGGTCGATGCCTACTTGCTGAGGAACGGCATCCAGCGCGCCCTCACTCCAGTCTACCATCCACAAGCCAACCCTACGGAGCGAGTGAACAAAACCCTCAACGCCATGCTCATGTCATACGTAGACCGTGATCATAAGAGCTGGGACGAGCACCTGCCACTCATAGCGCGACAGGCTACAGCCCGGCTGTACTCGTTTTTGGACGATAACCCACTCCTCCCTCGACCTTTAGAAGGGCCCAGGATCAGCTAGCCCGAGAAGCTTCTGAGGGTTAGGAACTAACCGAATGGGGTGAGCACATGCGCCTGTTGCCCAACTTAAGGGAACGCGCTGGCTCCAAGTCCAGGGAGGAGGCGGATCGTCAGGCGGTCTATTACAACAAGAGTAGACGCCAGGCCGACTTTAGGGTTGGGGATTGGGTGTGGAAACGGAACCGTATCCTGTCGGCGAAGTTGGCGCCGAAGTATGCTGGCCCATATATTATCGAGGAGGTATGTGTCGGGTAGCAGTGACCCGGATGGCGAGAAACCAAAGGGAAGGGGCAGGCCCCGTAAAACCGCCAAGTACGTGCGGAAGGTTGTCCTGCCAATTCCCCTTGCCAATAGGCCACACGCGCTAGTGAAGCACAGGAGACCGGGACGTCCTCGTAAAGCGTAGCGTCAAGCGTGACACAACGACGGTTAGGTTAAGGAGCAAACCTGAGATATCCCTTGACCGCACTCTTCTCTTTTACAGATGGAGAGGAAGCTGGTGATAGGTGAAGAGGCCTTCGAGGTGGCCACCCGGATGCTCCTCGATCTGAAGCTGGGCCCGGACGCCGATCGGCTGATCGGTGAGGTCAGGAGTTCTGTCCGGGCCCAGGTGGAGGTGGCCGCCCGAGAAGACCGCCCACGCCAGCGGGTGGACGACTTTCTCCGGGAGGGGTTAAGGCCGCCGCCAAGGAGGGGAACTCCAACGCCAAGTGCATACGCACCTGGACCAGTTCCTCGATTCCCAGGGAGCCCGAGAGTTGCTCGGGGAGTGGGCTCCGGTAGTCCGGCGGCAGAGGGCCTATGGAGAGGCCCTGCTGCGCGTGGACCGGGGTCAGGAGTCCCCAGGGGTCGCGGACCCGCCGTCAGTAGGACAACCGACGATACCAGGAAGCAGGGCCGCCACCAGGACTCCTGCCGCGCCGCCAGTGCAAGCTCAACAGAAGAGAGCCTCGGGGGCCCCCGGCGCCGGACAGGAGTTCACGGTCCACGAGGACAGGTCGAAAGTTTCCGACCCTACCGTGGTGGTGCGCACACATGGTGGACGCACCTCCGCCACGGTGGGCGGCGTGACGTTTACCGCCGCCCCGGGAACCTCGACCCCACAGCCCCCTCCGTCTGCAGGGAGCCACGGGCAAGGATCAGCGCCCGGCTCCTCCAGGTCGCAGCGGAGGGGCTGTTATATCTGCGGCCATCCCGGCATCACCACCACCTCTAAGTGCCCAACTAAGGGGGGACATTGGCGCTACCCTCGCCACAAGGCACCAGGAGGCGCCGATCGATGATGCGGGTGTGTGATGGCCCGGGTGAGGGCAATAAAGGTGTTTTTTTGTAAGAGTGACGTGTGGTGATTTCTTCCTATCCTTCTCCTGTCCTTAGAGTCGCGAGTCAGGGAGGTAGTTCGGCCCGGTAGTCCGAATCTAGGAGGGGGCAGCAACGATTGCCGAAAATCGTTAAGACTCGCGTGAACTGCTAAGCGTGGCTAAGCGTAATAGCCGTGATCGGTTTGGGTTAGAGAGAGAGAGAGAGAGAGAGAGGGCGCATTAGGGGCAATGACCGGGAGGGGAGTGCTAGCGAGCCAGGATGACTGTGTCCTTCAGTCAGGCGACCTCGCAGCTTTTTTGCATTGGAAGCAACAACGTGGTTTCCCATCCGAGTGACATACCGGGAGTTAGAACAGATAGTTAGTGAGTTGTGAGGCGGGCGTGCACACTGCGCAACATATGCACCAACAGCGGCAACAACAATCAGAGTGGTGTGACGGGTGCGCACACTGCCCAACGTGTGTTGCACCGGCAGCAGCAATCTCAACCTCGGCAGCATCCACAGCAACGCAATAACGTCAACGGAGAAGCAGTCGCAGAGGCAGTTCGGCACCTTTTAATATAGTCGGATACGGTTGGCCACCGTATCCTCGTCGATTCAGCTGTAGGTGCACAGCACTTTTTAATTGCGCAGCGTGCGCGGTGAGTTTATAGGTAGCGTGCGTGCGAGTAGTCCGCGACGTCCGCGAGATCTACTCTCTCTCTCTCTCCATTCGAATTATTGTGTCGAAATAGCGTGCGTAAGACTCTCGGCAAATCGTCCCTTATACAGGTTTAGTTTTGATTAAATAAAGTGGTTAGAGATCAATAAGAGACGTTCTTATTATTTCGTCTACCCTTTGTCCGGTGTCGGTGTTATTGTTTACATTCGATTCGAACGCGCCGGTAATCCAGCACTGATCGCGAAACTATAGAAGGAGCTGTTCGTCGACCGAGTTGCCAGCAGTGGCCGACGGAGCGCTGGTAAGTAAGCGCATCAGCGCCCCTAGCGGAGAGTTTGCGCACCCAAGTTGGATCACCGAGAGAACCCGGCGTATGCGTACACCGGAGCGAGGTTAGTAAGTGTGCTTGAAGCAAACAGCTAACAGAGCACCGTTTAGTCGTCGTGATAAGTATATTTACTAGGGGTAAGCGGCTATACGGCAGCCTGTTACAATATATACATTACGAACTATAATTTATAATTGAAACCAGTGCTGAACGTTACCGACCACTGATAACAATAGCGTAATACTACCAAAGTGAATGAATAAGAATAAGAAATGCGTATGTGACTCTTGATATTTGTAAATAACTGAAAGTACGTGTTGATAACCTAAAAGTGAGTTATTAACTAAACGTACTTATATTTTTTACATATTGCAATTGTGACTATTGTGTGACAGTATGCTTTAGATAAAAACAAATTATAACACTAATTTTTATTTCTGTGATCAAGGTTAAAAAAAATTTCCATTGCGGGACTATTACCAACGAATATAGACGCTTAATTAAACGTCTATATTCGTTGCTATTGCATACATATAAACTCAGATTGAGCCGGACACACAATTGCAGCTCTCAATTAATCTTAAACTGCTGGTCAAGTATATACTATTTACTATTCACTGCATAGTTCACTAATATCTTGTAAGTGTATATTGATTGTTTTCTACATTTGAATGGACAACTAGCTCTCCAAATGTCACAGCCCAGAAAATATAAACATTATCTTAAATCAGGTACCAGTCCTCCCAGATCAACGAAGTACGATGCTAAAAGAAAAATGTGCAGTGAAAGTGACAGTTCGGAGGACAGTAACAACAGGGTTTGTAAAGTTTCATAGTTTTAATGAAATAATGTTTGAATATAATAAATACTTATTATAGGAATGCTATCAGTCTATTGTACATAACATTTACCATGGGCATGCACTTCAAAACAAAGAAACTCAAGACTCAAAATCAGCAAGAACTTATGAGCAAAGTAGTGATCAGTGCGCTGTTGCACTTTCTAATTATAATATAATAGGATATACAAGTCAGTCGTCTAACGAGGAGACTGAACGTGAATTGTTTGATGTGGAAAACTATGACCAACCAATAGGAGTTATGCATTATGATGAATTCGTGAGTAATTATTAAAACCTAGAAAAAAATTACAAAAAATGTCTATTGAAAAGAAGCCACCTAAATAAACAAATAATTAGTTCACTGATGCGTTTGTAATGTGAATAAAATGTAGTTTTCCATTTTGGGATTTTTTATCAGCGTTTACATGCACATTTTTAATGAATTTAAGATTTCTATACACAATGAATAATTTTTTCCTTTTTTATATTTTACATTTAATCAACAGAGGTGTCGATAGCATGAATTAATTGAATTTTAAAATATTTTGTGTTACAGGTATCTGAAGACAAATTTGAATCAACATCGTCTTTTTTTGCCACTGATTGTTTCGAGGATGATTCTGAATTTGAAGAAGACTTTTGGAAAAAGACAGAGAATGGAGAAGATCTTAAACTTGAAAACAAATTGCAAAACTGCGATTTCAATAAAAAGTCGAATGTTCGTTTTGCTGTTTCCGCTACAGAAATGATGTTTGCTATTACCAAATTAGCTGATCATTTTGAATTGCCAATTAATTGTATAAAAAGTATATGCTCCATGATAAATAGTTTTGTAAGCTCTCCTGTTTTGCCTGATACGCGTTATAAGTTAGATCAGATGCTTAGGCGTAAAGATCATGTTGAATATCACGCTGTGTGTAATAAGTGTTGTATTTATCTTCGTAAATTTAGTCCTATTGAAAATTATGTATTTTGTGATAAATGCCAACAGAGAATTTCAGTGAAAGGCAATGACGTAAATTATTTTGTTATTTTTAATATCGAAAAAGAAGTTAAGTTTTTAATCGAAAAAAATCATGAATATTATACTACGCTAATGAATAATTTAGAAGAGCGTGACAAAATATTCAAAGATATTTATGACGGAAAACTTTATAAAGAATTTGTTGAATCATTGCCTGTTCATGAAAAAAAGACATTTATTAGAAGTATATTTAACACTGATGGGTCACCGACTTCTAAAAGTACTAATTGTTCTATGTGGCCCATTCAAATGTTGCTAAATGAACTTCCTATTGCAGAAAAAAATAAGAATACCATAATAAGCGGATTATGGTTTGGTAAAAGTAAGCCAAATATGAATATTTTTTTGAAGACGTTTATTAAAAAAATTCATTCAATGAATACTGAAGGAATCCATTGTAAAATTAATGGCAATGTAAAAACTATTAAACTCTATTCAATTTGTTGTTATGTCGACGCCATTACGCGAGCACCAATGCAAGGTGTTATTCAATTCAATGGCCATTACGGCTGTAATTGGTGTTATCACCCAGGTGAACGTGTAAAAACTAAAACAAAAAAAGTTATCAAATATGTACTTTTCGAAAATCAACCACAAAATCGCACGGCTCAAGAAACTTATAATTTAATGAGTAAAGTATCAGCGTTTTCCCCAGTGTCAATGAAAGGCGTGCGAAAAATATCACCCTTTATTCATCTTTTATGGTTCAATATCATTTCAGGATTTGTGCCTGATGCAATGCACGGCATCTTTCTAGGAATTTGTAAACAGTTTGCGTACTATTGGTTTGACGAAATAAAACAATCATATTCTCTTAAGCGTCTCATTCCCTTTATTAACGAAATACTATTAAAAATTCTAGCGCCAAAGCAAATATCTCGACTACCTCGCTCTTTAGATGAAAGAAAAAACTGGAAATCGAGAGAATGGAAGAACTGGTTATTATATTTTAGCTTGCCAATTTTAAGAGATATTTCGTCAGAAAATCCTGAATTTAAAAAATAAAAAGGCAGCTACTAGTTCAAGCTGTTTCAATCTTGATGAGTTCTTCCATTCGTCGAACTAATTTACGAGAGGCTGAATTATTGTTAAGAAATTTTGTTACAAAAACCGAAATATTGTATGGAAAAAAAGCAATGACGTATAATGTCCATCAGTTGTTGCATATTCCTGAAAGCGTTTTAAATTGGGGACCACTTTTTGTACATTACGGTTACCCTTTTGAATCTGGTAATGGGAAAATTTTACGTACGATCAAAACAGCTAGAGGAGTCTTGCATCAAGTGTGCCGTAGACTTGCGTATAAAAATAGTTCAATTTCGTTGGAACAAATTATTTTAAAGAAATTCAAAGACTCATCAGTATTAGATTTTGTCCAGTCATTAGAAAAAATATTTACACAAAAAACAGTGAAAGTAGGGGAAAACATATATATTGGGAAATCATCGTATACGTAATATGAGTTCATTCAATTAAAAAAACTTTCTAAAATCCATACAAAATCATATCATCGACTAATAAAAAAAAATTGCTTGTTTGGTTCAAAGATTAATCGCGAAAATCGATCAAATAATTCTTTTGTGAAAATGAAATGCGGTAATTTTTCACAAATTATAGAGTACATAGTCGACGAAAAAAAATGCAGAGAATATACAAACTGATAAAGAATTTTTTAAGTGTGATAAAATCAAAAAAATTATAAAAATTAATGAACAGGTTTCTATGTTGAATACAGACGATATTGACAGCATTGCCGTTTTTGTAGCTGCAAAATCTAATCAGTATCTCACTAAACTTCCTAATATGGTACATTATTGTGTTTTTTATATTTTTTATATTTTATATGTTTTTAAAAAAATAAAAATTGAAAAAACTATGTATTAAAAATTGAGTATTTTTTCAATTAACATATTTCTCTGATGAAGCTAAGCAAATATATATGTAGATATTTCATATGAAAATTGATATAAAATTCATATGAATTTCATATAACATTCATATGACATCCATATGATATTCACTTAAAAAACATAAAATTTGTACGAAGATGTTATGTGAATATCATATGAATTTCATATGAATTTTATATCAATTTTCATATGAAATTTCATATAAAATTGATCTGGAAATTTTAAGCGGGGTACCTCCTTTTTGAATATCTTTTACCCATCTCTCTAGTATGTCCAATCTAGTCAAAAAATGAGATCCTCTTTATTGCAGAGTGGTATGTGCGACCAACCAGGACGTTCTTTAGCTAAACTTACACATTTAATTTTAATTTTCAATGGAACAGCTGAATAATCTTTTTTTATTTTTTTAATTTCAGGTTCATAACACAGTCCGACAAGATTTTTGCACAAGCAAACCATACATGGTTCCCCGAAGAATTTTTGGCGTTGAAACCGAATCCGGCCTATAGAATTTCTCTAACACGTCAGGATTTTGAGATATCCTAACCTAAAAGTGCGAAAATAGCGATTTTTGCTTATATTTGAGGTTATGTAGCACTACGACATTCTCTATACACAAAAAACTATATACGACATCTTAAAGTAGCAGCCTAGTCCTTTCAAATGCCGTTGAGTTTGTTCAAATAGCTTATTTTTTCTTTGAGATATTGTATTTTAAAGTTTTTCGATTTCATAAATATTATACCTCTCAGAACATACTCGTACAGCTTTGAAAGTTTCGACGTCGAATTTTATGTCAAACGACTTCAATCAACTACTGTTCTGCAAGAAAATTAAGATATTTACCATAGACAGGCTTATCCTTATTTACCATAGACTACTTAACCTAAATTATATCATTCCCATAAATCCTTACAACCCTTAAAAACCACTCCTGCCAACCCTCAAACAGGTTAACCTACCTACGATAAATCTGGGTAGAGCGAGTTTAATCGACTGCTATTCTATGAGGAACCTAAGATCTCAACCACAGATAGGTTTATCTGTTTTCTCCTTGACGTACTCTATCTCCAGATACCCTTAGAACCCTCATAAACCGCCCTACCAACCCCCAAGCAGGCTAACTTACCTAACGCTGGTTAGAACGAGTTTAATCAATTGCCTTTCTATGAGGAACGTAAAATCTCAACCAGATAGGCTTACCTGTTGTCTCCTTGATGTACTCTATCCTCAGAAAACCCTACAACCCTCAGAAACCCCCTCTACCAACCCCCAAGCAAACTAACCCACCTAACCCTTAGTAGAGCGAGTTTAATCAACTGCTTTTTTGTAAAAAAATGAATATCTCATTGACATTGTCTCTGATATACCCCTCCTCAGGTAGGGGTGGTTTATAAGGGCTTAAGGGTTCGTGGGGATGACGTAATTTAGGTTGAAGTTGGGTTAGCCTGTCCATGGTATATATCTTAATTTTGTTGTAGAACAGTAATTGATTGAAGACGCTTGACACAAAATGCGACGTCGAAACGTTCAAAGCTATACTCGTATGTTCTGAAAGGTACAATATTCATGAAATGAAAAACTTTGAAATTTAATATCTCAAAGAAAAAATAAGCAAACTAAGCAAACTCAACGGCATTTAAAAGGACTAGACTGCTTCTTTAATATGTCGTTTGTAGTTTTTTACGTGTAGATAATGTCGTGGTGCTACATAACCTCAAATATAGTTAAAAATCGCTATTTTCACACTTTTAGATTAAGATATCTCAAAATCCTGACGTGCTGCAGCAATTCTGAGGCCGGATTTGGTTTCAACGCCAAAAATTCTTTGGGAAAACATATATGGTTTGCATGTGCAAAAAATTAAGGTATTTTTGTAGGACTGTGTAATCACTCCCTTGACTGTTAAGAAAGTTATCTATATCTTATGTCGAATAAGATGGTGCTATTAGATTTATCATAAAACCTATTCTGTCAAGCGCTAGAAGCAAAAAACTACAAGAAAACCACTAAAAACAACTAAGAAATTCAGTTTTTGGCTTTTAGCGCTTGACAGGGTAAGTTTTATGATAAATCTAACAGCACTTTTGTATTCTACGTAAAAAAATACATCGAAAATATATATTACACATTTGGAAATAACTTTTTGTAATCCTTAAAAATAACATAGTATCCGCTACGTCGGCCAAAAAGAGAAAAATTAATATATATGAATAACTGGTAATGAAAAGCCTATTCAGAGAAACTGAGAGACATGTGTCCAATATTTTCGACTGAAAAAGGTCTGTGCAAAGTTTCATCAAAATCCGTAACCCACAAGGTTGGCACTCTCGTTGTTAGTTACCTGATTCGGTTACACCCAGATTGGTTTCTCTAAGATTTGAGTTACCATTCTTGAAGATTATTCTGTGGATCCAACGTCGTAAGTGTGAACTTATCCACAGGAGAGCTGATTTAAAGAAGATTAGTATCGAGATAACGTCATAGTTTAAAGAATGAGATCGTGTCAAAGCTGAAGTCAAATAAAAGTAAGAATGTGTTATCCTTATTTTGTCAGTGGCCATACATATGTTATCTGTAAGTTTGAGAAGCGCAGTCAACATTTACGATTACGTCAAAAGCCTGTTTGGACGAGTTCTCTATGCTAAACTGTTGATTAATTATGACTTAGCTTCTCTAAAATCTTGGAAAAGAAACAGCGCTATCGAAGTTCAAAAATGATAATGGAATATTGTTCTTTTTGAAAATTCTAAGCTACGCTCAATATATGCCTTTTGAAAAGATCCAGATCAAAGGAGGAGTTTATTACCATTACTATGTAACCGCCAATCATCGAAAAAGCCTTTACGATCGTCTTTTGAAGGATTCCATCTATATCAGTTCCTTGCGAGGAGAAATGATCAATTGTAAGGACATCATCATTCATGGTAATAGTTTTAAAAGTGAAACTTCTTCACTCAAAGTAACTATGTTCTTTATGACACTATCTATATTCTCAAGTGACGATATTGAAACAGGGTAAAACCATGAAGCTTTCCCGGTATCTTCCCAAGCAAGAAGTCAAGGTGTCGTTGAAATATTTTCCTTCCAAATATTTTTCTCTTCATCAAGAGTTCCAGAAACTTGATCTTGGAGAAAACAATTACGCTCTTGTTTAAAATACCTATCAATCTTATTTCTGAGTGTTAGATACTCGTCTAAAAGCTTTACACATCTAGTTCGTTTATAATGTCTATGAATGCTGTTGTGTGAAAAGAATCAGTAGACACGAAATTGTAAAGTAGCAGGCAAAATTATAACAATGAAAGCTATTCACAGTAGAGAGGATATAAAATCAATAGTAAAATCTTGAACAGCATGCTAACTAAAACTAGACAACCATTCATTCCTATAATCATTTTTAACGTTACATTTATCAGTCATTATAATGTCTGTCTTGGTGTGCGCATCCTCAAAATGATGAGTCGAGCCGTATTTAATAAGTCTCAATTAATAATCACTCAGAAGATCAATAATATACGATAACTTCATCCGAATCAGAGGTTATGTTCACGTTGAGACCACCATAATGATCCCATAACTAAAATCATCACAGACATAGTGTACTGTGCAAAAAGATAGTATCTTATTGCAAGGATATCTTCTGTGGTCGATATATGACCCCAATAAGCATCGATCAGGAGTCAGCAGACTTTATATTGCAGGACGAGTGCCGTGAAATACCAGACTTCCTAGGATCTTACGTAGGAAATAATGTCGGATTTGTAACGTAGAATGAATTACGTGTAAAAGGAGCAACCACACCTCTGTTTACATTGCGATCCCTGTTACTATCAAAAACCCCGATATTCGAACGATGCTACGGGGGGGGGGAGGTCAATAAGTCTTTACAAAAAGAAGGAAAAAAAAGTTTTGCGTATGTAATTTTTTTTTATTTTTTAATATAATCTCCTTGAAGGTCGATATATTTTATTCAACGACCTTCCAGTTTTTTTAAGCCGTAAGAAAAATATGATTTCTGAAAACCCTCATGATAGGCATTTGTTTCGGCGATGACTTCTTCATTCGACGTGAATCGTTGTCCGGCATGCCATTTTTTGAGGTTAGGAAATAAGAAAAAGTCACTGGGAGTCAAATTAGGCAAATATGGTGGATGGTCAATTAATTCGAACTTTAAATCGTTAATTTTTGCCATCGAAACTGCACACGTGTGAACTCGAGCATTGTCTTGAAGAAAGAGGCATTTTTTTTGTTCAAGTGAGGGCGTTTTTCTCTGATTTTTTCTTTCAGCTAACCTAATAATGACGCATAATATTGTCCAGTGATCATCTGGCCCTTTTCCAAGTAGTCGATGTAGATGATTACATAAGCATCCAAGAAAACCATGGCCATAATCTTGCCAGCTGACTTTACTGTCTTTCCCTTCTTTGGGGCTGATTCTCCTGCGGTAATCCATTGTTCGGACTGTTATTTGGTTTCAGAAGTGTAGTAGTGTACCCATGTTTCGTCTACAGTTACGAGTCGACGCCAAAAGTCTTCCAGATTACGACGTATGCGTGCCGAAAGAGCCTCAGAGGTGACCACGCAGGTTCGTTTGTTTTCAACAGTGAGCAAACGCGGCACCCTTCTTGGTGATATTTTTTTCATCTCCAATTTTTCATGTAAAATTGAAATGATTGTACCCTTTGATACCCCTGTAGCCTCAACTAATTCTCGCAATTTTAATCTTGTATCACTCAATACCATATCGTGGATTTTGTTGACCATACTCACTTCTACGGGGCGTCCTGAACGAGGTTAATCTTTTGTTTTTGTACGGCGGCGTTTAAATTCATTTACCCAGTTATAAACAGTCTTAAACACAGTGGCAGATTTGCCATGAACGGCGTTCAACTCAACTGTGATTTCTTTTGGTATAAGGCCTTTCAAATGAAAATGTTTTATCACCGCTCGAAACTTTGTTTTTTCCATTTTTCAAATAAACCAATAACTTTTTGTTCAACCAACGCTCACAAAAAAACGACTTAATGAATCGAGCTGAAACTTTGTACGGTATTTAGTTAGTAGTATTGCTTGCCAAAAACATCATAAATTAAGCGTGACGAGCGCTATCTCTTGGATTTTGTAAAGACTTATTGATCGTGACTCGTATCATCTATAATCGGTCTAAGGCAAAATTAAGTGTTCCTAAAAACATAATAAGTGGTACCACCCGCTAAAAACAGTTGAAGTCTCTCAATACGGAATCTTATGGAATTAATATTGGGAAATCCCAAACTGATAAAACCACAATTCAGAGCATTTTCATTCAGTCGTAGCTACCAAGAATAGTCAGAATGCTTTTATCAGAGTATCCATGATATGTCTTTTCTACAGGAATATTACGCCGTCCCAGTTAATGTTTGTTAAATATTTTGTCGTAGGATCAATATATAAATGTTTACGCTCGATTCATAATAATAATTGAAAGTTTATTATAAATAATCTTGTTCAGAGATGCAGCGTTTCTCTTTTACCATATTGTATTAGTAATTAGTAAAGGAGAAAGTGCTGTGTGGTCGACGAGCACTAATATCTGAAACCTAATCGCGAGACAACCTCGGCAAAAAGGGTACAGGTGTGGCGCATATTATCAGTGTGGTGCACACGTGTCGAGCAGATGCAACATTCTGCGATGGCATGCTGATAACGTCTGGCGCAGCACGACTGACCCAAACACCCGAAACTTTCCCTAAATTTTCTTGGCAACAAAGGAGAGAACACGTCATTTCTGACAGGGTGCAGCGAGTCAGTCTGTCGATAGACAGCGAGAGAGTCGCTTCGCAATCCTGCTTGGTGAAGTGTTAACTCAGTCTCTTCTCTTGTTTCATCATAGCTACGTTCCTTTTGATCAGGGGGAGTACGTTAATACTGCGTGTGAGTGTTAAACGAGTGTGTAGTGCAAGCCCGTGAAACGTTGGACTCAGCCCTACGCGGCTGTAGTGGGTCACGCCCTAGCGCGTCCCCGAGAGCGTTACCTCCACGCGGCCGTTGTGCCCAAATTTCCACGTGGCGGCGAGGGCTGTCCCCGTCCTCGAGACGTCGAGGTCGCCTTAGGTGGTCACCATAGTGGTACGCTCTTCCACATTCGCTGCGGCATCATAGAATCTGCGCACATCATCCGAGAGCTCTCTGCGTTTCGTCAATGTGTGTGTGTAAGTGTGTTACGCTGTGTGTATTTGTATCAAGGTTCGCGATTAATTATATTATAGTTTGTTCATATATATATATTGTATTAAAGTTCGCCTTGGGCTTTTTCCTTACTTACGACTAGGGTTTTTTACGCATTTGACGAGCGTCAGCGTTGTCCATTTATCATACGTTAAAATAAATTGTTAAATATAATAGAATTTGAAGTACCTTTGTCAATTTATTGCACTAATCCCACTTCCTTCTCTATACTAATATTTCGCGAACTCTCAGCGGATTTAACTAAGTAAAATTTAAAAACAAATCTAATGATTTGTAAAATACAATTTGGTAACGTTTTTATATTATTTGAGTCATTACGAGATGCGCTCGCTCGCTGGCAACGTGGCAGACAGACTGAACTGCTCGCGCTCTATTTACATATTACATACGTCGCTGCGAGCGTATCCTCATACTCATACTCGCTTGTATACAATATTTAGATACTCTCTTTATACAGCATACACATATACTTCAAAACTAACACGCCTCCTTAATTTTGTATGCTGTAATAAACTTAGTACAGTTATTTTTCTGACTATATGAATTGCAATAATAATATTTGAATTTTATAATAATAGTAATAATATTTTTCTCTTAATAATAATGAATTGTTTTTCAAAACAACATTATTAACTCAAAATATTCTTTCATAATCAAACGTAAATAAATAATTTCAATAAATCATAAACTTTAGACTTTCAAATTTAAAAGTGATCTCAGCTTTTCAAATTTGAATCTACCAAGAGCTTTTGTGAATTGTAACGAGCCGGCTCGTTACAGGGAAAAATCCGCTGAATAGAGAGCCAGCGCGTGCCATGCGCGGGCCAGCTGCGTAGAAAACCGTGCGCGAGCGGAGAGAAGAGAGAGAGGACGGTGAGGGGTGGGGGTAGGTAGATGAGACATTCACGTGTGAACCGGCGGAAAGAAAGGAGTGATAGAAAAGGAAGTACACTGAGTACGAGAGAAAGAAAAGATAGGAAAAGGTAGCGGAATTGGAAGTGAGATCCAACAGGAGCACCGAATCAAGGACGCCAGGAGCGAGTGCCGTCGCCCAAGTGACACAAGATTTAACGAGTGTTGAGGGGATCGAAAGAAGGAAGCATCTCCTGGACGACGAAAGCCGGCACGTGAGCTCGACAACCGCAGAGTTAGCAGCTGAGTTTTACACCGGATTACAGCGAGAAGAAGTGAGTAATCTCACCGACGTGTAATTATCTGCGGAAAGATTGCGTTAGATTAAGCGTCCGCGAGTAGGCCCGTATATCTCTTTCTCTCTCTCTCTCTTACGGCAAAACCCGACGTGTTGTAACTGCGCGACACAGCGGTGCGTCACTCGGAAAAGCTCTCGGCCTCTTTCTTCATGGAATGTAAATCAAGCGCTAAACGAATAAAGGGTGTCTGCAATTAATCGGCCGCCTTATTCACTGACGTGGGCAGAAGCACACGTGTCCCCTCTGCCCAGCCACCTGGCGGTTAACTTCGCAACGTGGGAGCGACAGTGACTTATTTTATTTACGGATACCGATTTATCACTCAGATAAATCACAACCGTTACAGAATATATCTGCTAAATTATTTTCAGAGTCTATTTTTACAATATCAATTTCTTTGCGCTCATAACATTCATTGACGAAGTGATAATGTATTTCTATGTATTTTGATTTTTTTGTTAAATTTCCAAATTTTGCATTTTCTATTGTACTTGAATTATCTTCATAAATTTTAATAGGTGTATTCATTTTAATTCCAAAATCATTTAATAAGAGATTTATAAATTTAATTTCGCTAACCGCTTCAGACAAGGCTACATATTCTGCAGAAGTCGAAGACTTTGTGATGCTACTTTGTTTTTTTCTTTTCCAATAAATTACATTTCCAAAAAATCTTATTACATATCCAGATGTAGAACGACGATTTATCGAATCGCCAGCCCAATCAGCATCAACATAGCACTCTAAAGTATCTGCTTTCAAATTCCTCATGTATGTTAATTTGAAATTTTTTGTTAAATATGAATATTTTAATACTCTCAGAGCATATTTGTAATGAGTTTCATTGTAGCAGTTTTGAAATCTACTTAGATAATTCACACTATAGGTAATGTCCAATCTTGTACACGTACTAATATATAACAATGCTCTAATTAAGTTTCGATATTTAATGTCGTTTGATGCTGTTTGTGCTATTTCCAAAATTAAATTTTGCTCCATAGGAGTGTTATACAATTTACTATCTTTTATTTTGTAATTTTCGGCTAAAGAATCAATATATTCGCATTGGTCTAATGTCATTTTATGTTGTTCAAAATTGTATTCAATGTTTATGCCAAGATAAGTTTTCAGTTTACCTAAGTCTTTCATTGCAAATCTATTTTGTAATTTAACTTTAATTTCGTTTATTTTTTCAATTTTCTTGCCACATATTAGCAAATCATCAACAAACAATATTAAATAAATATTCTCACCAACTTCACCGTGTAAAATATACAAACAGTAATCGCTGTTACTTCTTACAAAACCTAGACTTCTTATATATTTATCAAAACATTCATACCACGCTCGTGGACTCTCTCTCAAACCATACAAAGCTTTTATTAATTTATAAACTCGACCAGTTTTATCATCATAACCGTTTGGTTGTTTAACGTAAATTTCGGATTTAATATTTCCATTGAGAAATGCGGTCTCAACATCCATTTGTTCGATTAAATATTTATTTTGAACACAGAAGGCTAATAATAGTTTTAACGTTTGAATTCTTGCAACAGGTGAATAAATATCATTTACAATTTCTTTTTGTTGAAAACCTCTTACAACTAATCTCGCTTTTTTAATATTATTTACTTTGTTTGTAAATACCCATTTTACATCAATTACTTTTTTATCTTTAGGTTTCTCGACTAGTTTCCAAGTTTTATTTTTGTTAATGCATTCAATTTCTTTTTGCATTGCAATTTTCCATAGATCAGACTCATTACTACTTAAAGCTTCTTCATATGTTTTTGGACTATTTGCGCTAACGTAATTTACATAGATATAGTAAGTTTCGCTTTCACCGTATCTATCAGGTTTTTTTTTTATCTCTTGTCGACCTACGAGGTGTGATTTGTTCTTCACACTCTACATACTCGTCAGATTCATTTTCAATACTTTTTTCTTTTTCAATCTTTGGACTTAGACTTTCTTTCAACCTTTTAATTTTACTTTTACTTGGGCTTTCAAATACATCATCATTTTCAGTCTCACTTTCGCTCTCATTATCTCCTTTAAAACCAATCAAAACTTCATCGTCTTCTACAAAATCTACATGTCTTTCAACTGTTATTCTATTACCTGTTAATACTCTATAACCCACTTTCTCATAACCAACAAGTATACCAAAATCTGATTTCCGATCCCATTTTAAGTCTCTTTTACTTTCAGAAGTTCTTGCAAAAACTTTGCTTCCATATAATTTTAAATTTTCAATATTTGGCCTTTTACCACGAAATATTTCGTAAGGACTTTTATTTTCAATAGTGTTCGCAATTATTCTATTTTTAAGGTAACTAGCTGTTAAAACTACTTCAGGCCAATATCGTCTATTTAAATTTGCTTCTGACATTAAACAACGAGCCAAATCCATAATTGTTCTATTAAAGCGTTCCGCCGTACCGTTTAACTCATGTACATAAGGTGGACAATTGTCCATTATGATTCAATCAAGTTAAAAATATCTTTATTTAAATACTCTTTTCCATTATTACATCTTAGATATTTTATTTTATTACCAGTGTGATTCTCAACTTTATTTATGTAATCTAGAAAACATGTGTACACTTCATTTTTTGTTTTTATCGTATAGACAATAGAAAATTTGCTGTAGTCATCGAGAAATGTCAAAAAATAACTTGAGCCATCATAACCAGTAGTTTTATGAGGTCCATTTAAATCTGTATGTACAATCTCTAGAATTCTACTTGCTCCACTACGATGATTTTTAAATGGCAAATTATGCATTTTATTTTATAAACATGTTCCACATTTTAAATGAATATTTTCTAGATTTTTGGGTAGACCATCAACTAAATTCTCTTTACACATTTTATTCAAATAGTTAAAATTTATATGGCCAAGCATTCTATGAAATTTTTCTTTTTCAGTCATTTTGTTTGTATTATAAGAAAATGAATTGAATTTCTATTTGACTCTAAAGTATATATAAACCATTTGCCTTTTTTGCTATACCAATAATGTTATTCGTTTTATTGTAAATTAATGACTGTTCTCGAATTGATACGATTTTATAATTATCAGTTATTCTCGCGTAACTGAGTAAATTTTTATCCATTTCTTCAACTAAAAATACATTGGATACTATTACTTCATGTTCAATACCATTTACATTCAAATACATTAAAACTTTTCCAGTTTCTGTGACCTTTAACGGTCTGCCATCACCTACTTTAAGACATACAGGTTTGTTTAATTTCGAATATTCAATAAAGTATGATTTATCATTAATTATGTGGTCGGAACAGCCACTGTCAAGTATCCAATCTATCTTTTGAAAACCATTCACACAAATATTATTGCAATTTTTATCTTTACTCATAAATTCAAACTTATTTTCTCTGTTAACTTCTATTCGCGTAAGGAACGTCTCACTTGATCGATTTTCTTCTTGATCGTTGTATGTATACCTTGCGTTGGATTGATACCAACCTTGACCACGTCCTCTGGACCCATTTCCTCTGAAACCATAACTTCTTCCTCTGTTGAAATTTTGTTGATTTTGTTGATTGTTGTCGTACCCTCGGCCGACGTTATTGAAAAAGCCTCTCGCTTGATAATTTCCGTCATACGGACGCCGTTGGAATTGTTGTTGTTGTTGATGAGATTGTTGTTGTTGTTGATTATATTGTTGTTGATGGTACTGGCCACCTCTTGGCCATTGTGCTCTTGCACCTCCTCGACTACGACACTCTCTTGCATAGTGCCCTCTCTTGTGACATTTGTTGCACTCAACATCACGAGCTTCGGTTTGAAACACACTTGATTTTACATTATTGTTATTAGAACTTTTAAATTTAGTCTCATTCATGAATATTTTATTTTTCACATAGTCACACGTTTTATCTTCGTCTTTTAAAGTGTCAATTAAATCACCAAGATAACTTAAAGAGTCTGGAAGAGTTTTTAATAAATAATCAAGTTTTTCAGGTTCATTTAAAGTTGCACCCGCACCTTTAAGTTCATTAATTAATTTTTCAAACTCTAGGAAAAAGGTTTCTGGATTTTCAAAGTTTTTCAATTTAAGTCTATCAAGTTTGTTTCTCACAATAATTTGTAAAGCAGTTGATGTTTTTAGATACATGTTATTAAATTTTTGCATGATTTTAAACGCACTCGTTTCATCACCCACGAACTCTAGTTGTTTATTAGATATGCTCGAGTATATATAGTTCATTGCTTTAATATTTGATTCATTCCACGCTACTGCATCAGTGCCTTTCTCTGTTTTCTCACGTGTCGCTTGGTCTTTACATTTTTTCCACTCTAAATATAGTAAAATTCTTTTTTTCCATAAACTGTAATCTTGACCATCAAACACCGGTACTTAAACATCTTCTGATTTAATCATTTTTACTTGGTATCGTAACACGTGTTCTTTTTTACTTATATTTTCAACTTTTAATCTTCGCGCATCTCATTCAATTTTGTTCAAATCGAAAAATTTCTTTTGGCTAATTTATTTATACTTTCTTTAGTTTATCTTCTCATTAATATTTTTGTTTTAATATGTTTTTAATATGTTTGTTTATAGTCCCTTTTGATTTGTTACTATTTTATTTCTTTTCACTTATTTCATAACTACGTGTTATCTTGACAGCACTTTTGGCAAACCACGCTCTGCTACCATGTTAAATATTTTGTCGTAGGATCAATCTAAAAAAAAAAACTTTTAACAAAGTGAAAAGTTGCATGAATGCTTTATTTGTCTTTTAATAATCAAATCAGTTTTTATTTATATCATACCCTTTACAGCTCACTGTGTATCAATCAAAATTTATTAATTGTTTCTAAACTATTGAAAGTAGTGAAATCTATATAACAGTGGCACAGATGCTAAAAACGAGTTTCAGATATTTTTCATAATTTTAATATATTTTCACAACTTTATAAACATTTTAATTATTATAATTTACGTATAAGTAATGTTTCAATCAAAATTTATTAATTGTTTCTAAACTCTTGAAAGTAGTAAAATCTATATAACAGTGGTACGGTTGCTAAAAACTATTTTTCATAATTTTAAATATATCAAGGATGCGTAAAAAATGTTTATGAAGCTTTCAAAATAATGAAAATTCTAATATTTTCTTATTACTTTCTTTGATTTTCACTTTGCAAGTTTTTAAATTTTTGAAATTAGTGAAATCTATCGTAAAATGGCACGGATGATATTATATTTCAGATGCCTTATATAACTGAAATAAGTACAATTAAATATTAACAACACAATTTCTAGCAAATCAAATAGCCAGGTATTATTTATACCTTAAAATTTTCAATTATTTCGATCGATTTTTGGCAACTTTTATTCTTGCCGGGTCTGTCGCCTGTTGTTGGAATAAAATGATTAATTTACCGCTAGTTTTTAATTATCCGTACACATATCATTATGTAATACTTCAATAATTTTTAATCAATTTGTATTCGTAAGAGTCTAATGAAATGATCAGGTCACTCTTGTAGTCAATTGATAAATATGGAATACTTTTGTATTAATCATTGCGTTGTTAAACAATTGCTAAAGGTAGTTTAACATTGTTTACTATCAAAATTATATCGAAATATTTTCTTTGAAACATGGCGAAATAAATTTTTTTATAGTATTTAGATATTTTCTTTGAAACATGGCGAAATAATCTCTTTGAAACATGGCGAAATAAATTTTTTTTATAGTATTTAGACGTGTACATTTCCTCGTAATTTTTTAACATAAAATTCTTTTGAGTTATACGCAAGTAGGAAAAATCTATTTATATTATTTTGTATTTTACATGCTTGTACTTGACGATCGTATTGGCGGACAGGCCCGGCAAGAATAAAAGTTGCCAAAAATCGATCGAAATAATTGAAAATTTTAAGGTATAAATAATACCTGGCTATTTGATTTGCTAGAAATTGTGTTGTTAATATTTAATTGTACTTATTTCAGTTATATAAGGCATCTGAAATATAATATCATCCGTGCCATTTTACGATAGATTTCACTAATTTCAAAAATTTAAAAACTTGCAAAGTGAAAATCAAAGAAAGTAATAAGAAAATATTAGAATTTTCATTATTTTGAAAGCTTCATAAACATTTTTTACGCATCCTTGATATATTTAAAATTATGAAAAATAGTTTTTAGCAACCGTGCCACTGTTATATAGATTTTACTACTTTCAAGAGTTTAGAAACAATTAATAAATTTTGATTGAAACATTACTTATACGTAAATTATAATAATTAAAATGTTTATAAAGTTGTGAAAATATATTAAAATTATGAAAAATATCTGAAACTCGTTTTTAGCATCTGTGCCACTGTTATATAGATTTCACTACTTTCAAGAGTTTAGAAACAATTAATAAATTTTGATTGATACACAGTGAGCTGTAAAGGGTATGATATAAATAAAAACTGATTTGATTATTAAAAGACAAATAAAGCATTCATGCAACTTTTCACTTTGTTAAAAGTTTTTTTTTTTAGATATCACTTATTTCAACGTAGGCTATAATTATCATTCTTTGAAACGGTAAAAATACTCGTAAAACATGGCGTTAACACGCAATAGAAACGCTGAAACATGGCACTACATATACACATTAGAAATATTGAGTGAATCATTACTCGTTTGCAAGTTTATACTTTTATTGAAAGGTGTTTGGGGTTGGGGGTTGGGCTGATGTACTTGCAATAATACTGGTACACTGAAAATGTTAATAAATCGTAGAGCAGATTTTACCATCCAAAATGACAAAAATATGGCGGTTCTACACGAAACCATTGAATGCGAAATTTTAATTTTTACCGGTATAGACATAAATAAAAAGAATACCCTAAAATGGCAGGAAAAGTATAACTCATCCGAGAGAAAGTTAGTTCTCAGGTGTCAATTAATCATTGCACATGGATATATTATAGATCATATTTAGATCATTAATATTATTAGTAGGTAAACTAGAGGGGCATCAACTCAGAGGGGTACTAGCTCACTGAGTTGAAGCGTGTGAGTTGAGATGTGTGCATGTTCACCTCACCCCCCCCCCCCTCCCGATCGGCCCGTGCGCTGTCGACTCACCTCCCCCCCCCCCCCCCTACTGAGTTATACCGATGCGTTCTACGCACTCCCCCCTCCCCTACTGAGTTGATCTGATGTGGCGTGCGTTCTTCCCCCTCTCCTACTGATTTGATTCCTATGCGCGCATCACCTCCTCCCCCTCCTCCTACTGAGTTATACCGGTGCGTTCTACGCACTCCCCCCCCCCCTCCCCTACTGAGTTGATCTGATGTGGCTTGATCTGATGTGGCGTGCGCGTTCTCTGCAGCACTTCCCCCTCTCCCACTGATTTGATTTCCTATGCACTGCGCGCGCGCGCGCGTTCTGTGTTTCGCGTTTTGATTTTCTTATTGTGTGTGTGTGTGTGTGTGTGTGTGTGTGTGTGTGTGTGTGTGTGTGTGCGCGCGTGTGTTAAAAATTTTTAGATTTATCTGAAAAAAAACGGACGGATCGGGGGATCGAACGCGCGTCCTCCGGATCCGCAGGCCGATGCTCTACCGCTAGAGCTACAGCCACTGTTACCACGGGCAATACCGTATTGTGTATACTGGCTACACACGCGATTGATATGTGGGGGGGGGGCGGCGGCGCCGGCGGCTGCTGCTGCTGCTGCTGGGGAGGGCCCAAGCGCTAATACATACAAATGATAATAAAGTTTAATAAATATACTAATTATAATAAATATTATACATAAATATTTATTATAATTGGTATATAACGAATAATAATTTTTTTTATGTTCGATGTGTGCGCGCATGTGTGTGTGTGTGTGTGTGTGTGTGTGTGTGTCTGATCGGTGAAATAAAAAAGACATATTATTAATAATTATTTATTATATAAAAAAATACAAGAAAATATTAAAAAATGTACAAAAAAATACAAAAAAATATAAAAAAATGTACAAAAATTTATAAAAAAAACCGATGCTTAGTTATCGTCACCATCATCATCATCGTCGTCGTCGTCGTCGTCGTCGTCGTCGTCTTCGTCGTCTTCGTCGTCGTCGTGATCAGCGGGAAATAACTTGGCAACTTTATAGCGCGGGGCGCCGTCGACCGTTTCGTCCATGACGCACAGGCGCTTTTTCCCCGTGATGTGGAGATCCTGCATGAGCGCCGTTACAAGCGATCTCGCAGGTCTACTCAAGGGATCTGGCGACGGCGATCTAGAAGGCTGGCGCACAGCGGGGGAACCTTCGGGACTGCATGACCTCGATGTAAATAATCTGCGCACCACGTGTCTGACCGGCCCATTTCGATCTACGTGCCGCCTGCTGCCGCGCTGCGGTGGTGATTCCACCCACTGCGGCTGCCGACTGCAGCGACCAGCGGCGCAGTATACGCACTCCCAGCCCTCGCATACTGGCATGTTGTTGTTGTTGTCGTCGACCTGCAACTAAAAAATGAAAAAAACTTTGAACATACTACCGCCGATTAGAAAAAAAAAGAAAAGAGAAAAAAATCATACCTGTTCTCGTTGGCGGCAGGGCGTCTCTTGTATCTCTGGTGAAACTAAGTTCACCAATAGCGGCTGCTGTGGCGTTGTGATGTCGATGATCACAGGTGCTGCTCGAGGCGTCACCAGGTCGACGTGTGTCACGTGTCGTGATGATGGTGGTGGTGGTGGTCGACGCGCGACAATCACCTCGCAGACCATCTCCACGTCGTCGTCGTCATCGTCATCAGACCTGCAAAAAAAAGATTCTTTAATTGAAAAAAATTAATTCATATATCTATTTATATATAACAATATTCAACTTACACATTCACCGTTGGTAGCAATCGCAAGCTTGGAGACGGTGGCAGTGATTCAAGTGGCGACCGATGCCTGCTGTAATAGGAAACACATGTATAATAAAACTATGAGAGTAACAGCGATAACGACTACGACGACGAAAACCAGACATCGTAAAAAAAAAAAAACGCGATCCAAAAACAAAACAAGAAATTCTAGCTACGTGAGAGAAAGGGACATTAAATTTAAAATTGGAAATACTCTCTCTCATATACACACGTACATACATATTATATAACGAATAATACAATATTATTCAATGAAAAAAAAAGAACAGAACCTCTTTTTTTTTAATGTAAAGAACATATATGCTCTTATTATTATAAAAAATTTATGTATAACTAATACCATTATATTGATAAATTAATAAAATTTAAATATAATTGTGTTATTAGTATAATGGTATTAATTATATATAAAATTTTATAATAATAAGAACATATCTATTTACATTTTAATGATTTTGTTCTTTATATTATAAAAAAACAGAATGAGAGAGAGTAAAAGAGAATGAAAAAAAAATGATACTTACAATAATAATGTCGTTGGTGGAGGTGTCAGCGGCATCCGTATTGTTGCCGCTTCGTGGATGTCGTCGCCGTTCCTCCTCGGCGAAGGTGTTCGCGGCTCCTCAACGACGACTTCGTCCACCGCTGCTTCTTGTACCGGTAAATCAATCAATCCGACGACTTCATCTTCGGAAAGATCTATGTCCTCGCCCAACGCCTCGATTGCTTCATTCAGTGCGTCTTGCCACGGCACGTTGTCCGGCGAAAACAATTGTTCCAACAATTCATCACTCACTGCTTTATCGTTTTCACGCTGCATTTTTCTTCACTGAACTTAACTTCACGACAAAAAAAATCACAATGACGTATCGTTGCAAGGCGTTCGAATTTTATTCATTTTTGAAACACTTGCCGCGTTTTGGTCATTGGTCGAAGATTTGGGAGTAGGGACGTGAGACTACGCGACAGCACTGATTTTGTCGCGCGCATAAGACGATCATAATTAGTGGTGGGAGTAGCTAAAGAAAATGTGATTAGTGCGGAGAAAAGACGCCAATGTGTATTAATATAGGATCGCGATAGCGCATACGCTCTTTTTTTCTCACGCAACGGACGAAGAGTAGGTGGTGGCAAGCCGTTGGTAGTGACAAGTTGCAGCGAACGAACGATCGGCCCTTTTCTGGGCCACTTTTTTTTCAAGTTGACGGAGCTGTACAATCCCGACAGTTAATCGATATCATGATCAGATCAGATAAATTTAAAACAGCACTTTTCAGTGCTATTCAAACGTATGTGCAAATATATTAGTGCTAAATTTTCAATAAAAAACTTATATTATTTTTCTATAAATCAGCACTTTTAAGTGCTATTCAAACGTATGTGCAAATATATTAGTGCTAAATTTTCAATAAAAAACTTATATTATTTTTCTATAAATCAGCACTTTTAAGTGCTATTCAAACATATGTGCAAATATATTAGTGCTAAATTTTCAATAAAAAACTTATATTATTTTTCTATAAATCAGCACTTTTAAGTGCTATTCAAACGTATGGTTAAATATAACATAGACTAACTATTTGTTTAATAAAAAACTTATATAATTTTTTAATAAATCAGCACTTTTAAGTGCTATTCAAACGTATGTGCAAATATATCGTAGCCGCAAAGGTAAGTACTAAAAACAATAACAATTTGAAATTACGAATAAATTTAACCTTGTGTTTTTCTTTATTCTTACCCCCTCCATTTTCAGCGAAACGAGCAGGTAAGTATAAGGTAAGTATTTTTTTAATTAGTTAAAAATTAGTTTTTAATTATTTTTTTAATTAGTTAAAAGTATTTTTTTAATTAGTTAATCAATATAATATTTAAAATATACAAAATTAAAAAATAGTTCGTTTAAATCAGTGTACAAAATAATATTAAAAAAATGATAATTTTTTTCCTAAATCATAAAGTAATAGACAGTTAGTATGCACTATCTTTAGAAAGAGCGACAATGACTCAGACGGTAGACCACTGTCGTATAAATGCAAAGGAGGCTAGGTTCGATTCTCCTGTATGTCTATTACCGAAAGATTATTACGAGAAAAAAATTCGATAAATAATGTTACTAATTTTTTCTTATAGAGTATTAGATGTAGACAATTAATTATTAAAAACAACAAATGTCTCTAAAAAATCAGTGCGTATATGCGACAGTTTTAAATGACGTCACTCGCATAGGCCGTTGAGTCAATTCCCCACAAGTTGTATGCTTTACATACACATACACGCACGCACGCGCGCGCGCACGTGTATGTATAACTCATAAAAATTAAATGAATTTTTTTTTTATGGAATGTATGGTATGTATGGAATGAATGGAATGTATGGCATGTATGGAATTTTTTTTAATGGAGGATGGAGGGGGGAAATCTTAATCGTCCGTTATAAAAATGAGCTGCATCTCATCAGCAGTCGCATTCGCATCCAGAGTGAACTAGTGTAAAGTGTGAAAGAGAAAAGGTTATACGAACATTCTACAATGAGCTCCTACGAGATTGACTATAGGTAATTATTTGTTTTATTGTTTATAGAACATACTTTATATATTTTTTAAATATTTTTTTATTTGTGCAGATTTGAGCAAGCGAGGCTGGATAGCTTCACGTCTCAATGGACATGCGCACACGTACGACCAGCAGATCTTGCTGCGGCCGGTTTTTATTATACGGGGCAGATCGATCAAGTACGCTGTTTTGAATGTGGTATGGAAGTCTGTCGTTGGGAAGAAGGTGACGACCCTATGACGGAACATAAGCGCTGGGATGGCGGCTGCCTTTTCATTCGTAACAGAAGTTGCGGCAATGTGCCGATCGGATTGAGCCCCGTACCGGTACCTCCTCCTCGAAGAAAAAGTAAAGATGTTTGTGGACCGTATAAGCTCGAGTATCGGGGAGCAACAGCGTGCGCAACAACTAGCCCACTTTCGAGTACAGATGAGCCTGCGTTATCGTTATCGATTGAGAGTCTTGTTACCAAGCTTTTTTCCGATTTACATTTGACGGAGAAATGTGCTTCGAAAACCATAGCAAATGCAACTGTTGGTATGGCATCTGTTTGCGAAGAATTTGTACGCGGTTATAAGAAGAGTATCTATAAACAAAATGAAAAAATGAATAAAATTCGCGAAAGGGTTGAAAAGTCTCAGCGAGATATAGGCAATATTTTGCGTCAACTTGAAATTACCAGATGTAAGATATGTTTGGATGCTAGGGTCGCTGTACTTTTTTTACCTTGTGGACATATCACTGTATGCATGGAATGTGCATCAAGAATTGACGATTGTCCAATATGTCGTCAAACTATTAGCAAACGCGTTCGTGCTTATTTTGCGTAAATTAGTTCTTGTTTGGTTTTAATAAAGTTCCTATTATTTTTAAAAAATGTTTGTGTACTTTTTTTCTTTTAATCCAATATTTTTTTTGTATTTTAATGTTATATATATATATATATATATTATAAGTGAGTAAAAACAAGGATTGATCGACACGTTAATTTTTAAAATTTATTTTCAAACTTAGATATAAAAAATCAAATTACATATCACGACTTTTGCGAGCGAGCATCCATCTACTGATAGCCAGCGCGTTTTTAAAGGCACACGGTGGATTTGATAGATACGCGTTGTGGTTACTGCATATGGAAATGCTATCGTTTGAAATATTCTTGAGTGATGGACAACCCAAATCTTCAACGTTAACCACAGTCGTTCTGTAAAAAAAAATCATTAGATATCATTTTTTTCTCTTTAAGATGATACGCGACGAAAAGACACTTACTGTGCATTGGTCAACAAATTTCTCAGCCATTTTGTTTTTTCAAGACCTTTGACAAAAATAGTTGCTCCAAAAAGTGTTTTTTTGATTATTTTTCCAAGATCGTCGTACGGTAAATCGCCAGATTCCCACGGAATACCATGAAAATTTCTCGTTAACCACCGGTTTTCACACTGATTTTTCTTTAATAACCACTCCCATGGGTAAGGTGGTTTAAACAGAAGCACCGATGGAGTTGGATCTTCCAGAGGACAAACAGCAATCTCCTTGAATACGAATTCGTTTAAGCTAGTTTTGAAGCCCTGTACGTCTACAACAAAATCCATCGTAGTAACTGAGGAATCGACGTCGACGACTGCGTCAATACAGACGAATGAATGTCTTTTTATACTGAGCTTGCACTTGTTGATGCCCCACTATAATTTTTCGATCAATCACAATCGTTCACCCCCCTCTATACTTTTTCCAACCAATCAGCATTGACGAGTAATGAATATAACGCGATGGATTTGTCAAATCTGCTCAGTTGAGTAACTAGCATCATGGCTGAGTATTTCAAGAACACAGCTTTGTTGCTCTTGCGCGCACATCGTCTGGCGAATGCAGGTTATGCTAGTGTCGAAGACATCGAAAGATGGTTGATACTGGGTTCATTGGCTTTGCGCAAAGCCGATGAGCTTTCTCGTTCGCCTAGCTTGATCGTGTCTGGCAAACAGAAGCTGCAGGCAGCTATGTGCATGATTAGAAGCGTTTTACATCTGCTAAACGAATACAAGAGTAGGCTGTTGGCACAGCCCCCCATTGCCACCTCATCGATTGCCGAACCTGTGGTGAGCAAGCATAGCGAACAATCCATATCCGAACCTCTCGTTATTTTAGATGTAGTTGGTGAAGGTCTCGAACCGGCTAGTACTACTACTACTCCTACTACTACTACTACTACTACTACTACTACTACTACTACTACTACTACTACCGCTACACCGGCTGTTGTTAATCCAGCTCAAGACTCAACAGTTCACTGGAACGACATCAATAGTGCGTTCAAAGGCAGAATAAAGACTGGTGTGATAACCAATCTGAAACATCTGGATTTGAATGCGTTTTTGAGGCATGCCAAACCATTATTCCATGCTCAAATTAAGGAGACCTTGAAGAAACATAGTTCTTTAAAAGTTAATGCCGTACTGGATGCCGAGTATGCAGTCGAAAAGAATAATTGCGATGAAAAGCTCGATGTGAAGCATTTCAATACGAAGATGGCGCCGATATACCTAACCACAGACATAGACGAGTGGTTCGTCGAAAACGTTTTACAACCAATTAGTAAGAGCACGGAAGAATTTCAAGAGCAAGACTCAGGCTGGTCTCTTCGCGTTATATTAAACTTAACCGTAAATATCAGCAAGTACAATCCTATGAGAGTTGGTTCTTACGTTGAATTGCCCAAGCTTGTTAAAAATAAGAAAGCCTGTGTGAACGTGCGGAACAACGATAACGAATGCTTCAAATGGGCCATCCTTTCGGCGTTACATCCAGTCGCAAGGAATGCATGCCGTGTCATTGCCTATACTGCTCATCAAGATAAATATAATTTCAAAAATCTATCATTTCCGGTACACCCGAAAGAAATCGTGAAATTTGAAAAGCAAAACAACGTTTCAGTGAACGTGTACTTTTTAAATTTGAATAATGGATCCTACGATGTGTTGCCGCAACATTTGACCGATGAGAAAAAAGACAGGCATGTGAATCTTCTTCTAGTGGAAAATTATTATATCGATGTAAACGAAAAGCAGCAGCAGCAGCAGCAAATGGAACGTCCCGGTATACCATACAAAGTGCACTACGTTTGGATAAAAGACTTATCTCGATTGATGTATCGACAGTTGTCATTTCGCAAATGTAAGTCGTATATATGCGATCGTTGCTTGCACTATTTTCTAACTGAAGAGAGATTGAAAACGCACGAGATCGACTGTAAAAATGTGAATAAGTGTAAAATTGTGCTTCCCAGTGTCAAGGATAAATATTTACAATTTAAAAACTTTAAAAATGAGTGCGCGGTACCGTTCGTCGTGTACGCCGATTTTGAGAGTCTCTTGGAAGCGGTGTTCAACGACGAGCGGATCTATCAACGTCACAAACCGTACAGCGTTGGCTTTTTCGTCAAGTGTAGCTACGATGACTCTCTTTCGTGTTATCGAAGCTACAGACAGAAAACCGTCGATGACGTTGGTCCGGCCAAGTGGTTCGTTCGCAATCTTCACGATTTGGCCAAGTATCTCCAAGAGTTGTACAGAAGCCCGCAGCCTATGGAAAATTTAACGTTCCAAGAGGCAATTAGCTTTCTTCGTGCTACGCTATGTCATATATGTAATAGGCCTTTTGTCGAGAATGAAAAAAAAAAAGACAGAAAAGTTCGCGATCATTGTCACTTTACGGGAAAGTATCGTGGAGCAGCACGTGTAACATTGCTTATCAAGAATCGCGAACTATACCCGTTTTTTTTCACAATCTCAGCGGATACGATGCGCATCTATTTATCCGGGAAATCGCGAACGAATTTCCCGGTCGAGTGAGCCTCATTCCTCAAACCAAGGAAAAATACATATCTTTTACGAAGTACGTGGAAGGTACCGATATAAAGCTGCGTTTCGTCGATTCGTTTCGATTTATGGCGTCTTCGCTCGACAAACTATCGTCGTACTTGGAAAAACACGATATTCTAGAGCGACATTTTCAGCAAGATGACGGATACACACTGCCGCAGATTGCCCTACTCAAGAGAAAAGGTGTATTTCCGTATGACTATGTGTCGTCGTTTACAAAACTCGAGGACACGACGACGCTTCCACGAAAGCAAGATTTTTACAGCAGTCTGTACGATTCGGATATCAGCGACGAGGAGTACAGTCACGCGGAGAACGTTTGGAGAACGTTCGACATCGCCGATCTCGGCCACTATTCGGATTTGTATCTCAAGACGGACGTTCTCTTGTTGGCCGAAGTTTTTGAAAATTTCAGAGCCAAGTGTCGAACGGCGTATCGTTTGGATCCGGCCCACTACTATACGACGCCCGGACTGAGTTGGGACGCCATGTTAAAGTATACGGGTGTAAGGTTGGAGCTCTTGACGGATATTGACATGCTCATGTTTGTCGAGCGCGGCATTCGCGGTGGAGTTAGCCAGTGTTGTAATAGGTACGCTGCCGCGAACAATCCATATATGGACGACGACGACGACGACGACAACTACGATCCACAGAAAGATGACAAATATTTGATGTATTTTGACGTCAATAACCTTTACGGTTGGAGTATGACCGAGCCACTTCCACTCGGTGATTTCGAATGGTGCGACATTGACGCCACCGCCAACTTTTCCTTCGATATTCCCGATGACTCAGCCTTCGGTTACATACTCGAGGTGGATTTGGAGTATCCAGAAGAAATTCACGATGCGCACAGAGATATGCTATTTTGTCCGGAGCACAAAGCCGCTCCGGGATCCAAGCAGAAAAAGCTCATGACGACTCTCCATGATAAGGAGCGTTACGTAATCCACTACAGAGCTCTGAAACAAGCAATAGGGCATGGCTTGCACCTCGCGAAGATACATCGGGTTTTAAAGTTTAAGCAGAGCCCATGGCTCAAGACGTACATCGATTTGAATAGCGAGTTGCGTAAGCGAGCGGCAAACGAATTCGAAAAAATGCTGTACAAACTGTTCAACAATGCGGTGTACGGCAAGACCATGGAAAACGAGAAGAAACACATCGACGTGAAGTTGGTGAACAAGTGGGAGGGGCGATACGGTGCCGAGGCTCTGATAGCTCGACCAAATTTCCACAGTAGCGACATTTTCGACGACGAACTGGTGGCGATTCAACTGTTGCGTACGGAAATCACCGTGAGAAAACCCATTTACATAGGTCTCGCTGTTCTCGACTTGTCCAAGACGCTCGTGTATCGATTCCACTACGACTACATGCTCGGTGCCGCCATTGGCGAGGAGCGTTGCAAGCTTCTGTACACCGACACGGACAGTCTCGTGTACGAGATCACCAATGTAGACATGTACGAGGTCATGCGTCGTGATATTCACGAATTCGATACGTCGGATTTTCCAGAGCCGAATCGCTTCGCGATTCCCAGAGCCAATAAGAAGGTGGTCGGCAAGATGAAGGACGAGAACGCCGGAATGCTCATGCTCGAGTTCGTGGGACTCAGAAGCAAAATGTACAGCGTGAGAGTTCGGAATAGAGATGCGATAAAGAAGGCAAAGGGGATCAAGAATTCGGTGCTGAATACCACGATTACGTTCGCCGACTACGTCAAATGTCTCCGAGAAAATGTGATTATGAGCCGACAGCAAAAGTTCATCAGATCGCGTCATCATCAATTGTACAGCGAGAGACAAACAAAGATCGCGCTCAGCGCGCACGACGATAAACGCTTCTTGCTGCCCGGAACCACCGATACGCTTCCTTGGGGCCATAACGGCATTCCGTTGGTGGAGAGGGAGGGGCGGATAGAGGCGTTGGGAATGATCGCAGTCCAGCCAACGGTCGCTGCTGCCGCCGCCGCCGCCGCCGCCGCCGCCGCCATCGAGCCGCCGGCCGACGCCGTCGAGCCGCCAACCGCCGCCGTCGAGCCGCCGTCGCCGAAAAAGAGCGGAGTGGGGGACGGGTTATATCAATCGACGCCCGAGGCTTCGCAGCTCATTCTCATCGAGACAAAGTTACCAGCAACGTTGACGACGAAGACGAGTAGCGAGCAGCAGTCTTCGAATTTCATTCTTAGTCAACTTGCACCGAGGAAAAGAAAGTTACTGGAAGCTCGGTTCGTCGATAAAATTAGAAAAAAATAAAAAAAATTACACGAGGTAATTGTGATTTTGTGTGTGTGTGTGTGTGTGTTTTGTTTCAAGTCGACTGAGTTTAAATATCATTGTTTTTTTTTTTTCTACAGATGGATCTCGCGCAGCTGAATAATTTAGCTTGTAATCAATTCAAACCCACTATGAAGATTCGTGAATTGGACACAGAATCCAAGCATATGATCACCAGACTCAAACAAGTTGAAACACGATACGGTGCAAAAATCGTAGCCGAAGTGAACGAGGAGTTTCAGCTGTTTCTACCAAACAAGGTATCGAGTGCGTTGATCGTGAATGAAAAGCTGTACAACGATATGTCGGATTACGCTAATAAACTTAAATTATTTCTCCGCCATAAGGGTAATGGTTGTATAGAATTTACAACTGCATAAATATATGTATATCAATGTACGCATAACAAGAAAAAAAAAAGAAGAGAATAAACTTCCTTTATATTTTTTTCAAATCAAAATATGTGTGTGTGTGTGTGTGTGTGTGTGTGTGTTTATTTATTTATTAATTCTTCAATCTACATAGTTTTTCTTTTTTTCTCTACAATACGGTTCTATTTATCCAACTATTGTGCGAATCATCAAATCCTAACCACTTTACGAAAACTCGATTACCACGCCTCTTAATAACCTTTTCCACTAGATAGATGTCGGGATATTTGGTTTTCTGAAGTTCCTGTTCGTAGAAGCCACCTAGGATAGGCTTATTTTGATAATCTTTCAAATGATAAGTAGTTGGATTTGTTGGTGCCACGCGCACAATTGTAAATATTTCCGTTGACCAATTTGGTGTATATCCCTTTTCAAATACTTGCTTCGCTTTGCTCACTCTGACTTTGTCGCCAACTTTGAACTTTGGCTTTCTTCTTCCCACGTATTGTATAAATTTTTTTAATACTTGAGCTTGATTCGCCGCTGTAACTTGGATAGGTTTTATACCAATAGTTTTGTGTTTGCGATTATTGTAAGCAGCTGTGAGCTCCGGTAGTACGTCGAACCATTTGTAGTTCCCACGGAGACTAAACTTTTTCCACATAGCGTTCTTCAACGTGCGATTAAATCGTTCGCATATCGAAGCTTTGAGCGAACTATTGGTAGAATACAGATTGATATTATATTTTTTCACGAGAGCTTGAAAATCTGTATTGTAGAATTCCTTGCCTCTATCCGTATGAAGATTCTTTGGCCGTCTACCTTTCGCTAAAATAGATTTCATGGCCGCTGTCACATCGCGACCGGTTTTCCTTTTCACTGGCACAGTCCACGCGTGCTTGGAAAAATTATCAATTATCGTGAGAAGCCAATTATAGCCGCGATTTTGTCTAGAATAGGCCTGCATATCGACGAGATCGGCTTGCCACGTCTCATCGATACCTCGAACGTCGTACTTTCGTCTTGGATAATTACGTCTCGTTGGTTTGTGCAACTCCTCCACCACCGCTTCCATCTAATCGACTGTTTTCTAAATTTTCAACACTTGACTTTATTCGTGGTAATTCCTCTTTGATAATTGCATCCAAATCCTCAAGATCACTCCTTAATCGTGCGATCACGTCTCTCGTAGATTTGATTGCCATCTGAACGATGTTTTCCGCAGTTTCCCAATTTATAGCATCTTTAGCCTTCCGCGGAGGAGCAAGATTTTCCAATCTTTTATTCTCTAGATCGTAATGGTACTCGCTCGTGAGCTTGAACCCAATACCAGGCCGACCGCGAAGACCGGGAACTCCTTGCTCTTTATATTTACGTCCGAATACGTCGACGTTCATTTTGATAATGCTCGAACGATAGGTGTGCTCTTAGTATATATATATATATCCACCCTCGCGTAATTCTTCGATTATCGAATGAATTTCGTTGATGTGATTATTGTTACCAGCTGATTGCTCAGCCAATAACAATCGAAGACGATCAACGAGCTCATTCGGATCATCCCAGTATATGTAATCCATAGAAGTATTGTTTCGAGCAATCTTGTAGGTAGGCAAAGACGTATCAGTCGTCTGTAGCAGCCCCTCGCCTCCTTTTGTATTTTTTTTAGTCAAACCAAATAACGGACCAATTATGTTATTGAATTTATTACTATTGTGCGCTCGTATAGCCTCGTTTGGATTATTTTTCTTCCTATGAATATTAGAAATCTCCAAGATTTCTTTGTAGCTCTTAAGATCATTGGAAGTGATTAAACTTTGATCAGGTTGCTTTGCAACCAGTAACTCCATCAAACCCTGTGTTTTTGGGTACTTGAAATCATCGACGTCTACGTTATCTTTGTCAAAAATCACCGTAGATTTACCAAGCGTGTATGATCCATTTCGTTCTTTACGTACTCCATAAATCAAGTCCACAAAATTCGAATCACTTTTATCCAATGCATTCGTGTACTTGTCGCCAGCTAAATGCTCATCCTCGCTCGGTTCGTCGGATAAACTGTTATAAAATTGTGTAGTATTGTGCGTGACAGTAGCATCGCTATCTCCGCCACTAGACTGAGCGGTTTCGTACTTGTCGACATTATCAGTCGAATTGATTTCGTATTTTAATTTTTTTTTGTTTAGAAATTTCGGCTTTTTAATAACTGTAACGGGAGTTTCGGGGGGAAGATTTTTTTTTTGTTCCTTCTCACTTATTATGACTTTAAGAGGATCGACTATTGGTTTGAATGTTTTATTCAAGACTTCGTCGGTATACTCTCGGTTATGCTTCAATAAACTATATTTTCGTCTTATCGCGTCTTGCGCTTTTACGAGTTGAGAAAGCACATGTTTTTCCCTTTGATGATCAGCCATGTTAACGCTTCAACGATCATCGAGAGACTGTGTACCGCATTACTATCGTGATATATTTATAACAAAACAATCAAAGCCCTTTCGATATCTTCCACAGTTTATAGCTCTGTCTTTGTCGATCACTAAAAACCCATATTTATCATCCAACCAGCATTTTGCACAAAGTTCTTTAAATTGATTGTAAGTCATATCTGAATTCACATGATCGTCGTATATATGTTTCATATTTGCTTCGTCTTGTCAAAAAATTGCCAATAAATTGACGTTATCTCTCACGAGATGCTTAGGAATACGCGCGTACGTTTGCGAGAGATAGAAACAGTCGACGCTCCTATGTCTGCCCATACAAAAGAAAGCGCGTACATTGTCCTGTTTCTCACAGGCGATGTCGTCGAATATCATAATTGAATTAGGCAATGCATGCTCGGGATCGATCACGGATTCGTGCTCCTTGAACGGAAAATACTTCACTCCGTCTATCGGCTTTAACATCTCTTCCAATAATTTATACTTTGGCTGATCGAGCGATTTCGAGTACACGTAAACATTTTCGAATCTAACGCCATTGGGGTGAGTGATAAGCGCCAAAAGACTGTTGGTCTTGCCACAGTTGGACGGACCACAAAAAATAGCTCTGATGCTATTCGGCAGTAAATCTCCGTGACGCTTTGGTTGTTTATCCTCCCGCACGATGACGTCAAAATTTTCTACGGGAAGTTTCACAGTTTGTTTTTTGAAATTCATACTCACGAGACAGAGTTCGAACGATAACTGACCACATGGCTATATATATACCTGTTTTTATAGTTTAAAACGTTAGTCGTGTGTTGGACTTGGTCGAGGGATGATCATATGCAAACGTCAAAGAGCAAAGAAAGGACGAGGATTCGTCAATAATATCATTAATAAACTTCCGTTTGAACTCCATATTCCAGGCTATCAATATTGCGGACCAGGAACTAAGTTACAGACACGTTTAGCTCGCGGTGATCCAGGAATCAATCCTCTCGACGCAGCTTGCAAGCAACACGATATAGCGTACTCGAAAAATCGAGAAAATATCCAGGCTAGAAATATCGCAGACAACATTTTAGCTGAAAAAGCGATCAAAAGAGTCTTCGCTAAGGATTCTAGTTTTGATGAGAAAGCAGCTGCTTACGCTATATCTAACGCCATGAAATTAAAATCAAAGTTTGGTATGGGTCTCGCGAAGAGAAGAAAGAAAACCAAGACGAAAGGACGCAAGAAAACGAAAAAGTTAGTTAATTTGAAAAGCGTGATCAAAGCGGCCACATTCAAATGGTCCAAGGGTAAATGTGCGCGCAAAGTCATCGGTTCTGCTTTGAAAAAAGCTCGTACAACTGTTAAAAAAGCTGGTGGAAAAGCAAACATCAATGTTCCACGAATTCTGCCAATATCAACTAAGATGGGTGGAGCTTTGCCATTCCTCATACCACTTTTTGCAGGCTTGAGTGCAACTGGCGCTCTAGCTGGTGGCGCCGCGGGAATCGCAAAAGCCGTGAACGATGCAAAGTCTGCAAAACAGCAATTGGAAGAGAACAAGAGACACAACAAAACGATGGAGACCATTACTCTGGGAAAAGGCCTGTATCTCAAACCTTATAAAAAAGGCTATGGACTTTATCTCAAACCTTATCTGGGATCAGGTTTAAAAAAAAAAAAAGTTCGAAATAAATTTACCGGAAAGAGCCCTCACAAATGCCGACTTGATGAAGTATGCAAAAGTTTTGAATATACCAAATTTTCGCGGAGTCTTCATGAGAAATGACTTACCGAGTTCTGGACCATATTATCACGAATCAGCTATAGTCAATCTTGACGGCGTCGAAGGAACAGGAACGCACTGGGTGGCTTATCGCAAAATCGGAAAAAACGTCACATATTTCGATAGCTTTGGAGATCTTAGACCACCTATTGATTTAATGATGTATCTTGGCGATATCGAGATCAAATATAATACGAAAAGATATCAAGATTTCAATTCTCACGTATGCGGTCATCTTTGCTTACAGTTTTTGTGCGAGGGTATAAAAGTAAAGGCAACGTGAAAATATCGCTAGTCATGTTCACACAGTCATGGAGGATTCGTTAACTCTGACGCTCTCGGGTAATTCTTCACTGTTGGAAGCGCACTATTTCCCACCAATCGAACTATCACAGCATAAACATTACAAGTTGGGCTTAGTCGAGTTTCTAACGTTCAACTCGATACCTAATATCGACGTACATAATAATAAATTTTACGTCGCAAATCAAATTATCGACATACCTGTCGGGACCTACGAGATCGACGACATTGATAAATTTCTTCGCAAAGCTGTGCAGCCTCTCCGTACTGATAATAATAATAATATAATATTTAGTTTGAAACCAAACAACAACACCTTGCATTGTACAATCAAGTGTTCCGAACCTATCGATTTTCGTCCGCAGAATTCTATCGGACGATTGTTGGGTTTTTCACAACGTACATTAGAGGCAAACGTTTCTCACAACTCTGATCTTCCCGTCAGTATTCTCAGAGTGAACGCTGTGAGAGTCGAGTGTAATATAACCGCTGGAGCTTACTTGAACGGAAACACCGTTCACGATATTCACGAATTTTGGTCTCACAACCATTATGAAGAACTGGTTATCTCTCACTCCAAGTCAAACCTTGATTGCCGAAAATGCCGGATGGATAAATACCTTAGAACAAGAGGACCGTAAAATAACTAATGCGAATGGCGACTTTGACATTTTGATTCCTCTGAGCTTCATACTTGGATTCGCTGAGGACTATCGCAAAGTGCTAGTGAATATGAAACATGAATTAATTCTCGTAAGATCGAGTACTGATTTAAATGCAGTTTATCAAACGAAGAAGACCGTGGCTAACGTTGAAGCTTACGAAGAATTCAAGATTAATGTAACACGTCTCGAATGGCTTATGCCCTATGTGACTGCATCGAATGCAAAGAAAATACGTCTACTCGACTTTCTAAAAAGCGAACGAAGTATTTCAATGAGTTTTCGTAGTTGGGAACTGTACGAATATCCAGCGCTGCCTGCAAACACAAATCACGTCTGGACAGTTAAAACGACAAATCAGTTGGAGAAACCACGCTACGTCATCTTAGCCTTCCAAATCAATCGAAAAAATGAACCAAACTCTAACGCTAGTATATTTGATCATTGTAATATCAGAAATGTAAAACTGTACCTCAACTCTCAGTGCTACCCATACGGTAATCTCAACATTGATTTCAGTAAAAACCAGTACGCAATGTTGTACGATATGTATGCCAATTTTCAAAACGTATACTACGGTAAGGATGCCGAACCGATGCTCAAAAAACTCGAATATAAAAATTACATGCCACTCGTAGTGATTGACTGTTCGAAACAAAACGAATCATTAAAGACTGCTCCAGTAAATGTGCGCTTGGAGTTCGAAACCAGAGAAAATATTCCCGAAGGAACTACAGCGTATTGTCTTATTCTACACGATCGCATCGTTCAGTATAATCCGATAAATGGAGATGTGAAGAAACTTATTTAGGAGGGGGGGGGGTATTAAAGAATTGACTCTTTCCTTAAGCAGCTCAGTAGTAGCTTTCTATCGCAATGGAGTACGTAGTGGATATGCAAGGCTTCATGATGCCTGGCAAAACTTATGCCGTGAAAGAGTTAGCGATACTCCCACTTAACTACAACGAAGAACCGCTCGTACGCTTGTTCAAACCTCCCTTTCCATGACGAAGGCTAACGGAGAAATATAAGCGAGAAAATCTCTGGTTAGAACTCTACTATCATGGATTAACATGGAACTCTGGCGATTATAAATACGAAGAGCATAAATTCATCATCACAGATACACTCAAAGATGCCACAAAAATTTTCGTTTCCGGAGATTTGAAAAAAGAGTGGTTAGAACGATATGGCCTCAAAGTTTTCGATTTGAATGATTGGGGCTATTCGCCTTTCGAAAAATTAAAATTAGTTACCGTGTGCCCTAATCATAACGGCAAATACGTAACGACATGTGCACATCAAAACGTTAAAATAATGAAAGAGTTTTATATCGATGGCTGTTGTATGGATTGGGAAGAGAGCGATGAAGTTGTTGAAGGATTTCTATAGTGATTTTGTTTTTTAAGTAAATACTTTGTAGAATAATATGTATTTTTTAAGAACATGTAGAATAAGATATATTTTTTATCAATAAAAAAAATTTTTGTTTCAATAGATACAAAAAAAAATATTCTTTTATTTTTTATTAAACCATCCAAAAAAAAAAAAAGCGAAATTCTTCGCTGACTCTGACGATGACAGCAGCAGTAGCAGCAGTTCATCTTTTTATAATAAATTTTGTATTTTTTTATCAACAAAAAAAAAATTTATACAACATAGAATTTAGACAAAAAAATGTTTATTTATTAGTTGAGGTGGTGTACAATGATGACATGTATAAATATGATTATTTCTTCTTTTCGTTATTGAACTGCTGATAGCCTTTTTGTTCAGGAAAATTTTTAGTATTGCTCGAAAATTTCGAAATACTTTGTTTCCATGTCGATGATTCTTTGTTCTTCTTTTCGTCCGGGTCTTCCTGTGGAAGACGAGAGTACTTTACTTTAGAGTAGCGATCCATTTTATGTGAATGCTGGTTGATGAAAGATTCGATAATTCTTACGCTGTGCTATTTATAGTAGCTTACAACCACGAAGTCTACAAATAAAAGAAAGTAAGCAGGTACTTGCACGTTTTTTCTATTAAACCATCTTCGGTAGATAAGACACGCATGCACGCACACACACACACACACGCGCGCCCGCGCGCACACATCGAACATAAAAAAATTATTATTCGTTATATACCAATTATAATAAATATTTATGTATGTATTAGCGCTTGGGCCCTCCCCAGCAGCATCAGCAGCAGCCGCCGGCGCCGCCGCCCCCCCCCCCCCACATATCAATCGCGCGTGTAGCCAGTATACACAATACGGTATTGCCCGTGGTAACAGTGGCTGTAGCTCTAGCGGTAGAGCATCGGCCTGCGGATCCGGAGGACGCGCGTTCGATCCCCCGATCCGTCCGTTTTTTTTCAGATAAATCTAAAAATTTTTAACACACGCGCGCACACACACACACACACACACACACACACACACACACACACACACACACACACACAATAAGAAAATCAAAACGCGAAACACAGAACGCGCGCGCGCGCGCAGTGCATAGGAAATCAAATCAGTGGGAGAGGGGGAAGTGCTGCAGAGAACGCGCACGCCACATCAGATCAAGCCACATCAGATCAACTCAGTAGGGGAGGGGGGGAGTGCGTAGAACGCACCGGTATAACTCAGTAGGTGGAGGGGGAGGAGGTGATGCGCGCATAGGAATCAAATCAGTAGGAGAGGGGGAAGAACGCACGCCACATCAGATCAACTCAGTAGGGGAGGGGGGAGTGCGTAGAACGCATCGGTATAACTCAGTAGGAGGGGGGGGGGGGGGAAGTGAGTCGACAGCGCACGGGCCGATCGGGAGGGGGGGGGGGTGAGGTGAACATGCACACACCTCAACTCACACGCTTCAACTCAGTGAGCTAGTACCCCTCTGAGTTGATGCCCCTCTAGTTTACCTACTATTATTTAACCATCGCTTGTATATTGAAACAAGTAGAAACTGTTGAATTTTTTTTAATAAACAAAATTGTTGTCAATCATGCTGTCACTGCAGATTCGCCTATTTTACCTGGATTTACAGCATTGCATATTGTTGGAAAATATTCTTGCATTTGTATTAGATGTATAAATTGTATTAGATATCTATTATCGATTTATATCTTTTTTGAGGGGCTTTAATTTGTTTTAAAAACATTATACAATTATATTTTATGCCTTTGGTACATGGTTTTTTAAAAATTCTATAATATTTTTGTATTTATTTTCATTGATGACTATTCGAATAATTTTTATTGAATGACAATTTCCAATCACGTGTCGGTAAAGATTATAATTTTTTTCGAGGACCGTTAATCTGTTCTAAGAATATTATGTAAATGTCTTTCGATCCTTTAGGCCATGGCTTTTTAACGCATGAAGAATCAGATACATGAAACCAGTTTGTCTCTTCGCGTAAGACATTGAAGTAATATCCATATTCCAAGTCTTTCCCACTATGGAAAATTGCACTTATTACTCTGAAACATTTATCACCGATAGAAAGTTTAGTCTTTGGCACTTCATTAATCTTAAATCCAGCTAATTTCGTTTTGTTTGAAAATAATGGTAGTCTGATTATCAAAATTCTTTCGGGTTCAATAGAAAGAGATACTTTATGTTGTTTTTCATATTGACATTTATTGTCACAATGTTCTTGAACATCACGCCATACATTAATATTCTCATCAATAATTTGTTGCAGTGTATAAGCGCCATTAATTTGGGAGTTTAAATACAAGGTTAAAATATAATTTGATTTTATAATAGGATCAGGTCTAAAATCACATCCCGGGCATCTAATTCCAATTGTTAGTTCATGCTCAGTAAGTTTGCGTATTATTTCAAATTTTGTGCAAATATCTAATAAATAATCTGCAGCATCTTTTTGAATAAGTAGTAAATATTCAGTGTTCAGATAATTTGCAAGTGGAACCAAATCAACTGATGTTTTTGATATATATTTGTTAAATATTTGTAAAAGGATGTCTTGCTGCTTACATTCAAGCAAACATTTTCTGATAAGTTGACAGTGAAAAAGACTTTGTATATATGATTTTGCATACGATAAGCTATTTTTATCTTTTAATGGTTGGATAAAGTCAGTCAATGGACGTTCAAGAATATTATTACGATTATCGGCTTGAACCTGCAGTGCATGACACGAAACAGACCATACACTGTCAAATATCTTGTTATTTTTATATGGATCCGTGTCTGGTATATTATAAGTATCAAGATCTGGGCGATGTTCTTTTCTCAATCTATTATATTCTCTTATAGCTGACTCGTTAGCTTTGATACTAGAAGGATCGAAATTAATTAAATGTAAACCTTTTAATTTAGTAATCCTGGATAAAGCTACATATGTTTGACCACAACTAAAAATTTTATTTCCTGCTTCTACAACAGCATTTTCTAAACTTAAACCTTGACTTTTATGAATAGTGATAGCATAACTGAGACAAAAAGGAAATTGTTCTCTAGTAATGAATACTTGATCCATTATTTGGAATTGATATTCTAATCGTTTGATAGAATACTCTTGATTCGATTGAAGTTTAATGGTAACGCTATCTATACCTGTTTTTCCTTTGCTCACTGCAATAACTGTTGCTATAGTTCCATTAACTAATCCGATAGACACATCGATATTCCTTCGTATCATAATTTTGCAGCCTATTTTTATTGTGATCACTCGAGAAATACCGCATGCGTTGTCATCGTCTTGATTTAAAATTTTCAAAACCTTTTTTTCTAATCTTTTGGAGCATTTGTAACAATCATTGGCAATTAACTTTATCTCTTCTGCCTCCAGCTTTTCCAACATGGTATTATTAAGTATTGAACACATATCTTTAGTCGGCATCAAACAAACTGTATTATTCGACAAATTATTCAAATATTCGCACAGTTCATGAAGAGAAATTGAAGGAGTATCACTGGAAAAAGGAATTTTTCTCTGTTGCAATGTTTCTATTTCAGAGTTGGCTAAATAACCCAATCTCAATTTACCTAAAATTTCTGAGTAAACTTTATCATGTTTCTGTCTCATATTTATAGTCAATTCCTCATATTCGAACAAAGTCCATAAATTAAATGACAACATGCCTTTAATATATTTTTCAATTTGCGATCTTGTTAGTGCAATGACAGCAAAATCTTCTCGCACAGGTGGTAGTTGCAATAAATCACCAAATACTACAATATTTATTTTACCAAACCAACCGTCTTCTTTGTCCGATGTAAAAAAAATCTCTGCCAGACGTAAGTGAATATACATAAGGGTTATATTTGATATCATCGAAATTTCATCAATGATAATAAAGTCAACATCCTTTAAACTTTGTCGTAATCTTTTCAACGCATTATCGGATAAAGGTTTATATTTTGCCGTGCCTCCTTGCTCTACAGGTAATTGTAATAATCTGTGGATTGTCAGTCCCTGGATATTAAATGCTGCAATACCAGTTGGAGCAGCAACAGCGGTGTTTTTGTTTCTCTTTAGTTTGTTCCATAAAACCAAGTTTTCAATTAGGTAACTTTTACCAGTACCTCCAAATCCGCTAACAAACATTCTTATTACTTTATTTCCAGATGATATTGCAGACGTAATTGTATTAAATATTCTCAATTGATCAGTATTGAAATTTTTGATAGATTGATCTATGTCAATATCGTCTTTTTTTTCACAGACCTTTTCAATTAAATCTTGAACATCTTTTATAACTTGTAATGCATCAAGAGGATCAGCATTTTCCAGATGTTCTGATGTTTGGGTCAACGTCTTTGCTAATTCTTGTTGCTCAATTAATTTATTAGCTTCATCCATGGCACTTTGAATCATCTGTACTTTATCATGATATTTAAGTGCTGCAGATAATTCATCCTTTATTTCAATAAAAGCATTATGATATGTGTCTTGTTTTCCTTTTAGTTCCTCAGTTTTTCTCCATGGTTTAAATAATATTAGTATAGAAAAATAATAGGGTTCAGGTTGTGTTTGAGGATTGTATTTCATATGAAGAATTAAGCGTGCTTGTTTTCTTTTTCTACAATATAAATTTTCATCCATTTTATAATATTCAGCTTTGCGAATTGGCTTTTTTTTCCATATATCAAAAAATCTAGAAAAATCATATAAACAGATAGTTTCTAACTCTTTAGGGCGCTTTGGATAGTACGTATCTACTAAATTATCACAAAAAATGTCAGTTGAATCTTCAGGCAATAACTCCAACTCATCTTTTCGTTTTAATTTTCTCTTTTTCTCAAAACCAACATCAACCTATAGAAAAGTAGTATTTGGATCAGTTTCATGAAGTGGATGACCTAATAAAGTATCAGCAGCTTCGATAGCTCCTCATTCTCTGTGAGTAAGTCCGCATAGACCTACGGTCCAAAGTCTACTAGCAAGAGATCTATTCAATGCTATATCAGTAAGATCAATATTACTTTTTTCACCTTTTGTCCCATAACATGTAATGTAATATGTCAAAAGAAATGTTGTTTCACCAATAAATTGAGCATCAGTATTTCCTTCCCATAAAACTGATATAGCAGGCATATAATCATTTGTAAATCGTTCATTGAAATCTCGAGGCAGATCATAAAGCCTACTATTATTCTTCAACTTTCTACGATTTGTTATAGCCATGATAACAGCACGTAAAATAAACTCTTTTGTTATCTTTCGCGGAAATTCAAAACGGCAAGTACTCATAAAACCACTTCGTGTTTTAGTTTTACGCATACAGTAGTCATTATGTTTATGTTGTTGATATTCCATAACTCTACGATGCATATCTGGAGATGTATATTTATTGGGTATACGACATGTAATGTGTTGCATTATAAATTTCTTTACATCTTCATTCGAAGATATGCCACATACTGGAGCATCTTTTATCCAGAAAATACAATGAAAATGAGGTAATCCTCGACCTTGATACTCACGAACATAATAGTAGTGCTCAATTTTTCCTATAGGTTTTGCGTCAGAAAGCAAATAAGCCATCATAGCTTTAAATTTTTGTTCGATATAAATTGCAGCTGGCACAGGATAGTCCACAATGAGTTGACTATTAGATCTAGAATCATCATCCAACGATTGATAATTTCGTATGAATTCAGCTAAATCAGGCCAGTTCCATTCTGCTGGACTTAACGTTACGAAAAATGTTACTGGACCATATTCCTGCGCCATACAATTCAGTTCTCTTCTCGGTCTTCGCCAGTATGCTTCAGTTCCTCTCAAGCGAGAAAATATAGAGTAAAGATTTGATTCTAAAACATTGTCATCCAATTGTTTCTTGAAACTTCCTGCTGTGTATTTGTAACGTGTATCCAACACATGTAACATGTGATAAATTCCTGCGTTGAGATTTCTCATATTGCTATCATGTAGATAATAAAAAAGTAATTGTTTGCTTTCTCTAAATTGTGAATGTTTAGAGTTAATATATGTTTAATAAAATCAGAATCTCTTAATTTTATATCTCTCGGAACACGTTGGCCACATTCACCATAGGGATAAATGTCTGGAAAACATTTCAAATCTAAGTCCATCTCATTGTAAGCTAAAGGAGTTTCATAAACTTTTTTCATTTGATATAATTTTGTATCTGACTCATTTGGTTTTTTAACATGCAAAGCATTTATTGTATATTCATCGTAAAATGGGTCCGATTGCGATTTTGCTGTCAATAAAGCTTCTGGCTCAGGCATTTTAGTAATACCTGTAGCTTCCTTGCAACTGCCTTGGTCTACTTTGTTAACAGAATCTTCTTCAACATATTCTAAATCTGTATCTTTGAGTTCATTCATTAAATCTTCTGGATTAGCAGGAAGATTAATTTTTGAATACAGTTTATTATTTTCTTTAAGCCATTTCAAAGCATCCCATAGTCTTTTTACATTTACATATTCTTCCCAAATAATGTTACCTTTAGTTGGAATACTTCTAACCAATATATATAACTCATGAGCAGTGTTCAATGGATCGGTTTCTTTACACAATTTTCGTAACGTTTCATCTAAAGGTAGAGGCAAATGAAAAACTTTCCCAACGAGTTTGTCATGGCGAGCGTAATGAGGTAAATTTTTTTTCATAACGGTGGTTTTTTTCTGGATAACTTGAAATGCTTTTGCACGCTGAATTAAAATCTTTTCATACATGTTCAAACATTTCAATTCGTCAGGAATAGGTTTGAAGTAAAGATTATTTAAAAGACACGTAGGGGGTATAGAATTTTTTTTAAGTTTTTCCAAACAAGTTTTGCAAATCTTACCATTGTCAAATACTTCTATCAAATTATTGTTTTCATAGTATTGCACTAAATTTACCCAAGCATCATTCGTAATTCCTAATAATTCACATGCAACATTTGGTTCATATTTTTTAACATCTACTACACTTTTATTGCGACAAAATCGTTCGCAAGAAACACAAATATTCAATGGAAGATCGTTCAAAGTGTTATAATAAATTTTGACACCTTCATGAAGCTTATTTAATACTTCAGTTTCATCTAATGACACTTCATCTGTGCTTTTGCATTGAAATACCGAAAACGACGAAGCTTTGGATGCAATATCATTCATTTTATCCAAATCACAATTATTCAAAGCTTCATTAACATCTTGGATATTCCTGTAACATTTAAGTAATGCATATATCATATCTTTGATTGCTCGCAAAAAAGGAAAATGACTAGCCACAGTTCGTAGTTTCAAAAATGTCGAATTGCACAAGAAAATTCCAATATGACAAACATTAGGATGACCAAGTTTTTCAGGATTTTGTGATTCGGCACTACATTTATCAAGATTTTTGAAAAACTCATAAGCATCTGCATAAACTAAATTAATCAAATTTTCAAAAAAATTTTTAATCTCGTTTACAGTGTGAATATCAGGCATTTTACAGTATTGACTACATAACCAAGTATTTTGTTTTTTTGTGCCTTTAAGTAAAGGTATGATATTAGTTGATTGTCCATTTTCATTCAAAACTATTACATTCATTTTACACGAATCTGTCATAAGTAATCCATTTCCAAAATCATAAATTGCTTCAGAAAAATATGGTTCTGAAAGCGAAGAATGCATTGAAGTTCCACACAAGGCTGCAATTGCATTATTAATATTAACGTTGGTTATTTTGATATCCCGTAAACGACTCATACCAATAGCCGCTTTATCTTTCAATTTTTTCAACGTATATTTGGCTTCTGATATAAATCTGTCTCTAACGGAAATAACTTTAGTAACTAAACACTCAGCTCTAATTCTAGCTTCGGTCACAGATGGTAAATTTAAAAGTGGTATAATTTTATTGACACAATTGTGTTTTTCATGAAACAATTTTCTGGTAGTGTGCTTAAGGTTTACGACGAAATATTTCCTTTTGATTTTTAAGGCATGTCGATTTTTGGCTTTGATTAATTTGTCTTCATTTAAATTATAGTAATTTGTTTGACGCTGCAGTATAATTTCTTTATTCTTTTTATAGTAATTTTTTTTATGCCCACTAATTTTTCCTTTATTTTGAGCATAATATTGTTTTTGATATGTTAGTATTTTTTCTTTGTTTTTGGCATAATAATTTTTATTGTATAATTGCATTCGATTTTCGTCATGTTTCGTATAATTTGTTTTATTCTGCTTATTGTCATTACTACAATTTTTTAAAGAGTCCTCTTCAAATGATGGCACTAATTCAGATTTTAATAATATTTCTTTCGCTTGATTACTTAATTTCATTTTCTTTGCAACCGGAACTTCAGAATCTATCGAAATAAGACTTAAGCTCTTATTAAATAAAATACAATCTTTATTGTTGGTATTGTTGGTATTATCTGTAGCTTTACGTTTTTGATGGATTACTGACGTTCTTAATACTGGTGTTCTTAATAATGCTGACTCTACTGGGGCTGGTTGTAAAAATATGACATATGTATTTTTGATACTTCTTGGATATAATATCTTGTTAAAATTGGAATCATTAACTAAAAACCATTGTTCACCTTGACGAAGAATGTTGGTGTAATGACCACTTTTAGAAGTTTTCCCTTCGTGAATAATAATGCTGCTGATCGAATATTCCTTATTATTAATGTGTACATTGGTTTCAATATCTTTAAGAATAAAATTGTTGATTTTTCTAATTTCAGTTATTCCTTTCGATAATTCCCGTAGTTCAAAAATCTTCAATTGCAGCACTATGACTTCATTGTTAGTACTAAAATTAAGAGATTCATAAATTGTAAACTTTTTACAAACTGAACAAATTACATCTGTAGGTGATGCCGATTTGAGATTGTCGTCAATTAAATTTTGTAGTGAACGATATAATGATTTCTTATCTGTCAAATGCAAAGGTAAGATGTAATTGGAGTACATACCAAAATTTTTAATATGATTGCATTCACGATTAGGACACGTAAAAATAGAACTTGTCTTATGTTCAATCGATCGCTGTAAACTTTTAGATTTATTGACAAGATGACCGATGAATTCAGGACCATCTTGTTGAAGCGGTTCACCATATGTAATGTCAACGAAAGCTCTTAAACCTATGATATCTACATCTACTGCTTTATTTGTACATTTCGATTGGTATTGTGTCATTATTGTGAACATCTTATCTTCAATGTCATTATTCAAGTTTTTTCTTATTGAATAATTATTTAGTAAACTTTGTATCGATGCATTTGCATAACATGAAACCATGTCGTAAATAGGAAGCCCAACAATTTCCCAATTATCTTGATCATGTCTCACATTTACATTATATGGATTTACATTATTAACAATATAACTTTCTAAGCAATTTTGATTATTACAATCATATATTGTTTTATCTATTTGTCGGTTCGCTACAAAAGATAATGGATATTCATTTTTGCTACTTATAGAATTGATCGAATTGCACGTATCGCCCTTATTCGATATTAAAGTGATATCTGTCGATGGAAAAGCTAACAATTTATAAGTTTGGAATATATTCCACAAGTGACCTCTCATTTTGTCGTAATCATAATTTATTATTGAGGGATTCGCTTTGAAAAATATTGATGTAGCGAATGCTATAGCTAAAATGCCACAATCGTTATCATTTCTTTGACATTGTACTTTTTCAAAAATGAGTTTCTGTCTATCTACTTTTCCATTTTTTATTAAATAAGGAAATAATTGGTTTAAATATTGTTCATGGCACTCGTGTAACTTTTTAAAATTACAGGAATCATAAACGCGAATAAAATTAGTATCATAATATATACATATCCAATGACCGCCCACACAATTCTTACAAAAATCATTACAACTGTGCAATAATTGTAAATGTATTGAATTGTAAAGAATAGGCTTAATCCACTGCCGTCCCGGAATTTTCATAATATTTTGAAGGGGTAATGTACTTCTTGGTTGAATAATGGGAGGTCTTTTTTGAGAATATTCATATAAAATGTAGTGAAATAGATCAATGTGAGTGTCTTTAAGTTTGGATCCAGCCAAAATCAATTTCATATCACTATAACATATCATTATAACATATTTTGTAACGAAATAATTAATTGTGATTGATCATATTGCTTTGGTTTATATTATTTGTTTAGAAAATAATATATACACCAAAAAATAGTTTTAGACAAATAATTTATAAATTCGCGCTCCGTTTAGTAAATTTATAGTCCAGGTGCAGTATATTAGTAAATTTATAGTCCAGGTGTAGTATATAGGTACAGTAAAAGTACAGTGTATCCAGGTGCAGTATATAGGTACAGTAAAAGTACAGTGTATCCAGGTGCAGTATATAGGTACAGTAAAAGTACAGCGTAGGTACAATATATTTTATGTCTTAGGCACAGAATTTTTGATAGTACAGGTACAGTAAAAATATATTTATGTAAAGTGGGTACGATATATAAATTAAAACTAAAAAAACATTTATTTTGAACAATTTTCTTATTTATTCAATATAAATTATTCATATTGTAGACAGTATAATAGGTGAGAAAATAACAACATTAACTTTATGTGTATAATCTTCAAATTTACCTAACGAATTGTCTACAAAATTAAAAGTCCTTGCACATAAAGAAACCTGAAAAAAAAATTCATTTATTCATTAAATTGTTCTTTTTTCATATAAAAAGATAAAAACAAAATCATTTATTAAAAATATAAGGAAGACCGTTGTTTATATAAAAAATGTTTTCGCAAAAATTATAATTGATATAAGCAAGCAATACAAGCGTTTCAATGCAAAGTGGTTTCTAATATTAAACTGTATGCATACCAGAGCAGAGTACACATACATTTCAAAAAATATTTCTATGTATGTTGTCTCTGTCAGGAAATTGCTACAAGCAACGATTCAGAAACGACATTTAGATAAGATAATATTGAATATTAACAGAGACTACAAAATATGTTCTGAGCCAAATTTGAATAATAACTATAACTTTAAGCCATCTTAATTATACTCTATATAATAATCATAATATTTAAGATATGAAAACACAAACAGCAGTAATAAAAAACAGAAAGTATCTTTAAAACGATGACTATTTATTAAAGAGTACGTACTGAAAGAAATGTATGCTAAAAGTAGTTTATTAAATAAATTTTGTTGAAATACGTCATGAGACCAAATTATTTATTTCTATGTAGCTATAACTTTTATTTTATGCATGAAAATGTCCATGTTCTAGAAATATAACACCACTATCATCAATTAATAGACTGGTTTAGTTTAATACACATTGTAACTTTTTTCTTCCTGAGTGTAGTAAAATGAATACTGAAATGTAGTCTTACCGAATACGAATTGAATTCTCAATGTATTCCTCCACAAATTTTGGAAAAAAAATTCAAAACTAAATTAGCATCCTCTCATAATATAATGCCATAAGTACAAACGAGGAAACTGGAACATCAAAATATTATAATGAAAACTTATATAAAACTAAATTACTAAAAAAAGTATAGATATCTCAATAGGACTATAAGAATATGCATCACATGTTTTACTGTTCACTAAAATTAATATTTTCAAACAATATTGTCAAAAAATTCCTTAATATAAAATAAGGTTTACATATTTTCATGATAATATCTCAACAAAAGTAACTTCAGAAGCAAATGATACCTTAATGTAAAATAAGATTTACGTATTTCCATAATAATTTCTCAACAAAAGTATCTACAGATTGTATAAAAAAAATATGATTGTGAAATAAGTAGCATAATTTTCAGATGATACAAAACATTTTTAACGTCTAATAAATAAATACTTACAATCGATACTGGAATCCATGAATCTGACTAATACAATATGTAAAGTACATTATTATTACGACTATGAAAACTTCAAAAATAAGTATCGCAAATATTTTCAAGAAATGTGCTTTTGAGATTATCTATAAACACGTGATAAGTTAGGTTAACTGTCACAATATGAAACACTAGTTCCAATTAGGACTCCTAGAGAAAAGTAACATGGACTTTTCCGTGATCCAAGAGTCAAAAAACAATGTATTTGAACTTGAAATAATATAACCCAAAGACCGAATTCCTCATAATTTGCTCGTAAATAAATATAAAGTAATTGCTCTATAAAAAATTTCCATAACTCATATTCGTTGAATTATTACAACAAAAATGATTTACGTAAAGAATCTTTTTTCCAAAATCGGATAGTGAGTTGATTGTATTAATTAAAAAAAATTTATTTTAGTCTATTTTGGTTTTGCTTTTATTCATTTATGACATGAAAAAATAACTATAAGTATTTTGTTATTAATAATACACATATTATTAATAATACATAGAACATTGTCTGTGCTTATAAAAGTACATTTTTAGTTTCAATATATATATATATATATATATATATATCAGTATCATAACAAGAGCTTATGCTAATGACTACATCTTACATTCATATATAACTTCTATATTATATATTATATTTTACAGATGATTTCTAAGTAAATGAGATTCTGTAAGAGAAAAAAAATGTTGAAATACCTTTTTCCTTACTACTAAATAATTATTCATCACATGGTATTCAACAGTTTGCACCAAGTCATTTTAACATGTAATCATTCTATTCATCAGTCATTTTTATTAGCGTAAGTCTGTCGAGAAAATAAACTAAAAATAATGTAAAAATACATCCACGTATTCCAAAGTTCGTTATTAATATATGAAAGTCTTGTTATTTTTTATATTGTATGAAAAAACTAATACGAACAATCTAATAAATAATAAGTTAAGATATTGAGAACAATCTAATAAATAATAAGTTAAGATATTGAGAACAATCTAATAAATAATAATAAGTTAAGACATTGATGTTAAATAACAAAAACGACCATTATAAACTAGTTTCCATGATGTTTTCTTCAAGATTCATGTTTTTTCCATTATTAACGTTGTTAGTATCCGTTAATATTGTCTTTATTTTCTTGTTGCCATATGTTTTCGCATTGACATTTTCATTTTCACTTTGATTCTTTCTTTTCAAAGATTCATTTGCTTTTGTAACTTTGTCTGTAGGAAGTTTGTCCTCCTTTTCAAGGACTTCAATGTCACCAATGTTTTTGCATATTAGCCTAAATTTTCCTAAATAGAAATAATTTTGATAATTAGAAAATGTATTTTTTTTATATAAATACATTCTTCATATACTATCAAAGGCATAAATAATAATAATATCTGTACGGCTTACTTCAGCTGTCACTAAAACGCATGATCCTTTTACCATCTTCAATGAGTCGCCTGCCTTAAAATTTGAAACGTGTATAGATATTTTCCGTGATCCATCTGTTAGCGAGCCAGATCCAAAATCCATGCTACCACTACGGGTATGTGCTTGAGTAATAACAGTTTTAATGTAGGCTTTCACTTCTAAAACAGTTTGAAATGAAAGAAATTGAATAACATATCATAAAATTTCATAAGTAATATTGACACTGATTACTTACTAATGTAACCTGTCGCATTCTCTATGTCCTTGAACATTATTGTTGGAATCTCTGCCTTTTTTGATGCAGTTGCCTTCACACGAAAACCCTTAGTTTGAACTACAGATGTAGGATGGATCAGGATCTCATACGGAAGTAATTGTAAGTCTTTGTGACTTTCACGTAGCGTAATATGGTGACCTTGGCAACCGTCCAGGTGTAATATCTGAAAATGTCAATCTTTTTTAGTGAAAAATTGTTTTAGTATTAACAATAAAAACATACTGCTCCTGAAATGAACTTTGGAGCCAATTCTTCAATTTTCTCTGGATCCCATGTTATCAGCATCATTCTTTTATTGCCATTAGAGATTACAGCCCTGAATAACTCCTTCTCTTGATTATTCTTATCGATCACTGTCTTATACCCTGGTATTTCACACAGATATCCTACAAATTCTCTGAAAATGAAATGAATGTTTTAGTACATATGATTTTATCCAATATATATGTATGTATGATTAAAAAATAATAAAATAATTGAATCGAACAGAATGCCAACAAAAATATATATATTACTAGAAAAACTGTATCGAACAGATTAAAGAATAGTATACATAAGAAAAAAAACTTACATTGAATAATCATCTTCCTCTTCCTCCAACATATATTTAATATCTAGATCACTTGTGTAATCAATGTTTTCTCCTAGAGAATTAAGAGGCATTGTGTGTGCTGTCTTCGATAAGATTTCTGCATAGATAAATAATAATATAGAACATGATATTTAAATTTAAGATAAATATATGCATATACATAATCTAGAATACTAACTATTTGTAAATAAAAAAACATTGGCTCATCAAAAAATAGTTGGAAATCAATAAGACATCATTCAGATTAATAAAACTATTTTATTTTAGTAAGAAAGGCTTATAATTTTTCTTAATCGTTTTTTTTAATTTTTTATCTACTAGCTTGAAAACGGGGTTCTTAAGAGTAACATCATGGATCACTCTCGTGTTACGTTTTAGATATAAAATAATATAATTCAGAGAATTTACAAGCTGGTTTTATTTTAATAGTTTTTTTTTAATAGTTTTTAAGTAAACTAATTAATAAAAATACAATATTTTATATAAACACTTACGTCTGATAGATAAATTCAGCTATAAGCAAGTCTTGAGCTTACACAGCCGTAGTAGCTACTACTGGTCACAAACACAGAGCAAGTCACTGGACTAGACAATATTTGATGATATTGATATATTGACTATTGATAATATGCGTCACAAGGTGGCGCTATACTAAAATATTTAGAAAAACTTTTGAAAGGAGGTCCGACTATATTCATTTATTCTTTTCAAGGGTTCTTTTATTACAATAAATAAATATATGAAAAACACTTAAAATCATATTATACTGTTAGTCTGATAATTTAAATGGCTATAATAAGTTATACGCTCACAAAAATAACGCAATAGTTATCGCAATATTCATTCCGTCATTCAGATTAGCCAGACCAGATAATCTTTCATCTGCATTCCAGATCATCTGAGTTCCAGATAATGGCTTGAAGGAAAAGAACATAAGAAATCGGGCTAGTTAAAAAAGTTTCGGGGGAAAAACAATATAACAACATAGTTTTTTAAATAAAAACATAAGAGTTTGGCTTATTATATTAACAAAAGATAAAGTAAAAGCACAGGGATCAATTAATATATATATATATGATTTAAAAAGGAATTGAAAAATGTTACTCCCGACTCTGTTGTGTATAGTGTCGCGCTAGCTGCGCCTGCGGCATTCATGCCTCAGGTCGCTGCCGCGACCCTTGATATATAAATGTTTACGCTCGATTCATAATAATAATTGAAAGTTTATTATAAATAATCTAATGATTTGTAAAATACAATTTGGTTACGTTTTTATATTATTGGAGTCATTACAAGATGCGCTCGCTCGCTGGCAACGTGGCAGACAGACTGAACTGCTCGCGCTCTATTTACATATTACATACGTCGCTACGAGCATATCCTCATACTCATACTCGCTTGTATACAATATTTAGATACTCTCTTTATACAACATACACAATTACTTCAAAACTAACAATGTTATTCTAAACTCCTCATGAATAGACACAACCAGCAGCTACACGCTAGGTGAGTTACACATTATTTACGCATATTTATCAATAGTTAATCAATTTTCTCATAGGAATTACAAATATATAGAATATATATATTTGTAATAATTTTTATATTCGTAATAATATTATTAAAAATAAAAATTATTAATAATAAAAATATTATATATAGTTTTAGTAATATTATTAAAAACACAGGCCAACAAAATTTGACAAAGGTTCAGAACCAGAGACCAGACATAATATATTCGAAGGATTTTGATGCGCTGAATCCAAATCCGAGCTCAGAATTACGCCAGCACGTCAGGATTTTGAGATATCCTAACCTAAATGTGCGAAAATCACGTATTTTGGCTATATTCGGTACTTTATAACATTGCGAATAAATTTTTTCATGCAAAACTGACAACGGCATCTGCAAGAGTAACTCTTGGCCTACAAAATGCACTATCGATTTTTGTTTTTATATCTTTTGCTAATGTAGATATCGTCGCTTGAAATTTACCACCTATGAATTTGTTTAGACTGCAACACACCAGAACGAGTGACCAGACATAGTACACCCGAAGGATTTTGGTGCGCTGAATCCAAATCCGAGCTCCGAATTGCGCTAGTACGTCAGGATTTTGAGATATCCTAACCTAAAAGTGCAAAAATCAAGTTTTTTTGGCTATATACGGTACCTTATAACATTGCTAATAATTTTTTTCGTGCAAAATTGACAACGGCATCTAAAAAGCAATTCTTATCGTACAAAAGCACTAACAATCTTTAGTTTATGTCTTCTTTTATCGTCTTTTATAGTATGAAATGTACTACTTATCAATTGGTTTATACGGCAACGCAATGAATTTCGATTATTATAACGCAAATCCCTGATCTTGGAGCATTGTAACCTGCGGGGCAATAAACCTTGCCTACTTAACCCTAAATCCCTTAACCCCCGAGCCCTGTGACCTTCGATGCAATAATCCCCGTCCCCTTAACCCTAAATATTTTAACCCAAGAAGGTTATAACAAGCGCGGCAATAAAACCTACCAACTTAACCCCGAATTTCTTCACCTTGGAATCCTGTAACCTGCGATACAATAGCCCTAGATTCCTTGTGGCGCAAATTACTAGGCTCCGGCATTAAGGGATTTGCGTAACGGCATCGAGGGTTATAACATCACAGGTTTCAGGGTTACAGGGTTAACGTATTTAAGGTTAAGGGGGCAGTTAAAGGTTAAGGGGTCGAGGGTTTTTGGGTTAACGGATTTAGTGTTATGGCCACGCAGATTATAGCCTTCTAGAATATCTCGGAATACTGACGTGCTGGCGCAATTCTAAGCTGGGATTTGGATTTAGCGCATCGAAATTTTTCGGGTGCGTTATATATAGTTTTTGGTTCTGACGTTTGTCGGCCTGTGACAGACAGACAAATATTAGAATTAAAAATTTTAATAATTTGTTTAAATAAATTTAAATGTACAAATCTGACATCAAACTCGTGACCCCCAAAACCATGGAAATGTGGTGCAGCTTGCAAAAATATTCTATTATACAGGAATTTGTTTAAAGAAATTTTTTAAATAAAATACATTTTGCAAATCTGATATCAGATTCATAACCAGAGACCTCAAAAATTAGCAAAAGTATGTGCAACTTGCAAAAACATTGAGTCTTGCAACATTTGTTTAAATAAATTGTTTAAATAAATCTAAATTCACAAATCTAACATAAAACTCGTAATCAGTGACCCCTAAAACCATGGAAATGAAGTGCAACTTGCAAAAATATTCAATTGTGCAAAAATTTGTTTAAACAAATTGCTTGAATAAAATAAGTTTTGAAAATCTGATATCCGATACGATCAGCGGAATCAAAAACCGTGAAATCTTTCATTCGTTTTTGAAATCCTGTAGATAGATGATGTAGAATATTACGTAACTTGAAATGTATGATTGTATGCTGAAGCTGAGATAGGTGAAAGCTGAGATAATTGATTTTGTGACATGCTAATCCTTCCGTGTTAGAGATCACGTTTGAGTGGCGGGCTAACGGTTGAATTTCCAGTAAATGCTATTATCTTATTTTCTTCTACTTTATTTATTATAAGAATATTTATCATAAGAACATTTTTTATCCTCTTTGTTATTTATTATAAGAAAAATGAGTTCCAGAAGCCCTTGTGCAAGAAAAATTGATACATTTTGTTATGTTTGTGGGAAGTTTGAAACAACCTCTTATCGACGATCGATTAATGATTCAATCAAAACTCTATATATGAAATGTTATAAGGTTCCGATCGACAATTTAGATAAGACATGGGTACCATCTTCAATTTGTAATTCTTGCAGACTTGCTATGTTGAAGTGGGATGATAATAGCAGCAATATGACTGTTATTGAACCGACCATATGGCGTGAGCCCAAGGACCATGAAACTGATTGTTATTTCTGCTTATGTAATACAACGGCTTTCAATAAACAAAATTCAAATAAAATCATCTACCCTGCGGTAGCGAGTGTAACACCAGCCAAAGTAGGAAAAGTAAGTAAACCCGGAAAAGAAGTTGGTTCGGCAAAAGTTGAACCGATGGATATTGATAAAACTGAAGATGTCTCTTTTGAAGATAGTTCTGATGACGAGAGTCCTAAGCTTTTTGACCAAAGTTCGTTAGATGATTTTATTCGAGACCTCAATCTTCCAAAGGATAAAGCTGAACTCTGTGCTTCAAGACTCCAAGAAAGGAAGCTATTATTACCTGGAACAAAAGTGTTAATTTACAGAAACCGAGAAGAGGGGTTCATAAAGTACTTTACAATGGAGGATATGATGGTGTACTGTAATAACATCGAAGAATTGGTTAACTTGTATATCCAAGATTTGTACAAGCCAGAAAACTGGTGTCTCTTCATTGATTCTTCCACACAAAGTCTCAAAGCTGTGTTACTACACAACGGAAATAAGTATGCGGCACTTCCTGTAGGTCACTCAACTGCACTAAAAGAATCATACAATAGTTTTCAATTTCTACTAGAAAAAATAAATTACAAGACTCACAATTGGCTTGTTGTGGTGACTTTAAGATGATAAATCTTATAGTTGGCTTGCAGTCGGGAAATACCAAATTTCCGTGTTTTCTCTGTCTTTGGGACAGCCGTGCAAGAGATAAGCATTGGGTAACAAAAAAATGGCCCACAAGATCAGAATGGAAAATAGGTTCTCATAATGTCGCCTACATAGGTCTTGTTAATAGAGAGAGAGAGTATTACTGCCACCACTTCACATCAAATTAGGTTTAATGAAACAGTTTGTGAAAGCCTTGAATAAAGAAGGTAAATGTTTCAATCATTTGAAAGCCACATTTCGAAAATTGAGTGATGCAAAATTAAGGAAGGCATTTTCGTTGGGCCTGATATACGAAAACTCATGAAAGATGATACATTTATCGAAACCATGACTTTCGTTGAAAAGAATGCTTGGTTGAACTTCAAAGATGTTACAGAAAAAGTTTTAGGTAATAATCGAGACCCGCAGTTTGAAACTATTGTGTCCAACATGTTACAGAATTTCCGAAAAATGGATTGTCTAATGAGCCTTAAAATACACTTCCTTCATTCTCATTTGGACTATTTCCCAGAAAATCTTGGAGTATATAGTGAGGAGATGGGTGAACGATTTTACCAAGACTTTAAACAAAAGGAACAACACTACCAATGAAGATGGGACGAAAAAATGATGGCCGACTACTGTTGGTCATTGAAAAGGGATGATAATAACCCTACTAGTCACAAACGTAAATCTATTCAACGATCGTTTGAAATGAAGCGCCAATGTTTTCACAAAAAGAAAGCATAACATCACAAAATTGGCGGTTATAGGTTTAAGAATATACATTTTAAAGATTGTCAGCTTCTTAGTGTAACCTCTCTAACTACATTGGAGCTTAGGTTGAAATGCTATGGATTACAGTCCACTTAAATTAATTTGTCCTGTGCTTGACCCTCACTGTTCACTGCATTTAGTTTAACCTGTTGTGAGTTTAGCGCTCGCAGATCATAGCGAACGTAAGTTCACCTGTAGTGGTCTAGAGCTCAAAGGTTACTGCGCATATAGGTTATACTGTCGTGGATTCTAGTTTGCAAGTTATATCGTACTCAATATACCTGTTGCGGATTATAGCACGCTTAAATTAACCTGTAGCAGGTTATAGCGAATTTAGGTTAACTTGCCGTGATTTTGAGCTTGCAGGTTATAGCGCACTTGAGTCAACCAGCCGCGTATTATAACGCACTTAGCTTACCCTCGCGCGGGTCATAGAGCGCTTAGGTTAACTTGTCGTGGTTTTAAGCTGAGTGTAGATTATAGCGCACTTAGGCACACCTGTCATGGTTTTGAGCCTGCAGGTTATAGCGCACTTAAGTTAATCTGTCGCTGGTTCTAGAGTTATAGGATTTTCAGTGCATTTAGGTCATAACCATCTGCCTTAGCCTGCCCTAAATTTATAGCTGCCATTTTAGAGTGCATCTAATTAATTCAGCTAGATTCACCGTAAATTAATACAATGGTAGACCTTTATATGCCAGTGTAAGTTTTTCCTACTACTGAAGATTGCAAAAAAAATCAAGATTTTTCATACTCCAGCATAAATCAATTGATAAAAGGCACATTTCAATTGACGGTATCTCTGCTGGAAAAAGACATAAAAAAATCGGTAATGCATTTTGTTGGCTAAGAGTTGCTCTTTCAGATGCCGTTGTCAGTTTTGCATGAAAAAATTTATTCACAATGTTATAAGGTACCGAATATAGCCAAAAAACGTGATTTTCCCACATTTAGGTTAGGATATCTCAAAATCCTGACGCGCTGGCGCAATTCTAAGCTCGGATTTGGATTCAGCGCACCAAAATCCTTCGGGTGTACTATGTCTGGTCTCTGGTTCTGAAACGTTGTTGGCCTGTGTTATTATTAATAATAAAAATTTAGATAATAATTAAAAATTTGTATAAATATTGTCATTGAAGAGAAAACGTGTCAGGGTTAAAGTGAATGAGTATGAATAAGTGTAAAGGATAAGAGAGTAGAATTATTCATTTATTTTTCACGAATATTTTGCCATATGTTTGAATATTAATTGTTGGTCTTGATAATGACCGATTGTTTTGTGGTGAAAATTGAAAAAGGGGATATACATATTCAATTTCTTTATTGTTTCCTGAAAAATTGGAGATGTTCGATGGCTTCATAACGATGACTTTTATCTTTGAAGCAGACCTAAATTGTTTAATAATATTTGAATAATAATTAATTTATGTTTTTGGCCAAATCTTATAATGTCAATATAAAATCGGCTAATTAAAAATTACCAATTCTAACATTTCGTTAGTAAGTACAAAATCAACGCTTTCGATTAATATACTTTTATTTGTTTGATAAATTATTGATTTTTTATTTATTGATAACAATAATAACTAAGTTGCTATCAATAAAAGGAATTGTTAGTTATGTTCCTTAGATTGTCATCTCGAGCTCAGAGTATTCGCTTTATTATAATAATTAATATTTGTAAAGTTATGAATATATTAAGTTTGTACATTAAAATTCAATAATATTCAATAGATAAAAGTACTTGAAAATATAATAATCTTAATCTATGCTCTAAAATCTATATAAAAAATACTTTGGTTTATTGAAATTACTTCTTAATAACGCATTTTTAATTTTATTTAATGCAATTAAATCAAAATTTGCATATCTACTCGTATGTATATCTATAAGTAGTGTGACGTCATGTTCCTTATATGGTCATGAAATTTGACTCTCGCTCTAATGCAATCATATAATACGTAAGGGAGCGCCGTCTAATGTACTAGGATAGGTGTAGATTTGCGAATTTAGCGTGTTACTGTAATACAGTGAAAATGAGAAAATAGTCTAAAAGCTCATAGATAGAACCGTTACAGTTTCATCCAGGATTTCTTCATCTGAAATTTGTCTGCAGATGACCACGTCTTGATCGACGTTTGAAAAATCTTCTATATGTATGTCGGTTGAAACACTTTCTTCTGCTATTTCATCTTTAGCGCTTTTATGAAATCATTCTTAATAGTTTTCTCATTAACTTGTTGCCGTACATCAGTGTATATCCTCGAAGCTTATAGAATGTTGATTTTCACTTTGCTGTTGTTCAAATTCACGTGTTCGTCTGAAACGTCGCAGACTAAAATTGACTGATAGGAAAACTTCAACAGATTGATAATTCTTTGGTCCATGAACTGAAGGACCGACATCATATTAGGAGAAAAGAAGATAACTTCGACATTTTGTACTTCTGGAACCGAACTGTAGGCACTGCAGTTATTGACAAAAAATAGCACTTTTTTTTTTACTCCCCAACATTGTATCTATCTTCAGCAGGCACTTCGAAAAAATATCGTTAGTCTTCCACGCTTTTATGTTCGCTTTGTAATCATAAGGCTTCATATTGGCGTTTTTAAAACAATGTAGATTAGCAGACTTTCCAATGACAAGTAAAGAAAGTTTTTCAGTATTGTCTGGATCAGATCCTACAAGATCAGTAATGTGAACTTTGATCAACTTACCGCTGCTACAATCTTCTCCCTTGAGAACAATGTTTTATTCGGAGTACACCCATAGAAAAGTGCCGTCTCATCAGCGTTTCTTTCTTGGCTCAAATTTATTGGCTCAAAGTCCTTGACTTTTTTTGCTAAAAACACTTTCCACTCTTCCGCTTTCTGCAGGTCAAGAGAAGCTTTCTTACCACACACAATCACCATCGCAACGTCGTTCCTGTTTTTGAATCTCTGCAGCCAACCGTTATAAGCTTTAAACTTGTCACATTTCAGAATAGCTGCAACTGTTGAGCCTTTGATTGGACGATCGGCCTACTTATCAGTATATTCTTATCGCGCGCTTACTTGAACCACTTTGTGACGGGTGAGACAATCGTTGAGATTGCTCGCCCTGTTTGCCTCTCTCTCTCTCTTCCGCGTGCCCTTCCCTTCGCCTCTGTCACATCGATATCTTGGTGATTTGGACCATGTATCGACGCTCGATGTGGCTTTGTTTGAGGTTTAGTTCCTGATAGGCGTCGGTGGTTGAATCCGTATGAAGAAAGGAGAGAGAGAGAGAAATAGTGTCGCAGGCGTGACTCTCACGTGTGTGCGTAGCCGGCGGCGCTCGGCCAATTTTGGGTGCTGAGGGAAGGTGACGGGAATGCCGCGAGGAACAGGAGAGCGCGAGCAGTACTGGCCAGGCCAGCGTCGTGAGCGATAGCTGAAGTGAAAATCAAGAGAGAGTGATCAATAGCATTCATCGGCCCTCCTTTGGCGACGGAAAGCAGCGAGAACTTTACGAGAGGCAACCAGCCCTTCCTGGACTCTCTTGGGAGCTCGAGAGGATGTGCAGCCACCGCGAGAGGGACGTCGAGGAGTGGCAGAGCAATACCGGTTGAAGCTGATCGCCGGATTCCCGACAACGCCTCTTTTCTCAGATCAGGTACTCTTCTGTATTATGAGTTCTCTCCTCGGTTTCCCTTCTCTATCTCGGATAAATCGTCAGGATACGGATAGGTAGGTGCGTGCGTTTAACTCGCACCGCATCTGCCGGACAACTGGACGAGTGAGTGTGAGGCGAAGCTTTGTCTCCACTGCGTTTACTCGCAGGGAGACAGGTTCGTACGGCCTTTTATCTGATGCGAAGTCGCATCTAGCCTTGTAACGATTAATAAATAAAAACTATTAACAATAAATGATTTGAATCATTCCTGCGTCTTCTCCTGTCTTTTAATTGCAGCATCCGAACCGCCTAACAACGAAAGCCCATCGACGCCTTCCGCGGCAAAGCGAATGCGCCTTTCGTACTTCCCCTTTTTTTAAATAATTAGTAGCGCGACGTTATTTTAGGCTATTGACTTGACGCGCGTATCTCAAACCAAGTTAAGAAACGAATCGTGTTACAACTTTTTCCCACAGTTTTCCACTTCTTTATTCTCTGATCCTCTGCATCTTTCTGTACTCTTATCTGATAGAGAAAATTCATCAATAATCTTCTCCTTATTCTTGATGAAAGTAAAAAGAGTGTTTCGGCGAATCTGGAACTGAGAAGATTTTTTATTTTTTCTTTACGCCTTTCTTAACTTCTCTGATTGCAGTAAATTTCTGATCTAGAGTGAAAGTTTTGTTGGTTTTACGCAAGCCAAACATTTCAGAAACTTAAGGAAGCAGATAGAAAGTAAAGTTAGCTGTTGAGCAAAAATTCAAAATGCTCTCTACAGAAAACCAATCGAGATTATTGGTTCTGTACTTCTTCAACTTCTTTTTAACAATGCCTTTTAGTTATGTATATACATATCTGTAGAGGAGCTGCAGCAATGAATTATCTTTTTAATAAGCCATCCATTTTGGTCTCTAGCAAGAAGAACGTCGCTATTTTATTGTATCTATGTAGTCTTACCTAAGTATGCATCATCTTGAGCACGAAGATAAATACATATGTCGATGAAATTTTGGCGCCAAATTGTGGGAAAACCCCATAAAATATCGGCAGCTCAAATTTCCTTGGCATATTATGATTGCATTGCAGTTAATATGACATTAATGTAAGAAAACTTTTAATTGGTTATCGAAATAGTGGGGACTTTTTTAGGGAGAATCAATCATCTTTTTTAGGGAGTTCATTTAATCGAAAAATCCATCAGTCAAATAAGTACGTAAGGCTTTAATTTTTTGGGCATGTAATCGTCTAGATTTTGTTCGTAGGTAGCGCTAAGAAAACATGTTCTTAATCTCTATTAATTCCAATTATCATTAAATTATCAATTTGGTATCATCGCTTCTAAATGTTCTAATTATATTAAAATTTCATTCTTTTAAATACCGGAAATTTCATAAATCGAACAACGAGAATTCGAATTTAGTCGGATATTTGGGCAGTGAAATTTGGGATTTTGTGACGATTCTAACTAATAAAGTTCGAATTATTAAGGTTAAAGTTGGAATTATTGGTGTTTTTTAAATGCATAAGTATAGGAATGTCAAGAAACCGACGCCTGAGTTCGAATTATCGAGGAATTCGAATTATGGGTGTTCATATTATCGAGGTTCAACTGTATTGTTGCTTGTCGAACCAGGAACTGTCCGCTACTGTACCATATATATCTGACATCCAGTCCCCACCTTATTAATTCCTCATTAAGATTAGCAGCAGTTGAATGGCTGTTGTACTACTGTGGGCAAAAAGTAAGGTGAATTTGTTTGTAAAATGAAAAATCTTTATTTATTCTTCTACATCAATGTCATCCCCTTCGAAGTAATCCCCTCCCGATAAAATACACTTATGCCAACGTTTTTTCCAATTCTCGAAACATGCCAAATAGTCCCTTTCCGGTATATCCATCAGCGCCTTCTTCGATTCAGCTCTTATCTCCTCAATCGACTCGAAACGCGTTCCCCGGAGTGGTCTCTTGAGTTTTGGGAATAGCCAGAAGTCACACGGAGCCAAATCAGGCGAATACGGTGGTTGCGTAACGATATGCTTCGAATTTTTGGCGAATTTTTTGCAAGAAATTGAGCGTTTTCGGTACCAAACGAGATTTGACTTTTCGTAGGCCCAAATGGTCTTTCAAAATTGTTTTCACAGATCCTTCTGATATTCCGATCATATCAGTAAGGTCTCTAACAGTCAACCGACGATTTTCGAGCACTAATTCCTTCACTTTATTGACGTGTTGGTCATCTGTTGACGTCGATGGTTGTCCGGAGCGCTCCAAGTCATCAACACGTTCTCGACCCTCTTTGAAGTCTTTGTACCACTTATAAACATTTTTCTGCGACATGGTAGAATCACCAAAGGCCTTCCGCAACATCCTCAACGTTTCCGCAGCCGAAATTTCATTCCGCAAACAAAATTTGATGGCACTTCTTTGCTCAATTAAATCAGACATTGTAAAAATCGAAACATGCACTCTTGGTCGTTTGGTAAACACAAGCGTAAATATATTACTGATGATGACATTGACATGAAATTTGTCCCAGATGTCATTCGCAGTCCTACCAACTCAAGAAAAAAAGAACTAGCCCGAAATGTTAAGCCCGCGAAGTTTAAATTGAAAATTCACCTTACTTTTTGCCCACAGTAGTACAACTTTCGCTTATTATGTCCTAAATTAGATATATGTCCTTTAGTTTAATTTTGAAAAAAAAAGAAGACTGCGATGCCTCCACGTTGCATTTTTTGTAGTTATATCTCTAATAACAGTGGCAGTCTTATGCGGCACCCTCCTAGTATTATGTGGGATTTCAGTCAGCACCGGTTTATTGGCTTTCTTCATAGCTGAGCTCGATTCATTTGGCCGCGGCGGCAAGAGTAATTGGCCGATAGACTCTAGTAACTCTTTTTGCACTACACCCCACCCCCCAGCCATCTTTAACTTCATCTATACTCAATCAAAATTTTAGAAAAAAATAAGCCCTGATTTGTATGCTGCTAGTATTTGAAACCTACGGGAGGATTGTACGAGGTGTATCTGATAAGTACACGAAATATCTTCGAATCATTACGTCAGAACGTTCGAGCGCTTCCCGTCGGGTATTACGGTCAACTACAACTCTTCAAAAACGCGCTCAATGCCGGAGTTTATGTTAAGACGTCTTCGATCGTACACATTGTGGTTTGTTGGAGTTTTTTATCGATCGTCGTATTTGTTTATTGTTAAAAATGACGGAAATAGTTGAACAGTGAATTTACATCAAATTTCACTTTAAAATTTTAGTTTAAACTTATGCGAAAACAGTTACAGTGATACAAAAGGTCTTTAGAAATAACTGTATGGGTAAAAGTTAGATATATGAGTGGTAAAAATAGTTTAAAGATGGTCACTCATTGTTGACAGTCATTCGTGCTTTGGACATCCTTTGAGCATAACATCAGAAAATATCTATCTTAAGCGATTCGCTATTGAAGAAGATCGTCGGTTAACTATACGGAAGCTAGAATAGGATCTTGGAATTCCCAAAACCACTGTTTGGAAAATTTTAACCAAGAAACTGATAATAACTTGTGTATGTGCAAAATTTATTCCAAAATTGCTCATAAAAGAGCAGTAAAAGCTTCGTTTTGAAATCGCTCAGAATAACTTTCAAATAATTTCTAAAAATGTAAATATACTCGAAAAGATCATTACTGACGATGAATTACGGATTTATGGCTAAGATTCCAAAATTAAACAACAATCATTACAGTTAAAGTATTTTAGATTGCCAAGATAGAAAGAGTACGTTAAAGTTGGAGCAATGTCAAGTCAATGCTGATTGATTTTTCTTGTTACGAAGGTGTTGTACAATACAAATATGCTCCTACAGGTCAAGCAATTAATAAAGAATTTTATCGAGAAATTCAGAAACGTTTGTGTGATGCAATATGAAGAACATGGCCTCAATTTTTTTCAAGCGGTAACTAGCTTCTTCATCAGGACAATGTACGCATTCATCGAATTCTATGCAGCAGTATTTGACAAAGCATCAAATCGTATATCGTTTTTAGTCTCTGCACGATCCCGATACAGCTCCTTTCGACTTTTGATTTCGAAAATTGAAAATACCGTCGAAAGGACACAGTTTTGACGATGTAGAGATGATTGAAGCAAATACGATGAGTATACTGATCGCTCTTTCGAAAACTGATTTCCAGGATTGTTGGAAGAAGTAGAAAAGTTACTAAGAGTGCGTTATTCAATCAATTAGAGACTTTTATGAAGGATGTCATTTGCCCGATGACGAAGGTTAACACCATCGTGGAGATATGAAGGTATTCCGGATACTTCCCGAATATGCCTCGTAGATTTTAAGCTAAAAAAAACTACGCAGAGATGTTGACTGTGGAGTTCAGACCGTCAAATGGTGGAACAGTATTGTACACGATCACATGACTACCTATTACTTACTTAAGAGAGAGAGAGAAAGAGAGAGTAGAGTAGAGTAAGCTTCATTTAGTCGTGGGTTATAACCCCGTAGTCTTCAAGATATACAGATTCTTTATAACATACTTTAAATAATATAATAATAATAATAATAATAGCATTCAGAGTAATAGTTAGATCATTAACGTACAATTGGTAGTAACTAGAAAAAATTAATCGCATAACATAGTGGAGATACATTTTCAATCAATTTAATTAAATTAACAAATAAATTAATAAAAAAAAAAAGTAATAAGAATTGAGATTCAAGATAAGCTTAACCGAAATAAATGTACATACTATATTGCAATGTTAGCATTATTAGAAAAAAAATTAAGTGTAGGCACAATTATTAAGAAAGAATAGCTTGCGGGCATGTTAAAAACTAACTTGTGACAGGGCTATAGCGATGCTCGCTGGCCCTGTGTGCGGCACTCTCCTCGCGTGAACGCAGCGACCAAGTGTACGCTATATAGCGACTACATACTTGTGTCGTTGCAGGATCTGGAGAGAGGAGCGCAACGATCGGCGAGGTGTCGCCGTGAGTGCGAGTGAGAGCGAGAAGAGCGAGAGAGAAAGAGCGATTTTGACTGATTTTTGACAGCGAGAGAAGTGGGAGCGCAGCGGCACGAGGCTTGGAAAATTAAGAGAGAAGAAGGGCAGTTAGGCGCGAGCTCTCAAGTAATTAGGGCCGCCTAAGGAGAGTCTGAACGAGAGGACATTTCGGCCAGAGAGGAACGACTGCCAGGAGTGCGACTGCTATTTGCCAGGAGAACCAGGTGTTCCGAGCCGAGCCCGGACTAACAGCGACCATTCGCCGTCTCCGGAGCAAAGGCCGCGCCCGCGGCCTCTCCTGCAGCAGTCCCAGTCATCGCCAGGGCGCCGTTTCCAGCGGGCCTGCGCTTTCGCCGGCGTCGTCTCTCTGTCGACGGACCGTCGGCATCCGGTGGGTCGAAAGCCTGTTTATCTCTCTCGCGCCAGCTCTCGCTCGATTACGGACATTAGCGTATTATGGTTTTATCGCGCACGCTGAGCGATCTCGCTCGCGTGATCTCGCGAACTCTTGTCGCGGAAAGGCTGAGCGAGCGCGCTCGCCGCGGTGAAGTGAATCTTGTAGCGATATTTGTGAAAAGTCGTCAATAAATGAGATCGCCATATGTAATATCATTGAATTAGTGTCCGTTTCTTTGTGTCAACCTTCCCCAGCCAGCGCGAACTTCGGCCTGTGAAAGTCAGCGCCGGCTTTCTTTACCGAGATAGAACCCAGAAAAATTAGCAGAGACCAGCCCATGGCGCACGGAGGCTGACCACTCTTGCAAACTTAAAAACTAATACCTTACAATGGCCTATAAGTTGGCGAATTTTGCGAAATTCGTGTCTCCGTCCTAGGTACTTTTGACTGAAAAAACTCTCGAGGAAGGACTAAACGACTCTAGAAATTTGATTTCCTGTCCCTCTTTTTTTCTTTCTTAAAACCGAAGACTAACCACGGGATGGTAATAGCATGGAATTTTTGGTAGGAGGGTAAGCTGAAGGTAGGGAGCAGAGGATGAAAATACATGAGAGATGAAAGATAATAAGTTAATGAGAAGGTAACATAGTCATGGAGTTAGAATTGTTGAAGTTCAAACGCTTTAAAAAGGAAGAAAAATCAACGTTCGAGTTCCTGTATCCTCTCAGCTTTAAAATCAGTGACTCAGAGCTGGTTGAGAAGATGCATCCTATTTCTGGCAGCAGAGTGTTTCCAAGCTTTAGTCCTTGAAGCAGGATAGTGGAAGGTCATAAGTGGGTTTCTGCTCGATTGTTTATAGGATAGTTGGTTTGGGGAGTGAAGATAGGTAGGGAGATAGTGCGGATACTGGTCGCATACTACTTTATAGGTGAGAAGAGTGAGGTCAAAAAGTCTGCAATGATGGTATATTTGGTTATCGTCAACATAAATTAGATATTTAGAGGAAAATAAAACAGCTGAAAGGTCATTGACAAAAATAGAAGAAAACAGTGGGTTAAGGACTCTGCTCTCCGGGACTCAAGTCTGAGCTTGCAGCTACTGAGATATCAATTCGTCCTGATCAATAACGGCCTAAAACCTGTCTAAGAGGTAACTAAATAACGACTGGAGAGATTTATCTGTGTAATTGAAAACTCTGAGTTTCTTGATGAGTAAGACATACAGTATCAAGTTGAAAGGTTTGGAAAAATCGAAAAGAACGAGTTATTTGGCTCTTTTCATTTACAAAATTTATATCGTTTAGTAGCACTATGTTGTCACTATTGAGTGATGCTTGTAAAAGCCCGCCTGCCTGTGGTTCAACAAATTGTTTTTTTCTAGGTGGTTTGAGGGTTGTTTATGAATGATACGGTCGAAAAATTTTGAGGGCTCTGAGAGCTGGGCTATAAATCTGGTGTCAGAGGGTAAATGTGGCGATTATTCTTGGAAAGAGAGCGAATTAGAGTCCTTTTCCACATATTTAAGAAAGTGAATTTATCAACAGACTTATTTATGACTGCTGTGAGTGCTGGTGCTACAGTTTGCGAGCCAAGAGCTAGCATTTTTGCATTATGTGGCGTACGCCATTTCCTTTAAGTTGTTTAGCTTGTTGGAGTTTAGAGGATATATAGTCATTTATTTGCAGTGTCAAGTTGTTTGGAAATTGAATTTCTTAATATTTTATAGTGGAGGAAGATACTAGGATTTCTTGCATTTGTGGCGTGCTTAAATGCGGCATTTCTTGAACGTAAACGAGACCGAATTTGTTCTGAGACCCAAAGCTTTCTCTTAAAAGAGATGTTTCTTGAATGCATCGATACAAGCTCATCGAAAGATTCTAGGATGATTGAGTAAAATATGCATTCTATGGTGTTAACTGTGAGTAAAGGAATGTTAGAGATTGAAATGGAGTTATGGTGTTAAGAGAGTTTTTACATAATCAATTTGTTTAGGGTAGTATTATCAATTTTATGAAACAATCCGTAACATGCTTAAAAAAATTTTAATAAAATGGGAAACACTTACGAAATTATTTCTGAATTCTGAATATTAATTGTAGGATCCTTTAAAAAACTATTTCAAATAAAATCAAAATCCAGAGTTTAGCTGGTTTTTTTGTTTATTTAAAGTATTTTATCAACATTTTATAGAATTTACCCGTACATTTTATTATTTTATTTATTTTGGTTACGGTTTTATAAATAAATAATATGATTAATTATAGACTAAAGATGATTTATTTATTCTTTTCAACTATATATATATTGTAACGGGGTGGATTAGCTGGTACAAAATAAATTTATTCAAGAATAAACACCCACGATGCAGAGTTACTAGGAGCCCGAGTCTTAAAGATCCGGAACTTAAAGATGCCGAAACAGCAGGACGGATTGTTGACGGATTTTTTCCGACGCATCCGATTAGGACAATCGTGATGGATGACGTGGACGCACAAATGCCCCCCACCTTTGCCGCTGAGGAGCTCATCAGAGCAACGAATGCGATGAAGACGAGTAAGACACCGGGACCGGACTGAGTACCATCCGAGATCCTCCGGCTTGTGGCTCGTCTACGGCCGGAGATACTCCTCGACCTGTACAACATGTGTTTGACGACAGAAACGTTCAGCGACCGGTGGAAGGTGTCAAGGCTCGTTCTTATGCCAAAAGATAGGAGCGATCCTGATACGTCTTCGGCTTACCGACCGTTGAGTTTACTTGACACAACTGGTAAACTCTTTGAACAACTACTGAGACCGAGACTAATGGATGCGATACATACCGGAGGGGTTTTATCAGATTTGCAGATCGGTTTCAGGAGGGGTCAATCGACGATTGGAGCGATACAAAAGGTGGTCGACTCTTTCCTGGATCTAGATAGACACGCAGCGCGACCTATAGTGTTCCTGGCGACGCTCGACATTAGGAATGCTTTCAACTCAACCAGGTGGAAGGATATCTTGGAGGCGCTAAAAAGCAACTTTGGGATCCCGCCATACCTGCTTCGGGTGGTGGAGGATTACCTAAAAAATAGACGCTGCTCCGTTAAACACGTATGAGTATACGTGTATCCGCCTTTACGTTTGATACTTTCGTTCTGATGACTCCTTCCCAACAGAGTTGAACTCACCTTAAGTCACCTGACTTGTGACACTCGATCTATCTCAGGTGTGAGTGACCTAAGGTTTACTCCAAGTATCCCCTAGATGAAATCGATCGGTTTGAAATTTAACCGGTGACGGATCCGTTAAACTAAAAGGGAACGAAATAACGTAATGCGGCGAATAAAATCAAAATCGTTTATGACTAATAAACTACAGTCTTCGATGGGCCGAAAGACTTCCGCACGCGAATAGTATTTACAATTTTCAATAATACGGGGAGATAGAGAGAGAGAGAATTCAAAATTCAACCGCGAAAACTAACGCTCGACGCGAACACACAAACGATCGCGATAGACAAAATACTCTCGATAGTATTTTGTCGCGCAGAAAAAGGGAGGTGCAGCTACCCTACGGTATAATTACGGTGATCAGCCGTAATTGTTGAACAAATTCTTCTTAGCCAATCGGATTCCTCCCTGGAAAGGCTGCACCGGTTCTCCTCGCTACCAATCGGTTATTGCAGCACTGAATGCTGCTGTTCGTTTATTTTCGAGTTTTATTTTCGAGGTTATTTGAAGGTTAGAGTGTCTTTTTAATTAGGAAAATAAATTATTATTTTTGACACCGGAATCAGAAAGAGCAGAAAATTTTACTTTCAAAACTATATTTAAATTTTTTTCTTATGACATTTGGATGGTCATTTCAAGGTAAAATGCTAAAAAGTCCTGTGGTTGCTATTTGCTAGTTTTTTCTGATGAATATCAATCCCAATATTACAATGACCTTGGAAATGTAAGCCTCAAGAAAGTTATCCTAACTTTTAGCGTTACCCCGAAACAACGAAGCGGACGCAGTAAGGTTTGTTTCCTTTAGAGTGCCTGATTAGCGTGAGTCCACTTTCCTCTCGTTTTATGTTTTTAAATTAACAATTGAGTACATATTCAAACTGACGGCCGTTTTCTTCGATAAGCAGTTGAATTCTCCCTAAAAAATGTGTTACAGTGGAAAGAACTTGTGGTTAGAACTTACGAAAAATACACAGGAATAGGAAACTTGTATTGATGAGCCTATGAACTTTCGAGTTCCACCTGCTACACAATAATAATAATAATAATAATAAAAATAATAATAATAATAGTAATAATATACCCCCGCCTTTGTCGCTGAGGTAATTAAGATAATTCTCGAGACTGTGGACATCGCGCTGCACAAGCGATCGGCCACAATTTCGGAAAGACGTTTCCAAGACAACAAAACTACAGACAGGACAGCGGCAAATAACGAAGAAACGCCACGGACGAAACGAAAACGTTCGCCGGCCGGAACCACGCCGGAGCCCTCACAAAAGAGGCCACCGACGACGGAACCGACCAAGGACTGGCAGACGGTAACACGAAAACGATCAGACAAGACAAAAAAGAAAACGGACGTAAAGAACCGGTCTGACAGAGGCGGACCGGCCCATCAGAAAATGGGTCTGGCTGTCCTGATCAGGCCGGGCATGGACACGACGTACTCTGATATAGTACGGATAATACGGACGACGATCGACCCGGAGGAGAGCCACGTGCAGGTGATAACCCTGAGGAAAACGAAGAACGGCTTATGTCTTCTGAAGCTACAGGTAGACGCAGACAAGCCGGACGGACGTGAGATGTTTGGACGATAGATCCAAAATACGATCGGGGAAGTGAGGAGTGTCAGGGCCGTGACCTCCAAGGTCCAATTGGAGATCATGGACCTGGACTGCGTTGCGACTCCGAAAGACGTGACGGACGCGCTCAGACGAGAGACGGGACGAGACACGGACTTTCGAGTCCACATTTTCGGTCCAAACCGCGCTGAGCAGTATATGGCGGTCTGTGAATTAGAATCGCGGGAAGCCGATGCATTGCTTAGGCGTGGTCGGATCGGAATTGGCTGGGTGCATTGCCGCGTTCGGAAACGACTGATGGTGGCAAAATGTTACAGATGTCTGGGCTTCGGCCATGTGAAAGCTGAATGCACACGTAAGGACTGGACGAAATACTACCGCAAGTGTGGCACATCTGGACACTACGCGACGGAATGCCAAAACAAGCCGGTCTGCCCACTGTGCTCCGAGGCCTGGCACAGGGACGTCGCCCACCTCGCCGAAGGCGGCAGGTGCGCCGTGTTCCGGTCCGCGCTGGAGGAGTGCAGGGGACGGGCCAGAGGACGGACAGAATAATTCAGGGAAACCTGAATCGAAGTAGGACTGCAGACATGCTCTTATCTTAGATAGCCGACGAATATGACGCGGACATCCTTATTCTGAGTGAACCATACAGGAGAAGGACGACCCAGACATACATTACAAATGAGACAGAGACCACTGCTATCTGGGTACGGGGTGGCCCCAATCTAGAGTCTCCAATCGCGGTGTCGGGGACGACTACGTCTGGGTCACAGTTGGCGCTGTTACTTATCTCAGCGTCTACCTGACACCCAACTACACCGCGATGGAGTTCGAAAAAAGGTCGCACTCCTAGAAGACGGGATCAGGAACCTGCCCGGGGATGTCATTGTTGGGGAGGATCTTAACGCGAGGGCGACCGAGTGGGGAATGAACGAAACGAATCGACGTGGACGACTACTGCTGGAAATGTCCGCAAGGCTCGATCTAGCAGTGGTAAATACGGGACATACGCCGACGTATAGACGACCAGGTGTCGGTGACTCTATCCCCGACGTCACGATGACATCGGACAGAATTCTGCCACGGCTGGGGGGATGGCGGTGAAATCTACGGAAACTCGATGGACGAAAATTTTCGGAAGAGCTAATGGCAGCACCGGCTCCAGGGGAGAGAATTCCCGTGGAACTGATGGGCCGACAAAGAGCGGAAAGACTGACAGACGAGACGGCGAAATTTATAGACAGCTTGTGCAGAGGCACAATGCCGAGACGTCGACAGATGCAACAAAGACAACCACAATATTGGTGGACGAACGAAATAGCCGAGTTACGCAGGATATGCCTTACAAATTGGCGACGAGTGACAAGGGGGCGGACCCGGAAGGAAAAACCTCCAAGCCATATACAAAACAGCACGGAAGACGCTGACGAAAGCAATACGGGACAGCAAGACGCGATGCTGGGGACGCTCTGCGAGGAGGTGAACGAGGATCCCTGGGAAACCGGCTACAAGATTGTGACCGGGAAACTAGGAGCCCGAGTCTTAAAGATCCGGAACTTAAAGATGCCGAAACAGCAGGACGGATTGTTGACGGATTTTTTCCGACGCATCCGATTAGGACAATCGTGATGGATGACGTGGACGCACAAATGCCCCCCACCTTTGCCGCTGAGGAGCTCATCAGAGCAACGAATGCGATGAAGACGAGTAAGACACCGGGACCGGACTGAGTACCATCCGAGATCCTCCGGCTTGTGGCTCGTCTACGGCCGGAGATACTCCTCGACCTGTACAACATGTGTTTGACGACAGAAACGTTCAGCGACCGGTGGAAGGTGTCAAGGCTCGTTCTTATGCCAAAAGATAGGAGCGATCCTGATACGTCTTCGGCTTACCGACCGTTGAGTTTACTTGACACAACTGGTAAACTCTTTGAACAACTACTGAGACCGAGACTAATGGATGCGATACATACCGGAGGGGTTTTATCAGATTTGCAGATCGGTTTCAGGAGGGGTCAATCGACGATTGGAGCGATACAAAAGGTGGTCGACTCTTTCCTGGATCTAGATAGACACGCAGCGCGACCTATAGTGTTCCTGGCGACGCTCGACATTAGGAATGCTTTCAACTCAACCAGGTGGAAGGATATCTTGGAGGCGCTAAAAAGCAACTTTGGGATCCCGCCATACCTGCTTCGGGTGGTGGAGGATTACCTAAAAAATAGACGGATAACGTACGAGACGATCGAAGGACAATTAACGAGACAGGTCACCGCTGGGGTAGCACAGGGTTCGATACTAGGACCTGACTTCTGGAATGGCTTATACGATAGCTTGCTTTGGCTTGGAATGCCGCTCGGAGAGATCCTCGTCGCCTACGCTGATGATGTGGCAGCGGTGATTATGGAGAGGTCCCACGAGCTTGCGCAGTTGACGTTGAACCAGACCATGAGACGAGTCGGACGATGGATGACAGACCACGGACTACAACTCGCAACGGGAAAAACGAAACTGATGTTTCTCACGAGAAGACGCGTACAGACGATACTGCACATGAGGCTGGGGACATGCGAAATAGAGATCAAGAGGGAAGTCGAATACCTTGGGGTAACCCTCGATACGAAGATGACCGTCTGGCCTCATATACAGAAAACAACCCGGAAAGCGGCAGAGAGGATAGCATCCTTGAGTCGCCTGACGGCAAATACGACGGGACCGAGATCGGGAAAACGACGACTGTTAATGGCGACAGCTCACTCGATCCTTCTATACGGCGCAGAAATATGGCCAGACTCCCTGAAGACAAAGAAATACTGTAAGACGATGATGATGGTACAGAGACAGGGCGCACTGCGAATCGCTTGCTCCTACCGAACAGTCTCTCCGCAGGCTGTTTTGGTGGTGGCTGGCGTAATACCCGTGGATCTTCTGCTCTTTGAACGTAAAAGAATCTACGGGAGCAGCGCGGACATAGGACGAAAGAGCGCGGCAATCGCTGAGCGCGACAGGACAATTGACATTTGGACAGGCCGATGTACAGAGGAACGAGGTGGTAACTGGACGAGACGATTGATACGGGACTCGAGGCTGTGGCTCGGAAGGAAATTTGGTGATGTAAATTTCTACGTCACCCAGCTCTTGACGGGCCACGGCTACTTCCGACGGTACCTCTACAATATGAACAGACTACGAACACCCGATTACTGTGGACACGAACGAGACGAAGCGGAACACACGTTTTTCGCGTGTGATCGCTGGACAAGACTCAGACAGGAACTGGAAGAAACGGTTGGCAGCATCACCCCCGATAACATCGTGGCTCTCATGCTGCATGAACCCGAATGGTGGCGCTTAGTCGCTACCTATACGGAAACTATACTGAGACGTAAGAACGCGGATGGCTGCCTGACAGATGACTGAGCAGACGAATTGACGCGACCTAACGAGATACGGAGGAACGACACGAACGGACGAACACGGGGGAAGGACACCAAGGAGATGGCGGTTTCGTGGGTAGGCCTATTGTTTTTTTCGGAGAGTCCCACATAACCCCTCAGTCAGAAAGACTAAGGGGAATCCGCGAAAAGGATTCCGCAACTCCTTGTAAAAAAAAAAAAAATAATAATACAATTTCTTAATTTTGTATCGCAGTGTACCTCCAACAGATTTGGTAACGAATTTTGAAAATAACTGACCTTTGTAAATGTGCATTCAAATACCACCTGTACAAACATTACAATACGTGTTAGAGATCATGCAGCGGGCTAATTGATAAGTAATTCGAAATATAAATTTACGAGAACACCATTTATCTTTATTTAGCAGTTCATTTCTTAAAAATACAAAATGGCTGATTACCCCCCAAATGAAATTGTAGACATGATAATGATTTTATGACTGTGCCGGGGTGTTTACGTTTATTCTAAGCTATTTCGATGAATTGGCGATTTGGTAGCATGAAGAACTTACGCTGGTCCGGCTGAATGGAAGGAAGTACAAGCAGTAATAGGCGAAAACTTATGAAGATCAGTTTCGATGTCAATGGAAATAAGATCAAAGCGCGTTGTTTACCTATAAAAAATCCTGGTATTTTTGACAAGTAGTTAGGCATAACTAAGTTCAGTGCTCATCTTTCTAGCTTTTACAAGCAGATCAAAAACTAGTTTAGGTTATATGAGTTTGATATACGAGGGTCGTTTGAAAAGTCCGTGCAAAAATAAAAACTGCTCGATTTTTTTTAATAAATCTTTTTTATTTTTCAACATAGTCTCCTTTTAGGCTTATATACTTCATCCAACGCTGCTCTAGTTTGTTATTCCCTTCCAAATAATAGGATTTGTCCAAGTCTGTAAAATAGACATTCGTTTGTGCAATCACCTCCTCGTTTGAATAAAATCTTTTCCCCGCCAGCCATTTTTTCATATTAGGGAACAAATTGTTGTCCGATGGAGCCAAGTCTGGAGAATAGGGGGGATGTGAAACGAGTTGGAACCCTATCTCCATCAGTTTTGCGGCCACAACTGCTGAGGCGTGAGCTGGCGCATTGTCGTGGTGGAAGAGGACTTTTTTGTTGGCCAATCGTGGACGTTTTTCTAGCAAGTCGGTTTTCAAACGATCCAATAACAATGAATTATATGGGCCTGTAATGGTTTTACCCTTTTCCAGATAGTCGATGAACATTATTCCTTGCGAATCCCAAAAGACAGTCGCCATAACCTTCCCGGCAGAAGGAATTGTCTTCGCCTTTTTCGAAACAGATTCCCCCTTGATAACCCATTGTTTAGACTATTCTTTGGTTTCAGGAGTGTAGTGATGTATCCATGTTTCATCTACAGTGATGAAACGACGCTTCAAGTCTTGCGGATTTTGCTGGAACAGCTGCAAACCATTCTTGCAACACTTCACACGATCTCGTTTTTTGTCAATCGTGAGCAATCACGGCACCTATCTAGCGGATAGCTTTTTCATGTCCAAATGTTGGTGCAAAATATTATGTACCCATTCGTTCGAGATGCTTACAGTACTGGCAATCTCACGCACCTTCACTCTTCTGTCAGCCATCACTATATCATGGATTTTATCAATGATTTCTGAAGTGGTAACCTCAACAGGGCGTCCAGAACGTTCAGCGTCTTCTGTGCTCATCTGGCCACTCCGAAAATTTTGAAATCACTTATAAACCATTCTAATCGAAGGTGCACAATCACCATAATGTTTATCAAGCTTCTGTTTAATCTCCTGAGGCGTTTTGCCTTTGAAAAAGTAATGTTTAATCAATACACGAAATTCTTTTTCGTCCATTTTTTTACAACCACTCGATTTCTTCGATTGAAACGAATGTAAAACGCAAAGTAATTGGCCGATCTGGCTGAAACTTGGTGTGTACTCTTCCAAGATATGCCACTAACTGAAAATAACCTTGATACGCACTATTAGCGCCATCTCTCTGACTTTGCACAGACTTTTCAAACGACCGTAAGTTCGTTTGTTCACGTCACAGGCAAAGATATCTCGAGCAGTATAATCCTTTCAATGGTTCAAACAGTGTATAATGCGATCTCTAATGAAGAGTAATTCAACTAAAATAACAAATAAACTAGAAGCGGGATAACTTTGAGCTAGTATTGAGAAGAAGATAGATGAGCGGAATCAGATTGTTGTTGTTGCTGTGAATTGGGATGGTTCCATATAAAAGTCTGTATGATTACTGGTAAATCATTATCACGTCTGAATTCCAAAGCTCTAATAACGACGATAGTAACCTAGTAGAGTGTACCAATGTAATCCAGAGGTAGATTGTGCACAAGAAGTTCTAGTTCTTCGATGATAGTGAAATAAGCATCACGTACATGCGTATCGACGGCAGTCTGTACCATAAATTTGCGAATTTCATCGTGTCTGTGTACTCACAAGGAATGGTACCCAACCCGAACTACCGATTTTGATGATTTTGATACATATTGCAGAACATAAAAAAATAAGAGACACGTTTTTTTTATCGGTTAATTTTCACTTTTAAGGGGTAAAAACCTCTCCTAAAGTTAACCCCCAAAAAGCGTTTTTTTTAATATCTTGGCTTAAAATTAATATTTTTCAGTGAAACAAATTGGAGGTTATTTCTTACAAAAGGAGCAAGTATTTCATGGTGATTTGAAGACTAAGGGTAGCATCCCCTATTTTTTAGGGGTTAAAAACATCTATTTTTGGCATAATTTTATAATAAAAAAGTTTGAACCGACTAAAAAAGATTGGAAAAAATGTTTAAACATCCATAATAACAAAATTTAGTTGACGTCTTTCGATGTTTTAATAAATATTACCTCTAAGGGGGTAAACTACCCCTAACACAAAATAACTGTAAAAATATAATTCAATACATAATGTTTCGTAGAAAGTTTGTATATAGAGGTTTTCGAGGTCGCTGATTACAAATCTGTTATCAGATTTTGATAATTCAGAATAGCGGAACAAATATGGCGGACAGAAATATCGAAAAAAAATTTTATCTAACAAAAAAGTTTTAAATGACTAAAAAAATTCGAAAAAATTTGTACATATCTACGAGTTTTACAAATTTTTTATCTAAAATTATTATTTATCTACTATAATAGTTTGTAGAAGGTTTGTATATAGGGGTTTTCGAGATCACTCTTTACAAATCTGATATCAGATTTTGAAAATTTAGAATGGCGGAACCAATGTGGTGGACGAAAATGTCGAAAAAAAATTGTAACTTTCATAAAAACTTGTTTACAAATGTGTGATCTTTGTAGCCTGTACATGTGAACTAAAGAGCCTTAAACCCTAAACCCCTAAACATCAAATAGGCTTGATGCCTGTGCTTTTTAACCAAACCACCTAAAATTCCTAAATTTGTAAAGAAGAAAATTCTGTGTATGAAGCAGTTTTATAATTTCCGTAGAAATTGTTATCAGAATGTTATTGAAATTCCTTTATTGTAAATTAAACTTATAATGAATTTTGTTTATAATATTAATAGTAATAATAATAATAATAATAATAATAATAATAATAATAATAATAAGTATAATAATATTAATCTAAAATCTTTTATCTTTTGCCATAGTGCATTTTTTGTATTGAGCATAAAATATATTATTTTACGAAGTTTTTACAATAATGGTACTCCTCATAAAAGTGTTTAAAGCACAATGCTTTTTTGCACCAACCACATTGTACAATTGCACTGTTTGTGCACCCTTCTATTCTACAATGTGTTGCACAAGTCTTTCCAAAACTGAAATCTATAGGATTATCAAATTTATCTGATTTTTCATTGACGTAACCGCTTTTATACCAGGAATATTTAACCCATCTATATATCTCGGTGAAGACAGTTGGTTGTGACCAATGATTGAAATTTAATTATATTATTTCTCACGTGTAAATTCATATCATGATCCATTAACATTACATTATCAGAATATGTTCAAAGTTTTTCCAAATACGGAATCCATAGACATCAAGTGGTTGTATTTTTCCTGTGGTTCCATTTGGAACTTTTTTTATGTTAATAATTTTATTTTGTGGCACCGTTTCTTCTATAACATTGTCACAATGACCACTCCAAGAATCAAGTAATAATATTGACTGATGGCCTACATAGAGATAAAATATTTTGGCCAACCAGACTTTGAAGTGATCTGCAATTAAACGACTTACTAATTAACTGATCAACGATATTATAATGTAAAAATTGTTATTAATTCCCTTACTTGTTGTTAATTTTATAATCATTGATTCAAACATAAAACGAGACGTTATTTGTTACATACAAAATGTTTGAATAAAATATCGCTAATATGTCTATACTCGTGTGTACGGTAAAGTACGAGGTGTGATCAAAAAGTAAGGTGAATTTTGAAATTTAGCGGGCTACGTCCGTTCGATCTTCGACTTTTTTATTTGGTTATGTCGGTACACTCGTCTAGAACATACGTTCCAAATTTCAGCTTTGTAGTATGTTTGGTTTGTTTGTGAGAGGCATCAAGGTTAGAAGTGTTTTGCGTGCTCCACGATTTGCTGCTGTCTAAAAACATGGATCAAAGAGTTTGCATTAAATTTTGTGTGAAAAATGGAATCAAATGTTCCAAAACACTTGAAATGCTGAAAGTGGCATATGGTGAGTCTACTTTAAGCCAAAAAAATGTTTACAAGTGGTATAAACTCTTCCAAGAAGGCCGAGAAGACCCCGACGACGAACCTCGTTCTGGACGCCCCAGCACATCAACAACTGATGAGAATGTTGAAGAAGTGAAGAAAATAGTGTTGGGAAATCGTCGAATTACCATTAGAGAAATTTCTGATGATATTGGCATCTCATTTGGTTCGTGCCAATCAATTTTGACGAGTGTTTTAGACATGAGACGTGTGTCAGCGAAGTTTGTTCCGAAATTGCTCAATTTCGACCAAAAGAAACGTCGCATGAGCATCGCCCAAGAGCTACTGAATGACGTCAACGATGATCCAGATTTACTCAACAGGGTTATAACAGGTGACGAAACATGGGTATACGGTTATGACGTCGAGACTAAGACTCAATCGTCCCAGTGGAGGCATTCTGGATCACCAAGACCAAAAAAAGCACGCCAAGTTCGATCAAATGTAAAGGTTTTGCTTACAGTTTTCTTTGACTGCAGGGGCGTGGTGCATCATGAGTTCTTGCCACAGGGTAGAACAGTAAATAAGGAATATTACCTGCAAGTTATGCGCAATTTGCGCGAAGAATCGGCCAAAAACGTCAGAATTTGTGGAAAAATAAAAATTGGCTTTTGCACCATGATAACGCCCCTGCTCACACATCGTTGCTTGGGCGCGAATTTTTGGTTAAAACCAATACAGTAACGATGCCACAGGCACCGTACTCCCCAGATCTGGCCCCCTGTGACTTCTTCTTGTTCCCAAAACTGAAGAGGCCCATGAAAGGACGGCGTTTTGCCATGATTGAGGAGATAAAGACGGCATCGAAGGATGAACTAAACAAGATCACAAAAAATGATTTTTTGAAATGCTTTGAGGATTGGAAAAAGCGTTGACACGAGTGCATTATATCCGAGGCGGATTACTTTGAAGGAGATAAAATAAAAATTGATGAATAAATAAATGTATCAGCCTTGGGGGAGATTATGTTGAGAAATAACAAAAAAAAATTCTTAAAAACGTTGTTTTTCTTTGTCAGGCCGGAAACTTATCAATCCACCCTCGTATAATTTATGGCTTTCCCAGTCAAACGTAGATGTGCACCGCTGCGCGGGTGAGCATTCGTGCCAAACTAATTTCATCTTTGAAGAAATCACTTTAATCAACCGACAAACAGGACGTGGTATTGATGAGCCACAATTTTTGTTTCTTTTTATTTATATTTTTGCAAGTAAACTTCTTCACACGCAGTCATAATATGAACCACGGATGAGGAATCACCAGCAAGAACCAAATCATAATGTTCGCGAGCGATCAGTGATCATACAACGGGAACTGACCGAGATCAGGACGGGCTGGCTCACTCTGAGCAGACTGCAGAAGGTGATCCATAGTGCCTTCAACGCTCTTGATAAGAGGGCTTTCCCATGGCAATCCTAAAAGATTGACCAACGGCAGTCGAGTACTGCCACAGCTACGCTGAGATACGGTATCATCAGCCCCAGATCACCAGAGTACTTGTGGTAGCAACTAACAGCACCAATAGTCATCGGTCACGAAACGAAATTATTTTACTATCCTGCGACAGCCTCAATCACGTGGATCGGAGAGATAGGCGCCGAGGTTATCCGGTTTATGGGAACCTGCTTAAGCGGCCTGGAACCTATGCTTTTCGATCCGGCGTTAGACGTTAGGCCGTATTTCTGTTTCAATTGCAGGATAGTGGTCTATCGCTGTTACAGACGTCCGGAACCCACAAATCCACGAGTATATTGCCGAAATTGTGGACGGTACGACGTCATCGTAGACCAATGTGCGAGGTGTGCGCCAGCTTACGTGAGGTACTTGCGGGTTCAAGCGGGAACGGCTCGGGTTGTAGTGGTTCCTCCGGCGCAGGCCACCGACGCAACAGTGGGGCCCGGTGCGGATCGTCGCGGCCGAAGAACTCGGCCAGGACACAATTAAGGACGAAGTGGAACCACGCAACTAAAAACAGAGGTGTGGCAGCTGCCTACGAAAAGAGAAGATGAAAGTGAGGAAAGCTTTGGAAGTACGGAGAGCTGGTTAAGACGGCGCGGTTGAGGAACCGCAGGAAGAAAATAGACCAGAACGTCAAGAGGCCAGCTCTCTCCAACAGGATGCGGATGTCGCTTTGCGCTATATTTCGCCCAGTCAGAAGGGGGATGCTGACCTGACGAACGTGGTGCCCAGCACTTCCTTTGAACCTCCTCGCCCTCTTTCGAAACTTTTAGGTTCGGCCGCCGAGGATTCCTGGACGGAAGCGCAGGCCGAGGAATTGGGTAGGTTGGCTGGAGTAATCGATCCTAGCCATCCGACGCCGGTCAAATATGTCAGGATAGTGCGGCTGCAACGCTTCGCGCTTCAACGCTGCACTCCTGATGCCCCAGACTTTAAGCAGTAGGTTGGTGAGTAAGAGTGAGCTGCAGGTTTGAAAGCTTTGATAAGATATAAATATATATCATATGTGTGGATGTTGCCCTTCTTTTTTTTGTTTGTTTTTCTTCTTTATTCCTATGAATCCCAGGACATTGCGCGGTAGTGTTGGAAGAGAGATCGAGGTGGCCGTCCACCGATGATCTTAAGGGTATCGTTGGACTTGGGAGAGGATGTGACAGGTGATGCAATCGAGAATGGCTTTTGAATGTTGGTGAAGCAAAAAAAACGGTATTCATATGAGGAAGACAATGAATAATTATTAGAAATTCCCGAGTATTTGATAGCAAAAGAAAAAAATACGATAAACTCAATATTTACGAATAAAATTACAACTAATAACTTAAACTTAGATGACAAAGTAATTCTGATACTTGAAAATAATTATGTAATATTTATGTGACGGATGATGCGATCGTTGAGATCGCTCGCCCTGTTCCCATCTCCTTTACTCTTCCGCTTGCCTTCCCCTTCGCCGCTGCCACATAGATATCTTGGTAGTTCGAACCAAGTTTTGACACTCGATGTGGTTTTATTCAGGCCTAATTCCTGATCAGCGTCGGTAGTCGGAGCGGTGGAAGGAAATGGAAGAGAAGAGTAGAGAAAGAGAGAGAGAGAAAGAGAGAGAGAGAAAGAGAAAGAGAGAAAGAGAGAGAGAGTAATAGTGTCGCCGGCGTGACTTGCACATATGTGCGTAGCCGGCGGCGTTTGGCCGATTTTGGGTATTGAGGGAAAGGGCTGAAATATCTCGCGAAGAAAACAAAATGCGCGAGAAAAGTTATGGTAAACAACTGGTTCTCTACAGCCGTATCCAGTAGCAATAGAGAAGACGAGCAACAGTAGCTAAGAGGACGTTGACAACTGACAGAGCAGCATCAGCAGCAGCAGCTTGCCAGGTCTTCGACGACGCCCCTCTCTCAAATCAGGTGCTCTGTTATATTTTCGGTGCGCCCTTCCTTTCTTTCTCTCGACAAAATCATCAGAACGCGGACGAATAGATGTGAGTGCGCCTAAATCGCATCACCTTTGTCGGGACGGTTGGACAAGTTAGGGTGAGGCGATACTTTGTCTCTGGTGCATTCACTGATAAGAAGACGAACTCGCACGGTCTTTTCCGACAATGCGTAAAACCGTATCGAAATATTGTAATTAAAGACTAGTAAATAAAGAATGTGGATAGACAAATAATTATTGATAATTCCTGTTCTCTCTCCCTGTGTCATAATTGCAGCATTTAGGATTGTTAGATGACGAGATCCCATCGATGTCTCCCGCGGCCAAGCGAATGCGCTTTCTGTACCCTCCCCTTTACAAATAAATAATTAGTAATGCGACGTTATTTAAGCTATTTTATTTGATACGCGAATCGCGAAGTCGAATTAAAGAAACGAACGTGTTACAACAAATATAAAAATGAAATATTAGATAGAATGAATGGTAAATGCCATGAATATTAGAGTATTGATATAACAGAAGATGACAATAGAAAAAATTTTGATATAATGTTACCTACTAATTTTCTCAATTCGTTAACTCCTAATGGATTACCACCGCATAGATTGAAACTTAAAGTTGGTGCTGCTATAATACTGTTAAGAAATTGAAATTTAAATGAAGGTCTTTGTAATGGAACGTCATTGATAGTTACAAATCTGTACGAGTACTTAATTCAAGCACAAATTATCTTCGGAAAAAATATTGGTAAAATACATTTTATTACAAAAATAACACTATCAACACCAAAAGAAGATATACTATTTAATATGAGTGGTAGATAATTTTCAGTTAAATTAAAATTTGCAATTACAATCAATAAATCACAAGGACAATCATAAAGCAATCTTGGAATTTATCTATCATCTCCAATGTTTAGTCATAGACTGCTTCATCTAGAGCGACAAATAACAATAATTTAAAGATCCTCGTACAAAATAATGCTCTGATTAGTAGAAGAGTTGGAAAATATATAACTATAAAATTTACACGAAAAATATAGTTTTTAAAGAAGTTTTTGGAAAAGAATAGACGTACATGTATTTTATACTGGACTTTTAGTAATATGAGAAGTTTTACAACTCGTATGTAGCGATGGAAAATCGGCAGCAGCAAAGCGTATGCACCTCTCCTAAATCTAAAAAAATATAAAAAATTAAGTATTACATAAAAATAAATGAAAAAAATATAACAAATCAGGACGCTGTCTAAATGAAATGTATATCAGATCTTTATTGATGAGTCCAATCTGACAAAAGACAATAAAAAGGCGTCCAAGTCAGTTATCACTTATACGGTATTCTCGAAAGAAACGCTGAAAATTATTATTGTAATAAAAATAAAAATTTTTATATACGATGTCCAGGTGTCAGATTGACCCTTCGATAGAGAAGACACAATTCCCAGGAAGGTGCACCAGATACGAGGGTGGTCCGATAAGTACTTAGCCTACAAAAGAAAAACGAAAATTTTGGAAAAGTGGCGTTTTATTTTTCAACATAGTCTCCTTTTAGTTCGATACACTTGGCCCAGCGATGCTCCAACTTCTTTAACCCGTCTGAAAAATACGTTTCCTCGAGGTCTGAAAAGTAGGCTTCCCTGACAGAGATTACCTCCTTATTCGACTCAAATTTCTGCCCGGCGAGTGACTTTTTCAAGTTTGGAAACAAAAAGAAGTCGCACGGAGTTAAATCTGGAGAATACGGTGGATGGGGCAGCAGTTCGTAGCCTAATTTGACCAATTTGGCCATGGCGACGGCGGAGGTGTGAACCGGTGCGTTGTCTTGGTGGAAGAACACATTTTTCTTCGCCAAATGGAGCCGTTTTTTCTGCAATTCGACGTCGAATCGGCCCAATACTTCGGCATAGTACAGCCCTGTGACCGTTTTGCCCCTCTCCAGGTAGTCGATGTAGATCACACTTAGTGAATCCCAGAAAACGGTGGCCATCACCATTCCGGCCGATGGGTCAGTCTTCGCCTTCTTCAGAGCACATTCGCCGGGTAAAGTCCACTGTTTCGACTGTTCCTTGGTCTCCAGTATACCAGTGGATTCATTTTTCGTCGACTCTCACGAAACGACGCAGAAACTCCTTCGGATTGCGCTTAAACAGCGTTAGACATTGCTCTGAAGTTGTCTCACGGTTGCGCTTGTTGTCCGGAGTGAGCAAACGCGGCACCCATCGCGCCGACAACTTTCTCATGCCCAAAATTTCATGCAGGACATGACCCACGCGGTATTTTGACATGCCTACGATCTTAGCTATCTCGCCCACCTTCAATCGTCGATCTGCCAATACGAGATCGTGAATTTTTGTCACGTTATCCTCCGTGGTAGCCGTTTTCGAAGCACCTGGACGTAGCTCTTCAAAAATCGACGTGCGACCACGTTGAAACTCGTTAAACCAATTTTCGACGGTCGCCATCGAAGAAGAAGAGTCACCGTACACAGCATCCAAGCGCTTTTTGATTTCGCTGCGCTATTTCTTTTCCAAAAACAAGAGTCGAATCACCGACCGATACTGCTCTTTTTCCATTTTCCAAAAATCAACGAACACACTTGCTTTCACATGCTTCCAAAAATAAACTACAACTCCGATCCGGCTGAAATCTTGACAGTAACCATCGAGAAGGTTGTACTACGTGATAGAATATTTCTTTTACGAGAGTGGCGCCATCGCGCAGTGAGGCTAAGTACTTATCGGACCACCCTCGTACATGGTGTTTCCGTGGAAAAACCCAGAGTGACCTAGAAGACGACGTCCAAGTGTCAGGTTGATCTCTAAGTAGAGAAGACACAATCTCTAGGACGATGCACTAGGTACATGATGTTTCTGTCGAAAAATTCAGAATGACCTAGCAGATAATGTCCAGATGCCAGGGTGACCCCCCAGGTAGCGTCGGAAGCACGCAGCATACAAATCTTACGAGATTTGCTTGACCTGATACCACTACCCCGCAGAGGCCAACCCAAATTGGGATGTCAGAACAGAGACTGAGCTAGAACAGCCAGAGGAAGTTTCTAACACGATCAACCAGCTAAGCCTCCCCTCCTGGGCTCACGTTTGAAAACATCCTACCCTGCGCACCTGTATTAAGGAATTGCTCCCACGACTCACAGGTCCATCACTTCGACGTACTGTGGCACGTCTCCCCATTGCGTTTAGGTCTTCCCCGCATCACGCTGGTGGGTATCCGTCATTCGAAAAAGTTGTTTCCCGGTTTTCGCCCTAATTTCGGATTTCGCTTTCTATGGAATGGCTTTTATGACTGGCTGATACTGATGTTTGCTCTTTCGATTTAATATTTTTGACTTTTAGGTTAGGACGGAGTCTCGTCTAGCCGACAAGGCGATTCGCCAGGCAGTTTTCAATATTCATGCCAGTCATGCCATACATTCGAATCAAGCTCCGATATTAGGCTAAATCGGGTATTCTAACTCGCGTTCAAATGATCGAACTTCGGAGTTTAATTCTGAAGTTCGATGCTCAAAAATTACCGTTCAAGATTAAAGCTTTGTTAGCTTGCCAAAGTTCAAAAATTAGATTAGTTATTGTGCGAGTTTTGTCCTTTGGTTAGGGACCTTGTAAGAGGCGGCGTTTTCCTACCGTAGTTTGTAACTACTTTTCTGCGCTTTCTCATTGTTATAAGTGCTTCTTCTCTGGGCTCTATAACTTTTCTAGCAAAGTCTTCAAAGACTTTGTAGATTTTCCTTTTAGATACTAGGGCTGTTTCGGGACAAGGCCATATGTGACACTCCTCTTCAACGGCCTCTATTAATGGCTTTCTTAGTTCCCTTAATTCTTCGCAGTTAAAGAGAATATGACTTTCACTTTCTATTTCTCCACAATTACACAGTTGGTCTTAGTATAATCCTTTTTTATGGAGGTATGACTTAAAAGCACCATGTCCAGTCATGAACTGTACTGTGTTGTGATTGGGGTTTAGCCACCTCTTCTTCAATCTATCCTTGATTACTGGGAAATAGCAGTACGTTCTCCTGCCATTTGTGGCTGACTGCCATCTCTCCTGCCATACCCTTTCGATTTCAACGTTGATGAGTTTTATGGCTTTCTAGATTTTTAGTCTGCCCGATCGAAGTTACAACAGGTCAGACAATCAATAAAGAATACTACGTTCAAATTTTGAAACGTTTGCGTGATGCAGTAAGAAGAAAACGGCCACACTTTTGGGAAAGTGGTGACTGGCTTCTCCATCACGATAATGCGCCAGCGCATTCATCCAATCTTGTGCAGCAGTTTTTGAGCAAACATAATATCGCATTGCTTCGACAACCTCCATACAGTCCCGACATAGCCCCTTGTGACTTTTGGCTGTTTCCAAAACTAAAAAAACCACTCAAAGGACATCGATTCGATGACAAAACAACGGTTGAAAATGTGATGTTCGTATCACTTATAAATAAAATAATTCGAACTCTCGTATCTAGCTAATGAGTAAGAATTTGTTTCCAGTGATTTTACTCTAATTGTCAATAAAATAGATAAATAAATCAAATGTAATCAATAAGTAAATCAAATATACATAAATAAGTACAATATTTCGAGGAAAGTCAGACAATGCCCTAGTTTCTTATGGTGCGAATTGTCCCATAAGCAGAGCTAAAGTCTTTCTTTGATAGGATATAATTCGGCCCAAGTTTCTTATAGCGCGAGATGTTCTATAAGTCGAGCTCAAATTATAAGGAAGGGACAGTCTTGCTCAGTTAATCACAATGAGAGAAAGAACTTAGGTATAATCCAAGTTTATTCAGACTCATACGCTCACTTTGCAAGGCTAGAAGTGAATGCTAGCCTGTGCAGAGGTGGGCCTATTTATACACAGATTTTCCCGCTTATTTTGCAGGAGAAATGTCATCGAAAATTCGAGAGACATTCGCGAATTTTGAGAAATGAGTTTTCTTAATTTACAAGTAAATAACCATTAATATTAAGTTTTTAACACATGTAAACTTCACAGAATTTGTTATTTGTTGATTTTATACAATATATAATTATCGCCAATAGTGTCGTCAAAAGTTATTGACTAATAAAGTTAATTAACGTGATATTACAATATTTACAATAGAAAATTATTAAATTTTCATATAACTTTATAGTTGATTAATTTTGTAAGTATTCTCCAAAATTAATTATTTAAATTAATTAATAAGATTTGAATTATGACTAATTTTTCATATTTGTAACGGTTTTTTCTAATCTTATTATGCAATTATTAGATTAATTATCTAAGATTTCTAAATCATAAAGTTATCATTATCAAGTATAAACTTAATATTTTTGTTCTATATATAGCTTATTATTTAAATAAATTATTAATTGTTTATTTACTAATAACAGTTATTATTCAGCTGTTATTAATGAAACCAATTCTTACTCATGTTCTATACTTATTCACTTTGCATATGAATTCTTTACATTTTTCTAATATTTCATATGTTAACGTAATAAATAAATCAACTTTGCATATTGATATTCATTATTATTTCATAATTGAATGTAATTTTTGTTATTATATTATGAATCTACATACTAAAATCTATATAATCAATACTTTGTTATATTAAATTTATCTCTAATTAACATATTTTTCTTAATATCCAAAATCATTATATCTATATCTATCACTTTGTGACGTCACGCTGTTTATTTTGATTCGACTCTTATTTGTATACAATCGCGTAAACTGTGAGGTAGCGCCGCTTAATGTATTGATTTGAATAAACAGATAGATACGTTAGACTAGTTGCAGTAATTCAGTGATTTAATAAATAGCTCATAAATAGGATCGTTACAAAAACAATGCGACGAGTGTACTTAAGGCTATCCCTAAAAGTGAGTTCCAGGACTGTTTTGAAAAGTGGAAACATCGATGGAACCGTGTTATTCAATCAAGTGGGAATTACTTTGAATGATGCCACCCACCAGATGATAAAGAATAACGCTAGTACGAAAATAATAAGGTAGGCCCGATACTTTCCGGACAGACCTCGTATGTAACGTTATTACGATGATGCTATGCATTAAAATATGCAAAGCAACCAAGACACGGGCTCAACCTTGTGCACAGTAAGCAAAAATTTTATCTTACTTACTTATTATTTCAAATTACTTTCATGATTTGATTTTAATTACAGATTCGGTATGGAAATCATCGTTGACGTGCAAGCGTTTAAGTTCAATGACTAACCGATTTTCAAAAAGCTGGTATTAATCAACTCATTTAGCCAGCACACTGGGTTTTTTCTTTTCCCTTTCCGTGGAAAGAGCTGCCAAGTCATTCTAAAAGAAAAAACTCTTGGTTAATTGCCAATTTCCGTGCCATTAACTGGAATGCAGACACAACTCCATATGATCGTCGTCAACATATAATCAGAGATTTGTGTCGTTTGGCAGTCGGAGCAGATTCTATAATGATTTACTTTAAAGAAAGGAAGTCATAACTCTGATTACATTTCAATTTTCTATTACAGTGTCTTTTCATAATTATGCAGGCTATCGATGCAGCAGCAAACTACTTACCTACTTACCAGGGGAGTAAAAGACTTGAACACCCAAGTACTTTACATCATAACTGCAATCAAGGAAACAAAGACTAAGTTTGGTGAAAAAGTTGTCCTCGAGATTGAAATAAGACTAAATTATTTGAGGGGTATGTCTTTTGAAATTTGTATGATTTTTTAATAAAAATTATATAATATGAATACTAACTAATAAAAAAAATTTTCAAACGTATATGTAACTTTTCATTGCCAGTTCCTCTTAAACCAATGGTATTGTATTAAATTAATTTAGAAGTCAGAATGTAACATAAAACTTTGAAACATCATAGATTATAGCAACCAGTTATGCAGGTCCTCATCAGATAGTATTTTTTTCTTTGCACCCATTATTCATCATGTACGGAAGCATGGAGCATGAGGATGATCGATAAAGTAGCATGAGGACTCTTATCGAGCCGGGACATGCACGCCGATGTCTGTATACGATCAGCATAGGTACCACAATCACACACCGATAAAGAAAAGGTCGATACACACGGGGCCGATAAAAAAATGTCAGTACACCGAGGTATTTCTTTATCGACTGCTGGTATGGAAGAAAGTAGTGGTTCGGATGATCAATGTGGACCGGGATCTCCATAGCCCCTACTACTGATACCACCGCATTATATATCTATTAATTCTACAGCTTTTTATTGAATCATTGTCTGCTTACAACGAAAAAGATATTGTTCGGATAACTTTCAATAAGATACATTGAAATTTTTTTAATACGTTTGTATTAACTGTGAAAATATAAATTATACTTATGACTTGCAATCGCATTAGATAATTAGGTTATCTGATTAATCAGCTATTTCCATAAAACCTCAACAATATAATCGGATTTATAATCTATAATAAAAATATCGGCTAGAAATTCAATACAATACAATAGGTAATTATATTTTATATTTATTTTTTCAAATTAGGAATTTCATTAAGATATTATCCTGGTAATCCAACATTTAATGGTTGAAAACAGAATACTAGTCATTTCATGGATTGACACCTTATTATAGTGAAAACTGATAATTACCTGGTGTAAATAGTGCGACAGCTTTTATACAGCCACATTCGTTATTGTCAGGTGCCAATTCTCCAAATAAGTGAACAAAACTCTGAAAAATCAAATTGAAAATGATTGTTTTTTCAGATAAAAATTATATGTTGTAGAATAAAAAGTAAAACACAAAGAATAAAATGTCTGTTAAAACTTTATGTAGATTATGCTTTTTAGAATAAATAAATGAAATGTGTTTCTGTTGAATCATACATAAAATTTTTTAATTTTTCAAGGATTAAGAAATTATATATTACGTTGGTACTATAATTTATTATATTTATTTTCAATAGAAACACTTTAACCTTTAGGCTGCGAGTATGGTCGATGTATCGATCACTCAAATGACACGAAGTATTTAATGTATTCAAGCAGATTTTGATATTTTAAATACGTAAGAAATAGTTTTAAACTACCTCGAAAAGTTGTTGACTTATAAGATTAGTATTTAAAAGTGAAATTTTATTTTTCGAACGAAGATTTCAGAGTATTTTTTTTGGAATTTTTTCGACAGAATACGAAAAAAGAATTGAAAAAAATTACTGAAGTATTCTTGATCTTCAACTTTTACAGTTAAAGTCACATACTATTTTTGCACAAATTCAGTGAGTTGCAACCTCATATCTGAAAGTTACATAAAATACAGCGGCATTCGTTCTCAGCATGATTTTAGATCAACAGCGTGAACACAAAATATATTTTTGCTATAATCGATGTTCTACAAGCTCTAAGTGCAAGGAGCATTTACTGAAAGGCTCTTATTAGTGAGCCAAGGGGACCGATTTATTTGATGCTATCGCCGGAGAGGTTAGGGTGGTAGAAACGTCTCATGTACAATTTTGCTTATGAACTTTGGTATCTCTGTGGTGATTATTGATGTAGAGAATGGCGATATCTTTGAATTTGAGTTTGTTGCAATGGGTTTCTTAGTTTGTGCTGTATTTGGAATGGCATCTAAAAAATTGCTGAAGGTTTGTCCGGTGTATCACAAGTCATGTCACTCGAAGTGTTCGAGGAAAATGAAAAATGGATTTTGTGACCTATGTGAAAAAAAGGAGGAATCGTCCTTAAGTAAATCAACCCCACCCAGTACTACATCACACAGCATCTCAAATTTCAAATCAAGGACAACACCAACATTGGGCAGCCAAACGAGAAAAGTTATATGGTCGTTGATTATGAAATACTTTGGCACAGGATGGTGTAGTACACCAACTATAACTTACAAGAGTATCAAGTATGCTGCTAGCTCACAGACGTATACCCCTAGTGACTGTGATGACAGGCAGAACATTAATCTACAGGCGCCTGCTTCAGGGCTGCATGATGCTGACTGTATCGCTGACTCACACGCATTTTCTGCCTCGAGTAAAAGAGCAGTCCCCTACAGTATTAATGATTATTTTATTGAAATTCTGGACTTACCACATGCAAATAATATTTTAATTTTGGTAAACACCCTGAATTGGCTTTTCCAACGTTTTGATAGGCTTGAGAAGCAAGCAAATGAACTCAGATCCCTTGTGAGGGGATACTCTGTTGTAAGCGGGCCTTCCGATGTCTACACACATCCGAGACTGAGAGGGCCTTGATTAGCAGGGTTTCGACTTTCGATCACTACTCAGGTTTGAATGCTTTTGGAGATGTAGGGTAAATGTGATCTACTTTCAAGTTACAATCAATCCTTAAAACAACAATTAAAAAATGCACTAATGCAAGTAAGAGACAGGTTAGGTGGTAACCGGAATAGTAACAAGAATAATAATGAAAAATGCAATATTGATGCTCATGTTTGTAGCAAAAATTATATTTGATAAGGGTATTTATAGTATGATATATGAAAATTCAACCAACCATTCTTAGTCACATGAGCACGCCCCTTAATTGACAGGCGCTAGTGGTTTGGATTCGAGCTTTGACAGTGAAGATGTATAAGGTGTCAAGGCGGTGTTCCATGATCTTTTAAAAGACAATTGTTCTCTCTTTAAGTTAAGTTAGAAAATTGATCCAGGAGGCAAATAAAAGTTCAAGTAGTGTAGATACTTGGACAAAAATTATTTTACCAAATTTTTATAAACTAACTTTCAAATGACCTCGTCAAAGTTGACAGAATCGAAAATTTTTATGCATTTCCTTGTTTTTAATAGCAATATAATTTTTTATTTATTTCGAAGTCAATGAACTCTGTACGATTTGGTACGTCTAATCTAAATCCGTTATTAAAATTGATCCAGCAAAATAACTTTGCAAAATCGAACTTCATTTAATACATTTTTTCAGCATTGTGATCTGTGAAAATCGTTTATTATAATATCTTAGTCTACAATAATAGTTATATTGTACCAAATTAATAAAAGAGATACTTTTCATAAAGTGAGTAAGACAATCATGAACGATTATTTATAATCCGTAAATATATATTAAGTGAAACAAACTGTCGAACAAATATTCATAAAACTTTTTGTATATGTAGCATACTAATCTATCAAATTATAAAATAATGAAAATTATTTATGAATATAACTACTGATTTGTTCTTTGCTAGGAGTAGAAAAGTGTAACTGAGATATTGTATTGTTCATTTATTGGTGTTTCGAAAATACGTAGTTGGATAGTAATTAAGTAAATATGATATTAAGAAGTATTTAAAAGCATTTACTATAAAATAACATTACGTTGAAGTTTTTTTAAGTGTAAATACGTAACTAAACTAGCATTCTGGTGAATCTTTTTGTGTTTACTGTTGAAAAACTTCACTTTTAACGTTCTAATGTTATTTTTTCTACATTTTTTATTATCTATGCACAATACCTACGTAGCCATCTATTATGGATTTATATGACTTATAAATTTTTTATAATTGACTCATTTATACATTTTTATGAGGAGCAATAACTTTGTCAATGAGAAATTGGCGAATGAAATACTATGATTGCTTTTCATATCTCCTTCTATTATATTGCGTTGCTCACTTTGTAAAAAATGTCCTTTTATAAATTTTGTATAATATATCTATTATTATAGGCTAAGACATTATAATAAACGATTTTAAAAGACGAATTTATAACGCTGAAAAAATGTGTTAAATAAAAGTGAATTTTGCAGTGTTATTTGTAAGAAATAAAACATGCTAGATCAATTTTGACAACAGTTTTGATTTGCAGTACCAAACGGCACAAAGTTCACTGACTTAGAAATTTACTGATCTTCGAACGATTAATGAGGCATATGTAGCCACCTATAAAAAGCTTCATCAAGCTGAAAAAGCACCAACTGAATCTACAGCTAATCCCACCAGAGATTCAGAGAAGCTGAGCAATGGGATACCACAGTTATCGCAGACTTTCTTCGCACTTCGAATCCAGATTTTGTCTCGGTGCTAAGAAATGATTGGGATATCAATAAAGGTGGAGTATATACGCAACGAATCTAAGCTAAAAAAAGCTCGTTGCTTTAGCAACAAGCAGTCTTGGGAAACTAAATATCCCTGAATTCCTTTTTTGTTTCGTCACATGAAATGGCTTACCTCCTATACTATTCGGTGTCATTTACAGGCCGGCGATAAGATTCTTTCCAAAAAACGCCAATCTTAATAGGGTATGTAAATTCGGATATGTTGTCTGTAACGGATGTTGACGATTAGGTATTTGTCAGATGAGCTACCCCTACAGTTAATTGACCATAGATTGGTTTATCGTAGTAAGATATAACACAAATGGGTTGATATTAACCTATTATAGTGGTATGGATAGCAATGATGTGATTACTAACTATAAAAACATATGGCTGCTCAGTTTCGACAAGCAGGCGGTAATCGATGTAATAATCAATATTTTCTCTCCAGGTCTTATAGAAAATTTTAATTCCTAAAAAGATTATAGTAGCATTTATCCACAAGCGCTTGTGGACTTATTAATGCGCTGTGACTGGGTAGCTATCCCAGATGCTCTGGATAATACACAATTGTTGGGAAGGAAATGCGAAAACATAGCCTCTTGCCGAGGAGAGAGAAAATGAGCTCCATGGGTTCATTTTACTGGGGTGCCCATTTATCCTAATGAAAATATAGAAAATATAATGGACGCTATAATTGAAACAAGTATGACCCGCTTCAACTTTTATCAGATATATTTCAATAATATAGTCCTTAAAATATCACACTTTTCCTTGCAAACAAAAGGAGTAGATACCCCACAAATTGATTGCAAAAGCTTTTTCGATGACAGATGGTTACTTCGTGCCTATATTAACTCCTTCGTACAAAGCATTTTTTCGGCCGTCTCGAAATAAGACAGCTCATTGTTCTGATAAAGAGCAACACACCATCCGCCCCTCGAACTTTTATTTGACATCACTGCTCTATATCATATCAAAGGTGCTGAAAAAGCTTACCCAGGACCAAATTGTAGAGTATTTAAATAAAAATAATACACACAGAATTCACTACTGAAATTGACAGACAATTCGCGAATGGCAATTGATAAGACAAAGGTAACTGCATTATTATTAATTGATTTTAGCAAAGCGTTTCACACCATTCACCTTTCAAATTACTGTTTAAGCTTTGCGAAATAAGTTTCTTTAGGGTGGCTCTCTTCTGGATTACATCTTATTTATAGGAGCAATCCCAATATCTTTCAGGAATTGTAAATCCAGCTGGCTAGAAACAAAGTTGAGTGTTTCATAAGGTTTGCTTTGAAACCCTTACTATTTTATTTATATATCAATAATTTGCAGCGTGTACCACAACGACGAGACATACACATTTTTTATGCTAATGTGCTAGTAACATGCAGATTGCTACAGATTACTACAGATTACTACAGATACTGCATATTACTACAGATGACTTAAGAAAGAATATTGTGAGGCTATCCACAATGACAGAGATAGTACCCGAGTGGGCGATGCGCTCTGGCCTGTGTTTCAATGTCAACAAAATGAGGGCAATTATTTGTCGCTCCCAAAGAATCATCCAGACCATTAAAAGTATGGGAATATCAGACTTTGAACTGTGGGATGGAGTCTTCATTGCCTTCAAAAATAATATAGAAGTGTTTCGCTGCAATATTCAATGTACATTTCTATAATATTACATCGAAATATAACAGTGGCTCAGCAGGAATATTGCAAGACATATTTTATTGCAAATTTTGCCACGATTTGAAGAAAAATTCAGAAAAATTATTGAAATTTTTCGCTGAAATTTTTAATGTAGACTTGTAACACTATGAATAATCGCGTAGTGGAATAATCATACTTGATTACTCCCACGAGCCATACACTGGACTTATACCCAAGCACCGTATTACTAATTATTTTTAAAGGAAAGGTGCGGGAGACTCATTCGCTCCACTGTAAAGGTAACGATGGGCCTCGTAACGAAGTTGGCGAGCTGGGTGATACCTCGAGAGGAAGGGAATGACGGACACATGCAAAAATGACTATTGATGACCTTCAAACATATTTATTAACTGTTAATATTTACAGAGTTAGAAAGAGGCGACGCGGATTCACGCGTCGCTCCGTACAGTCGCGTGTCTTTGCTTGTGCGGAAGAAAGCATGTGGGCACGGTACAAAAACAGTTTTGAGGGCAACCAAAGGGTGGACTTCGCCTTTATTGCCGAGCTGACCTGAAGAAGGCTGCTGGCTGAACCGATATTGAGGCGGCTGGCACGTCGATAGCAGACTGAACTGAAGTCTTCGTGCCTTGGATAACAATCTCACCTCGCCACTCCATGCCTAGTGTCGTCTCTGTTCCTGGACCTTGCTGCTCTACAACGGGCGATTCAAGCAATTTGTCTCTCTCTACTCTAGCGCGCGTGCTCTCGACGGTCACCGTCAATACTCTCCGATTGAATGCTCAAACCATAACGCTCTCTCCCCGTCGCACGTGTACCGGCTCGAGCAAGGCCGGCGATTTCACTCTCGCGAGTGGATTGCTACGGTTCACTCGCGCTCATTCTTTCATCTTATGCGACGTATCTTTTCTTATTTCTTCTTACTGTTGTCGCTCTCGCTCCCAATTGGCTCCCACCAACAATGCCAGCTACAGGTATTGGTTCTGAAATAAAGCGTTGTGAGTATCAATAAGAGTTCTTATAATAGTATCACGTTCGCCATGATAACAGCGAAGGAATGAGTCGCAGGAGAGAGAGAGAGCGAGCTAGACAGGGCCGGCCATCTCGGCCAGGGCCCCATCATAAACTCTAACATTATTACATAGAAATATAACGGAGACTCAGTAGCTATATGGAAAAACACATTTCACGTACACATTTGAAAATGATTCGATTGAAAATTCAGAAATGTTATTGAAGTTTTTCGCTGAAATATTAATATAAACTTTGAAAATATAACATAGAAATATAACAGGCATTCTACAGATATATGGCAAGACATATTTCACGTAAAATTTTGGCAAGGATTCGGACAATATTTTAAAAATGTGTTTGAAACGTTTTGCTCAAATATTATTGTAATCAGTGAATATTTTGCAGAGAAATATCACGGTGACTCCGCAAAAGTATTGCAAGACATATTTCTCATATAATTATGGGTACGATTCGTTTAAAATTTCTGAAAGATTAATAAAATATTTCGCTGAAATATTTAATGTAGACTGAAAATACTATATAGAATGAAATCGTCGCCACTTGTTATCAACGCGTTCGCGATTCAGCAGCACTAGATGTGCTAGACCGAATGATTAGGAGAGAGAGGGCGCGCACGAAGAATTTAAGTAGGCGAAAGTGCGTGAAGAAGTAACGTTTTAGTCGGCAACCTGTGCATGATTTTCATCAGTTGTGCACGCTGTGAGTGTGAGGTGAAATTCGGCTTTATTCGCTGAAGGAGCGATTAGTATTGTGACTGCGAGTGAGAAAGTATCTCGCCTAGGAGACTTCGACCAATACATCAGCAGCAGCGGCAACAGTAGACAAAATCTCACTGGAGCAACGGTGAAGGAAGGTCAATCAAAATAACAGGCAAATCAGCTCGACAAATTCGGTTACAGCTAATCACCGAAACTGCTACTAGGATGTACCGTTAACCGTTATAAAGTGTTATACCGTTAACAAATTCGGGGCTAGCGTTTAAATTACGCATTGTAGTTTTCTTTCTCTCTCTCTCTCTCTCCCCGGAAAAATTGTCATGCCACACGCGAGCGTTAGTCTCTCAGCCTAAATTGAGATTGTAATCGGTTAACAGAATTAAAATGATTTTAGTGGTAAACTCGCCGTTCTTTGTTCTTTCGTTTCTTTTATCGCCAACAATCTAGTTTCCCGGAAATATTCAAATCGATCTGATCTAGGGGATTGTAGGAGGTAAATATTAATCTCCACATACAATACCAAAGACTAACATCAACAATCAGGTGACATAATGTAAGTTTAATCTAGGGAGCAGTGTGAAGTTAGATCGAAGTAATAGAATTAAAGGCAAACACATGTACACATGTACATACTTAACAGAGCGGCGGTTAGCTCTGCATCGAGAGACTTTGCACACATATGTACTCATTTTGCAACTAATATACCCCTCTGCTATAAAAATATAACGGAGACTTCTCAGAAATATGGTAATACATATTTCACTATAAATTTTGGCAAGGATTCGTATACAAATTATGAAATAATATTGAAATGTTTTGCTGAAATATTAAATCTAGACTTTCAAATATTGCATAGAAATATAACGGAAATTCTACAGAAATATGGCAAGATATATTTCACGTGCATATTTGGCAACGATTTGTATAAAAATTCTGACATGTTATTAAAACTTTTCACTGAATTATTTAATGTAGTCTTTGGAAATATAACGGAAAATAAGCTATGATGGTTCTGGAACACTTATTGCGCCATAAAGCGCAATTTTTATATTCCAGAACCGCCATAGCTTTTTAACGGCGGGGGTAGGAGGATAAAAAAAACAATGTTATTAATTAAAAATTTACTTAAATATCTAATACTTTAATAAAATAATACAAAATCTTTAAAAAAAATAACAACGAAAAACTAAACACTAAATTTAAATTAAAAAGAACACAAAAAACACATAAAAAACACAAAAAGAACACAAAAAAGAATACAAAAAAGAACGTAAAATGAACGGCTAATACAACATATATTAAAATAGTAATAAAAAAACTACCACCACCACGAGGGTTTGGCACTCACCGTTTGATGGTGGTCATATTCGTGAGAGGCCTTCGTGGTAGTGGTTTCGGTGCCATCTTCCTTGCAGGTCAACAGCAGCAACAGTATAACGAGGAGAGAGGTTTTCTCCCTCATACTTGGCAGGACTAAGATAAGGGAGAAAGCCTATTTTTGGGTCGTTCACCCAACTCATCCTCCTTCGGCTGGTGCTGCTGAGATGCTTCGTCGATGATGGTTGCAGCAGGAAGAGGTCTCTTGAAGTGCTCCTCATCTTCAACGATTTTTCGATCGTTGGAGAGAGGAGCGTGAATCGGTGGGACACTGCTTACGTACGTGTCCTATCGAATTCTCCTTTTCAGGAGCCTCTCCTTGCTCTACGTGGCGAGTAGTTCAGCCCTGTGTACTATAGCGATTTTGTTGTAGTGCGCAATATCCTCCTCCCGGGACCGCACCAACTTCCTCAACACGTTATTTAAATGCAACGTGCAGCGGAAATTCTAGCGTACATGTTCCTCCTGCAAACAAAAGAAACAAATAAATTAATAAATTAATAATTAAAAAAAAATGTTAAACGAATAAAAAGAAACTACTTTATTGTTCTACCAATTGCTGTTTTTCAGCCGCTTTTGCTTCTCTACCTCTAAATTTATTAATACCCCTTGTATTACCGAGAATTCACAGTATGTGAATCGACAATTCAGCCATATACATTGTAGCATAGAAGACTTAATTTTTTGATTCACATACTGTGGATCGAAAATTATTTTGAAATTTACGAAGCAAAATAGTTTCTATAATTTTATAATAAAAATATTATAAACAACTATTAGTTTGATATTAAATAAGTTAAATAAATAATTGTAATTATATATGTAAATATATTTGATAGGTGACAATTCGCGCAAGGCGAATTTGCCCCGTATGTAGGCCTTTTTAACAGCCGAACGGCCTTAGACTCGGGCGGCAGTCAGGTTTTCGGGTACCCCGGCCCGTTCGCGCGTCAATAATGAAATCCCTATTAATCCTAATCCGGCACTCGATATCGCGATCGTAAAATATTTAATCGGACGTTTATAACAATTTTCGCTTGTTTATTGAAAAAGAAAAATGTAATAGAGTTTTTCTTTAATATGACGGGGAAGCATATAAATACACTTATAGTCGTTTATATTTATAATATTTATTCTAGTCGGTGTCACAACATAAATAAGTTAAGTAAAATAGAGAGAGAGATATATAGACGCGTAATCTTCACTTCGCGTTGTTTATTACGTTTTTTTTTGATTACATAAAAAGTGGTATTCACTTTGTGTTAATATTGTAAATACAAATTTGTCCGAAATACTGTTTGCTTCGTTATGTGAGCAATCGCTTTTCTTTGAATATAGTCAGATTAACTGGTCCGATATATTTTTTTATCCAATATTGTGACAACATACAATAAAATGATAATTCCCGTGATTTTTCATTTACACAAAATTATTAAAACGAATGTACTCGACACTTCTAATACTTAATTATAACTCAAACTCTTATAATCTCAAACTCTTATTATAGATTTAAATGCAGTAGCAAAAATGCAACCTTCTTAATTGAGCGCTCACTGCTAACTGAGGAATAGAATTTGCTCATTCTCACCGGTTGGCTATATATCTTTTTTTCCGTTTCATTCCTCACACTCCATCTCTCTCTAGTGCATTCGTTTTAATCGTTTCGCATTACTTAGACTAGGATGCTGAGTGCAGCATGCTGTCGCAGCATATCTCATCAGCTGTGCTCAGCGTCTTCCACTCGCTCCCGCCAAGACACGCACACGAGTGTGTGTGGGAGACTCCCAAAAGCGAGAGTCGAATCAAACATACGGTTGCACATAAAAAAAAAGAATAGTCCGTCACGTAACATCCCTCCCCCTTTAGAATCGTTGCCGTCCTCGGTAACGTTTTGGAAGGATCCAATTAGGGTAGTACAGGAAGAGAATAGAAAATAATAATATATATAATAATAATAAATAATAATAAATAATATTAATAAATAATAATGAATAATAATAATAAATAATAATAAATAATATTAATAAATAATAATGAATAATAATAATAAATAATAATAAATTATATTAATAAATAATAATGAATAATAATAATAAATAATAATAAATAATATGAATAAATAATAATGAATAATAATAATAAATAATAATAAATATGGCCCTCTTCATTTATATATAAACAAAAAAAATAACGCAGAGATACAAAAGTTTATGGTTTTGGTCTTGCTCTTCATCTGCGCAACGCAAGTTGGCGGGTATCTTGTCCAGCTGTTAAGTCTAACCCCTCTAAGTCTTGTAGACAGAAAGTTTGATCTTGTAGTAGTAAATCCTGGTCTTTCGGTTCGATTGAGGGATTTTGTAAAAATAATATCAACTTTTTTATGCTATCAAAGGGGGACCCGTTGTAATCATAGTTACCTAGGTTACATTCTTTTAAATGCTGGTCCCAATCGGAGAGATATACAGCTCTTCCACAGAACCAATGAGTTTTTAGTACATTTCTATTCTGATATTGACAAATGATTTTGTGTGCTTCCAATTCGGTTTTAGTTACGTAGTACTTGCAAGCACTGTGATAAATATATATAGATTTATTCAGAAGTTTTGCTGCTACATGCCGAGGTGGCGAATGTTTCGCCTTGTAACGTTTATCCAAGTTAGATAGTGCCGACGTGACACTCCAACTAATTATATATTTAATCACTCCCATAGGTCCACAAGAGCCTTGCCATGTTTTTATATAGTCTATCGGTCCAAACCGTACGAAGTCATCATGGACTCGCTGCCCTGGCCATAGTTTATTGGTGCGGTATAAGAAAGTGTAAGCGTCGATCGGCATCATCTTCCCTTGTATGGGCCGATATAGTTGGTTGTCGCGTCAATTTAACCGGGTCTATTTTCTCCTTCTTTTCGTCTTCCATAGAAGAGTCGTCTGTACTACGAAGAGACCAAACTCCTACGGTGCACGAGAAGAATTTCAGGACCGCAGCAAGGTAATCATCTTCATGAAGAAATTCTATTATCATTTCTCCTTGCTGTAGGAAAAGTGGAGATAATATTGTTGTAGTAGACCGTATGGTCCCCACAGTACTAAATAATTTAAGGACCGCAGCCTCTTGTCGAGGATCATCATATTTGACACGCAGTGCAGTAGAACAATCATTTACTGGTCCAACAGCTCGGAGGCGGATGCCGTTAATTTTTTCCATCCTAACGTAAAATATGGTCCAGTTAGTGCCATGGTCGAGAGAAACAAAGGTACATAGATTTGAGGCTAGACATAGACAAGAGTGAAAAAATAGGTCAAAGATTAATGAGTTTTGGGTCCGCTAAGTAAAATAATAATAAATACGATTAAAAGGTTCAATAATTTTTTTTATCCTATAACTTATAAATTATACGGCTGACTCCTAAATATCTTCTATCTTCAGGGTCAATTCCTGTTACCACATCTTCTGTTAGGTCAATTCGTCGGGTTTTTCGTAAAGTTGCCCGTGGATTAGGAATAGGATCCAGTAATTTAATTTCCGTGAGCGTAACAAGGTCTGTAAAAGGTCCATTTTTGTATATTTTTATACCAGGTCGGTTTGTTTTGGTAGAATTCATATTATGTACTTTTCTCACTTCTGATTAAGGGTATTGTTTTTTCATTTTTCCTTCCCTGAGTTTATTTTGGTGCTGCCACCTGCAGGTAGTATCATGATCTTCATAGATTGATGCATCTATCCATTCGTCTCAAAGCCAGTGGTGTATTGTTTCATTACTTTGGTCCCATCTTCTTTTCCGTATCTCAGCATATCTAGCGCCGTAGATAGGAACGCATTCCTTTAAGGCTGTTGTTGCATCAGCAGGTTTGTAATACTGAGCATATCCTAGAGCAAGGATAACTTTGTTATCTCGCACCCCTTTATGATACAATAAGGGTCCGAATTGTACGAAGTATTGGAAAAATGATATTTCCCTATAACTCTCATCGATTGTCCAGGGAAGTCGACAAAATAGTCGGATTTTCTCCGTGGGTCTAGAATCGTTTGGTCGTAGCGGTTTCGGTTGTCCAATACGGGCACGATTCATCGCGCTTAAGTTCCAATTTTTTATTTTTTTTTGCTTCAACTGCATATTTAATCTTAGTAAATTTGCAGAGAATAATTCTTGTACTGTTATTCGTGAGATTTTGTAGTGAATGGAACTCCTCTATGGCTCCGATATTCTCTAATCAAAAGTTCGCTCAGCGACTTATGTTTTAAATATCGTGTCTTGATGCAAGTCGGATCTATATCAAATGCTCGGATACATCACTCATGATGATATTGAGTACTGAAACAAATGATCAATAATTTATTGATTAATTTTTATACAGACTCCACTATCTGGATTTGTAAACCCGAAGAATTTTCAGATCTTATCAACAGATTAGGTATAGTCGCGGAGGGTTTTCGGTTTCAATGAGGTTTTCGGTTTGAATTTGTTTCTTAGATTGTTCTTCGGACATCCAGGTATGCGTTTGCTTATTCGTGGTCAGTCCGAAGCTACGAAGAATTGATCTGCGTCGAGGATCCGGCGAATCGTGTCGAGATGACCTCGGTGTATGCATGTGAGGTGATTCATGTACTATAGTATTATTTAACGCTTTTGTACGTACGATACAACATTTATAAATTATACTGATAATTATTATGATTAGGATATTAATACCAAATCCTCCATAAATTAGTCCTGATTGCGATGTTGCGATTTTTTTATGATTTCTTATCATTTCCGTCCTTTCTATAATATCGCTTAATGTTTTTTCTTGGCTGGTCCAGATTTCAGCTTGTGGAGTCCATTCTTCTAATTTAATATCTGTTTCGGATAAGTAGGTCAGTGTCGGGTAGAGATTTGTTAGGTTCAGAGTTAAGTTTGGTTGGTATAGGTAAACATTTGTATTGTCTTTGTTCATTTCCGTAGACAAAGTCGCATCCTTGGTATAACCGTTGCACCCCGGGGCAATTCTTAGTATTCCTACCCCTTATATGTGGATTTTTTGATCCACTTGATTTGGCCAGACCATTCGAACTACTTCTTGTCTGTAAGCTGAGAATATCCATTACCCATCCGTTGATATATAGTCCCAACTAGTTATTCGTTGTATTCTTAGTATTATGTCACAATGGTATAATTCATGACTGAATGGTTGTAATAGCAGTCCTAATTCACATTTTATATTTAAATTAGCGTCTAAGATAGGTCCTCCTACCGGACATATAAAAGTATAGTGTATTCGCACACAACTTTGTAATGAGTGGTGGTCCATCTGTATATACTGTTTTTAATCCGAACTTAATGCCAAGTACGGGTATCTGTGTCTAATATATGCTGATTTTTCAGTTGAACTTGATAATTGTGATATCAATATTGAGTGCAGACGGTATAGGTTATAGTAATTTCTGTCAACTAGAGGTAAATGAATGACAATGTTTGTCTTCCTTTCTCGCTGGATTGCATCAATGTTGGAAATTTTAATAATTTCCGCGATTCTGAGGTGTTCGGTCGGAATTGGGAAATCAAAGTCCATTACCATGAATTTTAAATCATTCGCTATCTGGTGCAACATTTTAGGGTCTATAAGGTCCGGATGTATTTTGCCCCTTTTTAACGCATGAATAATTTCAAAAAGTTTTTCCGAACTTTCGATATAATGATGTAATTTTGCCTCTAGCATTCTTCTAAGTGATTGTACTGAAATCATGTATTCCAGTCGCGCATTCTCATTTTCTAATTTCTTGAATTTTTGTCGTATTTGGAGGTTTCAATTGTAAATTCTGTCCCCGTGAACGTCCATCATTTTATAAATTTATCCATTTCTGTGGTGATTATATGGGTCCTATTATTGAAAAGTTTAACGATGTCTTTTTGGTCTGCATATAATTGATTTATGTTGGCTTCTTTTTTAAAAACTATTCTACTCTAAACTATGACTCAGCCTTCCTATGCCTCCAAAAGGTACTAGTCTTTTTGCCCTGATATTTTTAGGTCATTGGACATCAGGTGGTTGAATATGTCCCATGTTCTCAATAGCTCCTTTAATCTTCGTTTGTGTTTCTTCAAGAGAGATTTCTTCAGGTCAATGTGATCCTTGCCAATTATATTACTGCAAGTTTCCTCATTGAGATGCCCAGTACAATTCCGTACTAGCGAGCGTAGGTCAATTATAGCAGTGGCCTTCGCCAGAAATAAATTGAGGTCGATGGATATGTATACTTTCCATTCTGCCCTCTTTATTCTCATTGGATCTATTCTTTAGTACTAAATTCCTGGGTTGCTGTCTAGATTTTCTATAGAATAAGCTTGGAGGTCCATAATAGACGGGGCGAATACGGAGAGAAAGGAAAGTAAGATTAGATACATATTAAATGAAAAGAAGTATAATAAAATAAATAGTACCTGAAAGAACAGAACAAAGTAAATAGTGTAGACGAAGAATATAGAATATATAAGATATGTGAATAATTGAATTTATACAGTTACGCCTGAAGCTTAAGCTTATCCATATGCTTGCGTATTGTTTTTCCATTGGGTAATTCTAATAAAACGTTCTTATGTTTTAAAATTTGGACGATTTTTTGGGTTTTTTTTGTAATAACTATCGGCTTTTCCTACCCGAGTTGCGTTCAATACCCAAGCGTAATCGCCGACTTTCCCTTTAAAGGGTCTAGCGTGTTTGTCGTATTGGCCTTTAGATTTTTTCTTTTTACAAATTTGATTCTCACCTGCTGCTATCTTTAGCTCTGTCAAGCGTAAGACTAGATCGCGTAGGTATTGGTTTTAAATCCCTAATTTTTCCTCCCTAGGGATTCTCATAGGGAAACGAGCGATTCGTCCATAAACAAGCTCAAAGGAAGTGTAATCAGTTCCATTATGTATACTTGTATTATATGTAAAAACGGCAAAGGGGGTTAACCGGTCCCAGTCGTCGAATCGCTCCAAATATATTTGTAAGAAACCGATTACGGGTGCATGGCTTCTCTCGAGAGAGCCATTAGTCTGAGGTCTATATCCGGAAGTCGTTAAATGATGAATTTTTAACAAGTGTAATAGTGATTTTACAATCTCTACTGGTGTTTTCGAAAAGTGTAATTGTACAGGGCTCTTGTTACTAAGATCTGATTCTTCGGGTATGCCGTCAAGCCCTTCGAATCTTACCTCGTAAGTCGAGATCCTTTAACCATGGGAGTACTTCTGTCTCCCAGTATTCCTGTTTTAATAGTTGGGGTTACCGATATCTCTCGATATCGTGGCTGCCTTAAAGTTTCTTCAACTTCCTTAATTCTTTCAGGAATTTCTCCTTTAGTTGTATCTGAGAGACGTTCATTTTCATCTTCGTCCAGACAGTCTATTTCCGAGTCACTGTCATGTTCTAGATGGGTTTCCATTAATTTTTGCGAATCTTCTACTAACTTCGTTATTCTATTCACCATTACCTCATCAGAATCATTTATTTCCTAATATGGGTGAAGGTTCCATAGTGTCTCTTGTAGCTCTCACGGGGGCTCGTCCCCATCTGAGAAATGAGAAGGCATTACTATAGTTCGGTTGTCCTGCGCAAGACCCATGTCATCCCAATAGTACGACTCATTATCCAAACTCTTATGCCGTCACAAACTGGCTTCCAATTTTTCTGCCGATTTCCATACTTCATTTGCCGATAAACTAGTCTCTTGAGCCGGGGCTAGTTCCTCATATCTTTTAGTTGCACTTTCGTTTCCTATTAACTCATCATCTTCTCTAGAACTCCTACTAGTTTGAGGTTCACTAACTTCTAGCTCCATTCGTTTAGTAGATTCCGATTTATCACTCTGAACTTCATCACTTTAGTTCTCTCCTGGTTCCGTTTCTGTCCCTTTTCTTAGCCCACTACGTTGCGGATCATCTATTGGAGCTCTGCCAACTGTACTGTCTTGAACGTTTTTCGGATCTTTATACTACATTCTAGTTAAGGATAATAAGGATCGCCAAGAGGTACATGCCCATTTCATGCCAATCTCGCTATCGGAGTCCGAAACACTGGTACTACTGCTTTCCCTCTCCAGTCGATCTGAAATGTCTTGCACTCGTTTGTCTCGACCATTCGGCATATATTACCCAAAAGACAAATCTTTAACAAACTTGTTGCTATGAACCTCCTTCACGGCAACTTCGATAGCAGATTCATCAGTCGACGTTACTCCTTTCTGCTTTGTAACTTTACGCGGGGTTTCAGTGTCCAATTCACCAGTTTTTAATCTGGAATCATCTGTTGCAGCGTCCGATGTAGTCTTTCGTAACGCCTTTAGTCGTTCGGATAAGGGTTTATCCTTGTCCAATTTGGTCCTTTTTTCAACTTCTAATTTGAGTTTAGAAGTGCCGGGTCTGGGTTCATTTGGTAGTCGGAGAGTTTTGTCTGTAGTTTTCACAGACTTCTTGCTTCGGGTTCTTTCAGAAAGGTACTATGATCTAAATCTAACATTCGAGATCGTATAAGCCCTCTTACGCTTACTAGTTGATTCCCGTTCTCTTACCGTCTGTTTTTCATCCGTTTGCTTTCCTCCAGTTTTATGTCTTAACATCATTACATGAATTTTTGAAATATTTTCATTCAGCTCTTTCTCTTTTTGAAGCTTTTCGCAAGCCTCTTGCAGTTATATGCTTGGTCCTTCTTCGTTAAATCACTAAGGGGTTTGGTTATCTTCAAGTAGTCTTGAATAAAGCGTCCGTTAAATCCGGAGAGTCCAAGAAAAGAGATGTCACTTTTTACTCCATTGGGCGTCAGAAATTTCTTTACGGCCTCAACCAATTTAAGGACTGGCTCGACTCCTCGAGCACTGACAATGTGTTCCAAGAATTTTACCTCTCGACGTAGGAAATTTACTTTGTCCGGTTATAAGACTAACCTTGTGTTAGAAAGTCTTTTGAATAATTTTCCTACCTTAACTTCATGATCGTGTAAATTCTTAGCGTAATCTATCACGTCATCCAGATACACTAACATTTCTACATTTAATGGTCCTCGCAGCAATGCATTCGTCATTCGTTGAAAGGTCACTGGCGCATTCATTAGTCCTTCCGGCATTCTGATATAATGAAAGTGTCCATCAGAGATCGAGAATGCCGTCTTCTCCCTGTTCCAACTCTTAAGGGAATTTGTTGAAATCCACTAATTAAATCAACTGATCTAGAATATCAGCAATATTGGGTAAAGGGTAGGCATCACCAATGGTCTTTTTATTTAATTCCTTAAAGTCAATAATCATCCTCTATCTCGGTGTGCCATCACTCGCCGGGCTTTTAGGAACCATCCAGAGCGGTGAATTATAGGGTGAGTTAGACTCTTCGATTATTCCTTCTCTTAGACGTTTCTTGATTTGGTCCGATATAAATTTCTGATGTATGGCCTATATTGCTTGGTATTGACTGGTACTCTATTCTCCAAGTTTATTTCGTGTTCTATTAAATTAGTAAACGGTAAGGGTTTTTCAGTAAGTAGGAACACAATTGGATATTTCTTCAATAAACGTTTAACAGTCTTGAGTTCATGCGAGCTAAGGTGTCCTGTTCTAATCAATTGCAACAACTGATCGCCTCGTTTCTTGAATTGATCCATAGTCTGTGATCCCTGAAGGCTACCTTTCTGGTCTGAATTCGTGTCACTAAAGAATTCCGATTTATAATATTCAAATGGAATAATTTCCTTCGGGTTCACTTCTATCGTTACTTCCCTCTCATCATGGGTGTTAATAGCCATAATCTTACAGGTCTCATGATCATTAATGATTATGCCTCCCCCAAGGAAGACTTTATCGTTGGCCACGTTTATTCTAGGTAAATACCCTTCCGTGAGCGTACTCTTCACCAGGTTAATCTGTATAACTTGACGAGTCCTCGGCGCTAATGTGTATCTTACTGTGTCAACCGGCAGTCCTTTTCCGCTATTTGTAGTCTTATTACTCGCATTTCTTTCACAAGCAAGTTGTTCTATTCCTCGATCTAGGTCCGTTACAGTTTCAGTATCTGATACATCATCCTCATGAGCTCTGATACTCATAGTCTGTATCAGATCATCTTGTAATCGGTCAATGGGGACATCATTCGGTAAAAATGGTACCGGGTTCATTACATCGCTATTTACCATTAGGCTTCTATGATAATATGAAATTACAGCGTTGGTATCAATTAGGTAATCTCTGCCTAAAATTCCGTCCTCTTCAATAGGAAAATTGTTCCATACTATGTGGAATTTCGCGGGTTTTCCATTAATAGTTAATATCGCCGTACCTATGGTCGGAACGGTGTGTGCCGTAATACTATTCAAGGTAGTAACCTCCCTCGAATCAAACCTCGTAGTCCAATTTATTGCACTAAACTTAATTAGGTTCATAGCTGATCCGTTATCAACCATAAACACGGTCCATTTTTTGCTGGTCTCTGGTATACAAAACCTTATCATCGTTGGCGCATAGATTTGATGATTTCCTGCACCAAGTCATCCCCCAGGGTTTCGGGCTGCTTAATATCTACTAGATCTCCAATTTCCTTTGGCAGTCCGTCTATAAAGGTCATTATGGTTGAATTTCGCATCGGAGTCATCATTGCCTTGGTGAAGTTTTCTCCGTGCTCTTCCTTCAGCTCATTCTGCGCGCAGAAGCAGAATGTTGATTCTGTCATGGAAATCATCCACCGAGTCCCCTTGCTTCATGCGTATACTATGAATTTAAGAATCATAGTACGCAAATTCCTTGCAGGGTGCGAACCACTCTTTCAAAATCTTGATTAAATCATTGACTACCTTAATAAATTTTCCATAAATGCAGTCGCGTGCGGGTCCTCGTAATTTAGCAATTATTAACCGAACAAAATTTTTTGCTGTTCGTCTGATATCAATGCTCTTCCGTTACGAATATCCTGGATGAAGTCCTTAAGCGGGAAATTTTTTCCATCAAATTCTGTAATTCCTTGCACTATATTTTGTAGGGTGAAGCTGGCCGACATACTAGTCAATAACTGTAAGGTGGCCAACACCATTTCGCTTATAGTCCTGTGTATGCTTGTATCTCGCTTTCTTTTTCATATAAGGTCTCACTAAATTTTCCCCGCAGCGCTTTACGAATTATATATGGCCCAGGGTCCTCCTTTTTTTTAGATAATAAATAAATAAGGATGATAATACAGAAATTTTCCGCTTTCTATATAAATAAAGAAAATAGTAATAATAATTCCTAACAAGATTTTAATTTATTAAGCTAAATTCCTTTAATAATTATTAACAAAATACCAATTATTTTTAATAATATATACCTATCGTTTAATAATAAAAATAATAAAAATAATTAAGGGAAATTTTAATAACAGGATTGTACAGTATAATGCCAAGTATTAATCCTTTATTACAACAGAATAAAAAAAATAGTTAGTTTATTTATTTACAACTTATATGTTACATTTGGCTTACATTTCTTAAATTTCTATTTGTGCCTCGTATCCAGTTTGTGTAGTTGATTATGTATGTGTTTTGTGTGTGTGAGTGCGCGCGTGCGTGTGTGTGTGTGTATGTGTTGTGTAAATATGTGCCTTTGTAGGTGTGTCTGCAACTCTTGTGTCCCTGTCTTTTGCGCCTGCCTGTTCCTCTTTTCTTCTCATTTTTCTTCTGATTAATCATCTCTTCCTCTTTCTCTCTCCAAGATCTGCCATTTCCGGTCATCTGTTTTCTTTTCAGCTTTTTCTTTATTACTTTCTTTTGCCTTTTCACCTTTGCCTTTCCTTTGCTTTTGCTTTCCTTCTTGCTAATCATTTCATCTATCTTTCTTCTTGTTAAGGCTTTGACACCTTTTTCTTGTTTTGCTATTGCTCCCTCTGCCTTTCCTTTCCTCAACTTCACTTATTTTTCCTTAGTATCTTATGATTTGCCTTCTAGTTTACCATTTTCTTTCTCTTCTTCGATTCTTCTTCTTTTCCATTTTGCTCCATCCTCCAATACCTGCTTCCTCTCGTTTGTGTAGTTGCTTTTAGTTGTGTCTTGTGTGTGTGTGTGCATGTGTATGTTTATATTTGCGCGTATGTTTGTGTTTTGTGTGTATGTGTGTGTATGTACGAGGTGTGTTCAAAAAGTAACGAGAATTTTTAAATTTCGCGGGTTTGGAGAGTCCGCTTGTATAAAATTTTTTTTTATTATGTTGGTATACATGCCCCTGAAGTACGATAAAATTTTCAGCAATATTCATTGCTTACTTTTTAAGTGGCAGCCGCTAACGTTAGACGTGTTTTTCGAGCTCGGCGATTTTCGTTTGTGAAAAAAAATGGATCAAAGAATTTGTATTAAATTTTGCGTAAAAAATGAAATAAAGTGTAGTAAAGTTTGTCAAATGTTAACAAAGGCATATAGTGAGTCTGCTATGAGTAAAGCAAGGATTTATGAGTGGTATAAGCGTTTCCAAGATGGCCACGAAAACGTTGAAGATGACGAACGACCCGGACACCCAAGCACATCAACAACCGATGAAAACGTGAAAAAAGTGAAAGAAATGGTTATGAACGATCGCCGAATCACAATCAGAGAAGTCGCTGATGATGTTGGCATATCAGTTGGCTCATGCCATCAAATTTTTTCGATTGTTTTGGGTATGAAACGTGTGGCAGCAAAATTCGTTCCAAAATTGTTGAATTTCGAACAAAAACAGCGGCGAATGGAAGTTGCTCAGGAGTCGCTAAATAAAGTCAATAACGATGCAGAACTACTAAAACGTGTTATAACAGGTGACGAAACATGGGTTTACGGATATGATGTCGAAACTAAGGCTCAATCGTCCCAGTGGAGGCATTCTGGATCGCCAAGACCGAAAAAGGCTCGACAAGTACGGTCGAATGTGAAGGTTATGCTCACTGTGTTCTTCGATTTTAATGGCATAGTGCATTATGAATTCTTGCCACAAGGTCAAACAATCAATAAGCAGTACTACCTACAAGTTCAACGTCGTTTGCGTGAAGCAATCCGAAAAAAACGCCCGGATTTGTGGCAAAACAATTCATGGCTTTTGCACCACGATAATGCGCCTGCTCACACTTCATTGCTTGTTCGTGAATTTTTGGCCAAAAACGAAACTGTAACGATGCCTCAGCCTCCATATTCGCCAGATATGGCTCCATGTGACTTTTTTCTATTTCCAAAAATAAAGAGAACATTAAAAGGCCGTCGTTTTACAAGCATAGATGACATTAAAAGCGAATCGCTGAAAGAGCTAAAAGCTATTACAAAGATCGAGTTTCAAAAGTGTTTCGAGGATTGGAAAAAGCGTTGGCATAAGTGTATTGTATCCGAAGGGGACTACTTTGAAGGCGACAACATTAATGTAGATGAATAAATAAATATTTTTTTCATAAAACGAAAATTCTCGTTATTTTTTGAACACACCTCGTATGTGTGTGTAGATGTGTCTGCGAGTCTTGCTTCTCTGTCTTCTGTTTCCGTCTCTCCTTAGGGTCTTGTAGCTTCGTCTTCTTGCTTTTCTTTTTCTTTCTTCTCTTCATTTCTTCTTCTTTTCCATTTTATCTCCATCATCCACGCTATCTTTTCTTTGCTTCCTATTATTATTTTTTCCCATTCTTCCCCTTCCTTTCTGGTTTTTTCACATTTTTCTACCATGTGCTTCCAATTTTCTTCCTCTTTCATACACATTCTGCATCTCTTATTTTCTTCTTTTTCCCAATACCTGCTTCCTCTCGTTTCATTACCTAACCTAAACCTTTCCCTTATTTGCGGCCGAGCAAATAAGGGCACTCGGCTTTTTCCCTTGAAATGCTTTATCCACTCTGCTTTTCCTATATTTTCGTCTAATCCAATTCTTTTCTTCCTATTGCCATTCACTTTATCCCAGAATTTTCTTCACGTCTTATCTGTTCTTATTTCTTCTGCCACTCTTTTCCTTCATCTTCTTTTACTTTTCTTATTTCCTCTCTGTATTCTTTCTTTGCTTCTAAGTATTTGCCTCTGTCTCCTTCCCCTTTTCTTACCTTATTTAACTCTGCCATGACCCTATCCCTTTTTGCCTTACATTCTTTTCTCCACCATCTTCTTTTTTACAACTGCGTTCTTCACTCTATTATTTATCTCTTTCCATTTTTCTGTTCCCTCTATTGCGTCTATCCATCTCTGATACTCCCTTATACCTTCTTCACTCCAGTCGTCCATCATTCTTTCTTCCTCTTCTTTTCTTTCTTCCGCTATTTTGTCTTCCAATTCCACCTCTATTGATAAGTGGTCCGACTTTACCCTCTCTTTTATTTAAACCCTTTTTATTGCCTCATCACCTTCCTCGTTACCTACTACATAATCTATCGTTGACATTCCTTCCGCTCCTATATACGTTATTTCTCCCTCTTCATCTCCTTCTTTTCTCCCATTCGTTATCACTAAGCCCCTTTCTCCTAGCCATTTTATCATTTCTTCTCCCTCTGCGTTTATCACTTTATCCTTGGCCTTAATTTCTTCTAGGTTTTCTTCTGTCTCCCATTCCCTTCCTTCGTTTCCTGTTCTTGCGTTGAAGTCTCCTCCTATAATTATTGTTTTTCCACTATTCCCCTCTATCTCTTCACTTAGGTATTCCTAGTTTTCCTTCTTCTCATGTTGCATATACACCTATGCTATCATGTATTCCCTCCCTCCGATCTTTATTTCTCCTACTATTACCTCACTTGTCCTTTCTTTCTTCCATTCTACCTTATTCATCCCTTTCCTCTCTCTTACCGCCATTATTCCTCCCGCTATGTCTCTCCCCCTTCTTCCTTCTCTTCTTGAGTCCCACCACTCTATGCTGTACCCTTTCAGTTGTTTCTCCACACCAGTTCTTGCCCCTTGCCTCTTCACCCAGGTTTCCGTTAGCCCTATTATGTCGAATTCCCTAACATATTCCCAGTCGTCTTCCTCCATGCTCCTCACCCCTGCCACGTTCCAGAATAGTATTTTTACTGCCTTTCTCCCTCTCTCTCTCTTCTCTTCTCTCTCTTTTATCCCTATTGTTTTCGAAACCCTTCCGCCCTCTTTACCTTTATTCCTTTACCATCCCTTATACCTTTACCATTCTTCTTCCTCTGATTTCACCCCGTTATGCCACATCTTTACCTCTTTACCTTTACTTCTTATTTCTTTCGCTTTCCTTCTTATTTCCTCTCTTATCTTTCTGTGCTTCCACGTCCAGTCCTAATCTATGTATATCTTTTTCTGTGCCAGATTCTTTTTCTTCTTCATAATTCCTTCTTTTTGTTCCCATGACGCGCATCTAATTTGCCACATGTTTTTTCTTCTTTCTCTCCGATCATCTCTCTCCGCTGTTCCTCCTATTCTTCTCAGACACTATCTCTCCTTTCATTTCTAATACCTCCCTTAACCAGACCTCTGCCTCTCCCTTCTTTTCCCATCTTAATTCACCCTCTAATTCTGCTACTATTATATTGTTTATCCTACTTTCCCTATCCATTTTTTCTCTCATGTGCTCTAATTCTTCCTTATTGCCTACTTCTGTTCCTCTTTGCTTCTTGTTTCCTCCTTCTATGCTTTCTTTTAGTTTCACGCAGTCCTCGTCCAACTGGTCCATCCTCTCTTCTCATTTTTCCTGCAGTTTCTTTTCTCTACGTTCCGCTTTTTCCCTTTCTTCTCTCGTCTCTTTCCTTCTTTCTTCTCTCTCTCTCTCTCTCTCTCTCTCTCTCTCTCTCTTGTTCTTTCCTCACTTTTCCTATTTCCTTCTCCCACCTTTCTTCTCTTCTTTTCCCCTCTGCCTCCATTCTTTCCATTTTTTCCATTATTTCTTTAAACATTTCTGTCCATTCTTTCCTTTCCTCCTCCCATACCTCTCTTAATTCTCTTATGTCTGTCCGTATCTTTTCCATTATTTCTTCTGCACCACTATTTTTTCCCGCTTCTCTTAACGTGTTGTCCAATCCTTCTCCCCCCTCCCCATCCATCTCGCTTCCCTCGCTCTCACTCTTGCATCTCTTTGCCTCTCTCATTTCTCTTCTATTATTCTCCCTCAGCCCCTCCCCGCTTTCTCTCCCCCTCACCACCATTACTCTTTTCTTCTTTTCCTCCTCTGAGCCTTTCTTATCCAACCTTCCACCTTTATCTCTTAATTTTTCTGTTGTCACAAATCTTTCCATCCTATCCCGTACGCCTTAATTCGACTCTCTATAACTATCCGTGATCCCACCTTTATTCCCTGTCTTACCTTTTCTGTCTCTGCCTTTACTTCTTACCGCCCCTCGTCTCTGCCTGCCTTTCCTGCTTTCTGATTTTCTTTCTTAACCTCAACTTTTATTTTTTTCTTTATTCCTTTCTCTCTGCTTTTTCCTGCTCTTCTCCAGGCCTCTCTCTCTCTTCTCCACTCCTCCTCCATCTCCACGCTCTTTTCACCTCTATTTCTCTCCTCAAACACTTTTCCTCTTTGACTTTATCACCAAAACTCGCGCTCACATCCAAGATACGTCCACACTCCCCTCGAGTGAAATCTAACCTCCTAAAAAAAAAAAATAATAAATTCGACTATTTCACAAAAGGAAATATTTCGCAAACGCGCAATCAAATTTCAAACGATCATACGTAAAAAAATACTCAAAAAGGAATTTTTCTAAGCCGCGTTTCAAATTTCAAATGTTTCTAAACAAAAGAATCCTGTTGCCAACACCACTCGGCCAAGTAAGCAGAAAATGTTGGACCGGAAGAAAGATGCACCCGGTCTTAGAAATAAAAGCTCTAATTACGCTTACGCGACCGTTGCAAAAAAAGAACGAAACTCCGCCGAATTCCTAAGAGCCCGATCGTGTGAGTAACAATAATAAAAAAACAATTTTCCACGTCTCCGGTGTGACTTTAGTCTGCTTAGAAATGAGCGCCTTATTCACCCGTTTCGCGTTTCATAGAGCACAGGAAAAACATTTTTTTTTTTACTCGCAATTATAATTAAGTATAAAGTATTCCAAATATTATACAAAATTAAGCTAAAATAATATATGATATATGAGAAAATAATATTAATACTAATGATAATGACGGTGGATTAATTAATAAGTATCCTAATTTTATGAAACTGAGTGCAGCATGCTGTCGCAACATACCTCAGCAGTTGTGTTCAGCGTCTTCCACTCACTCCCGCCAAGACGCGCAGACGAGTGTATGTGTGGGACTCTCGCAAGCGAGAGTCTAATCAAGCATACGGTTGTACAAAAAAAAAGAATAGTCCGCCACGTAACAATATTAAATTTTTTTTATTGTCTAGATATTGAAATTACATAAAATAACTGAATATAATGAATGTTTCTAATTTTATTATTATGTATGTGTCTGTATGTATGTGTATGCGTGCGTGCGTGTGTACACACGAGATAATCATATCTATGTCTAAGCAGAATAACGTGGAAAATTAAAGAAGTTAACCATAAATAAATATCAGAATTTATTTTCAGAAATGGAAAATCTAAAATAGCGGCTCGAATCGACTTAAAAATTCCATTAAAACAGAAAAATATTAAAATTCAGGGAAAGAGACGCAAACGAATATATTAATGATTAACTCATCAGCAAATGTTTGTTTTTCTTTTATATGCTCATTTTGATTTCATAAAATCATCATGGCGGATCTAAGGTAGTGCCTTAAACTCAAAAATCTTTGTTAATATAGTAAATCAAGACTGCGACTTTAGATTTCGACATTTTTACTTCTTATATTTAACACAAAAGTTGAAATACTACATTTTAGATATAGATTTTCATAAAAATTCTAAATGGCAGGTCCAATAATGTCACAGGCCCATAAAAAAAACAAAAGTGTCTGTGCAATTGACCAGACCTATATATTCTTATGTATTTTTCGACGCTGAATCCGAATTTGCAATAAAAAAAGTAGGGTCCAGCTGCTTTTTTATGGGATTTTGCTCGAAAAACCTCATTTTTTATGGTTTGTTCATGGTTTTTTTTAAATAAAAAAGAAATAAAGAAAAATTTTATTTTTTTGACTTCAGAGTCGAATTCTACGGGAAAAAATACTTCGAAAACCATGTTTTGAATTTTTTTTTTTTATAGAAATTTCAACCCACCATACGGCGATGAAAAGGCAGAAAATCACGAAACGTGAAAATTTGCTTCAAATTTAATTAAAATGACACTAAAATCAAGTTTTACGATTGTAAACCAATTTATAAACATTGGAAATACTTTACTGGGGGGTTTTGAAGTCGCTGATCAATCGTTTTTAGCTTTTGTTAGCGTGATGAACTTGAACTTTGCAATCATTACATACTCTCTGCAATTTGGATATTTAAATGAAACTATCTAAAGCTTATAAGTTATGTTGCTACTCAATAGTAGTACTATCAAAAACCTGTTGCTACGAAGACGTTGGCCACGATGATAATTGTCCTAAAAATGGGATGTGTAGAATGATTCGTCGGTCCAACTCTTCGTAGTAACGAAACTAGCGAAGGCGCGCTGTCTTGCAGGGGAGCGCTAAGATGTGAGAATGATGCCGTAGTGTGTCTGACGACGAGTTGACATTGTCCCCGTCAAAGTTAGAAAGCTCTCATACTTAGGCCTGGGGAGGTATGAGAGTTATCACCCCCAGGATGGCTGACTCACCTGCGATCGGGACAGGATTCTAAGCGTGTGGGTTTTAGATATAATTTGTGGCACATCACAATTCCTCATCTTCATTTAACTCCGCTGGAACTTCTGGTAGCAGATGCAATCATGAATTCAATGGTAATCCTGATAACTTTTGTTATGTATGTGCAAAATTTGTTGGGTCGAAAAACAAAAGAAAAATAACAGAAACAATAAATGATTTGTATAAATTATGTTTTGACATTGAGATTTCACAGCAAGAGAAAAGCTGAGTACCACAATTTGTCTGTAACTCGTGTCATATAATGATGAGTCGAGTTACTAAAAATCAGGACAAGACGTCCCTGAAATTCATTGCACCAACAAAATGGAAAGAACCGGAAAATGAAAACGATTGCTACTTTTGTACAACAAAAGTAGGGGGTATAGCTTATATAAAGAAAAAAGAAGTACATTATTCTAGTCCTATAGCTGTTGAGTTTCTAGAAAAAATCTTTATTGAAGGTTTAGAAAATGAAGAATCACCAGATAGTTTTACAACAGGTTTAGATTCTCTGCATGTGGACGATCATTCGACAAATCAGATTAGTGTGAAAGAAATTGAACCAAGCGATAACCCATCCTCCGAAGATCTAAGCGAATCCGACGAAAGTGAAGAAAATCTCTCTTCGGATGATGATGAAGAATATGTACTCAAAGGTGTGGAGAATTCTGTGAAAAAATATGATCAAAAGAGTCTGAATGATTTATTTAGAAAGGCTGGCCTATCTAAAGAGCAATCTGAATTGATGGCTTCAGACTTTAAAAAGCGAAATATGCTGACAAAGGGAACTAAAGTAAGTGAATATCGTGACCGAGAGAAAATTTTTCGAAAATATTTTAAAGAAGATTCAGAGCTAGTTTACTGCATTGACGTAAAAGGACTTATTGATGAATTAAAACAAGGTGTATACAAACCTGAGGATTGGAGCCTGTTTATTGATTCGTCGAAACGGAGCCTTAAAGCAGTCCTTCTTCATAACACAAATAAGTACGCTCCTATACCATTAGCGCATTCAACTGTGCTTAAAGAAGAGTATTCAAACATTGAATTGGTTTTATCAAAAAGAAAATACGAGGAACACAAATGGCAAATATGTGGTGACTTAAAAATTTTATCAATGATACTAGGACAACAATCTGGATTTACAAAATATCCTTGTTATTTGTGTATGTTTGATAGTAGAGATAGGGAAAACCACTACAAAAAGAAAATTTTGCCACTAAGAGAGTCATTTGAACCTGGAAAATAAAATATTGTAAAAGAGCCACTTGTGAATTCGTCCAAAATTTTGATACCACCTCTTTACATAAAGCTTGGTTTAATTAAGCAATTTGTCAAGGCATTAGACCAAGATAGGAAATGCTACGAATATTTGAGCCAAGTATTTCACCGCAAAACAGATAGTAAACTAAGCGCAGTTATTTTTGATTGACCTGAAATTCGTACTCTATTTAGAGATGAAAACTTTGAAAGAACTATGAAAAATGATGAGAAAGCAGCATGGTCTAGTTTTAAAGATGTATCAACAAAATTTTTGGGTAGCACTAAAGACGTAAATTACAAAACTATTGTAAAAAAAATGGTACGCAACTTTGAAAAACTGGGTTGCCTTATGAACTTGAAGCTTCATTTCCTCGATTCACATATTGATCAATTTCCTGAGAACAACGAGGACTTTAGTGAAGTGCAAGGAGAAAGGTTTCACCAAGACTTGAAGGAATTTGAACGCAGATTTCAAGGATGATGGGGTATAAATATGTTAGCAGATCACTGCTGGATGATGAAGAGAGAAAAATCTTCAAAAAGAGGTCAAAAGCGTGTCAGAAATCCTTTACGCCGGTCATTTGACGAGAAGCGTGTGCTAAGCGTAAAACACTTTAAAACTTTACTTAAAATATTTTTTTGGAAGACAAAAATAAAAATAGATATTGCCAATATCTAGTATACAATATCTCACTATCGAAGTTCCGAAGTATTAGCGAAAATTGTACAAACTCAATTGATTAACCCATTAAAACTCTAAGGCACTTCTTAAAAGAAGCAAAAAATATTATAATGGAGTTCATGAATATCGCTATACATAAGTTCTAAGTCTTACTTTATGATCAAGAGTCGAAAAAAGTTCAAGTTTTGTGATTCATGTAGTGGAAAACCTCCAGAACAGTATCCGAAACATCGATTTTTTTAATAAACGATCAATTTATCACGTTTATTGTCCACTTACGCCGACTAGGAGTTATTTTTTGAAAAAAATGACTTGAAATTCGTGATCATGTGACCTCAAAAACCCCCACTAAAGTATTTTCAATGTTTATAAATCGGTTTACAATCGTAAAACTTGATTTTAGTATAATTTTAATTAAATTTGAAGCAAATTTTCACTTTTCGTGATTTTCTGCCTTTTCATTGCGGTATGGTGGGTTTAAATTTCTGTAAAAAAAATTCAAAACATGGTTTTCGATGTATTTTTTCCCGTAGAATTCGATTCTGAAGTAAAAAAAATAAAATTTTTCTTTATTTCTTTTTATTTAAAAAAAACCATGAACAAACCATAAAAAAATGAGGTTTTTCGAGCAAAACCTCATAAAAAAGCAGCTGGACCCTACTTTTTTATTGCAAATTCAGATTTAGCGTTGAAAAATACATAAGAATATATAGGTCTGGTCAATTGCACAGACACTTTTGTTTTTTTTTGTGGGCCTGTGTATTCAAAATGTCATTAAAACGGTGTGAAATTTAAATTTATTCCTCGTTAGCCGTGAATATATTGAATGAGCAGCCATGAACAATGGAATCCTGAGCCTCGATGTTGACAGTAGCGTTTCAAAACTTCAGCCGAACTGAACTCAGGGAAAATATTTGAGAGACAACTTAGTGATTTCCGTAACTACTAGCACCAGTTAAATCAGACGGAAAAAACACACGCCAGTTTTAAGATCCCGCCCTCTCAGTTACATGGTTGTCGCCTTAGTCCAGCTGGCTCAGGTGGTAGCACTCCGTTAGGATCCCTCTATCTGTGGTAATAAGGGGTTCCCTGCAACTACCCGAATGATAGAAGGAGGAAGTCATACGAATCAAATTACACCAGTCGGATACAGGAAACAAAAATATCGCCGTTCAGAAAGCTGTAGTCTTTCTGCAAAAAAGTAAAAGTAAAGCAAAAGCCACCTGACAAAGGTACAAGAAGAAAAAGAGCTCTCGCAAAAATGTTAAGGCCTAAGCTAAAACAATGCTTATGTGGACATGGGTATTAAGACCTTCCACCAAGATTCAATCAGCAAGTTTCGAACAAAAGGTTAGCGTTTCATCCGGATATGGCCAGTTAGCTGGTAGGCATGTGGAATGAATCGAGATCACGAGATGCGATTGGGAGCCAATTTATGGACTGTGTTTGACATAAATCATTATCTCTTGAAGACTCCCGGTATTTGTGATCATTATAAGGTGTATAAATGTCAAAATCTAAAGTAACAATCTTGATTTATATCATTCTCAAAAATTTTTGGGTTTTAGGCGCCACCTTAGATTCTCCATGATGATTTTATGAAATCAAAAATCATGGTATAAAACAAAAACAAACATTTATTGATGAATTAATCATTACTATATTCGTTTGAGTTTATGTCCCCAGGAATTTGACTATTTTCCACTGTTTAAAACAAATTTTTGGGCCGATTTGAGACACCATATTGGATTTTCCATTTCTGAAAACCTGAATATGAAATTTTTAACCAAACTGTAGCCATTAAGATCAATTTAAAGAGTGTAAATATAAAAATCTTGAGTTACAGTTTTAATTTTAATTTATATCAATTTTTGGCGATTTTTGGATTTTTCGACACCATTTTGGATCCGCCATCTTGGATTTCGCTAGCTTGTCTGTTCATCTTTTTAAGCATGTTAACAGACTTTTTTTCTAAATCAGATTGAATTGGGCATCTTTTTTGTTATTTTGCTAAAGCTTATCTCCAAAACCTTGCTTTTGGGAAAAAGCTTTGTTCCGTTTGACATAGAACGTTCCGTATATACATACAGGGTGATTCAAAAACATATGTAAGTATGGATACCGTTAGATTCGTTTTGAAAAATTATTCAAGACGCCATTATTAGTTTTTTCCCGATAATTAGGTAATTAGATAATTAACTTGAAAGATCGACCAATCAGCGCGCGGCTTTAAAAGCCAGGGCGAGCGCGGAGCGGCTAGGGGGGCTAGCTAGCGTGCGCCGCGGCTATATGGAAGCGGTGCTCAACCTTGATGCGCGACATGAGCTCCCCAAGCCGATAGACTCATATTCATTTTATAGATCGAATCCTATCGATTGATCGACAATAATATAAAATTATGAGGACGCACGATTAATTGACAAAATCAATAATCCAATTATAATTATTTCATAGACCATGTAAATAATGTAGCATCACATACGCTTTAATCCATGCGAAAAGCAGCGCCCAAAAACCAGATTGTTAAATGATAAATTCGTCAGCGTGATTATTCGCACCAAGATTATAGTAATTACAAGACTGCAATCATGTAATTACGTCACTTGTGGAGTGATGTTCTTGGAGTTGGGTTCTGAGTGTCAGGTTAATTTTTCGACTAGTCTGGAGTTGCGTAAATTTTCCTGAGAAAATTTCTCCCCGAAATACTGGAAAATTTCTATTTTCGTTTTACGGCCGTTAAGATGAGTCTATTAAAATAATGTTAAATGAATAAAATAATCATTTTGAGCTCCGAATCAAATCATAGTATTTAAAACTAAACATATATTGTAATTAATATTATAAAAAAAAACTAAATAGTATTTTAGCAGCCATAGTAGTTTCATAATAAATCAGACGAGTTCACAAATAATTAATCATAAGATTTCTGTATTTTTGCGTCATATAAATTTATTATTGATTCCCTAGTCTTAAGTAACAATGGTAAATTGCAATTAAGTACTGCGACAAACATCTATTTTCGGAAATTTATTAATAATAATTTATAATAAGAGGACTTTTTGGAGGACTTTTTGGAGAACTTTTTTGAGGACTTTTTCGAGGACTTTTTTGAGGACTTTTTCGAGGACTTCGTCGAGGGTTTTCTTATTTTTTCTCATGATGAAAACACATCAGGAATAAAGTGTTTATGTAAATCTGGATAGTGGTCCAAGCCTGCGTATATCCGGCCTTACAATCGATGTTCTATCCTGCTTTGTCCCATTAGCATGTGTTGATAGGATCCTCCGATCATTGAAGCGCTATCACGCCGATAAGAGTGTGGGCCATAGAAATTTAAACTTTATTTCATTTCTCACCGAAATTTCTCTTTGGAAGAAGTTTTAAAATTTACCATTAAACAGAATAATTAAAATAGTCCGATTTGCATCATTTCATCTTTCATATTAGATTATAAATACTTATGGCTCTCTCTATTCGTTTATAAAGAAGATAATTTACACGATTTAAAGGACATATTGAGGCTGAAGGTCGCAGCTTGCGAAGCAGGGGATGGAAAAGTATATACAAAACATTCATGACGCATAAGGATAAAGACTCACAGAAATACAATGACATACACGTTGATACGCACGTACGCGTAAATAAAGACATACACATACACATACACACATATACAAGCGCGAGCGCACGCACATACGCCCATCACTTACACTACGCGTAATATAAAGACGCACGAACTTACATGCACCGCAGTTACTCGTGCTATCCTTAAAACGTATGTTTACAGGCTGATGCACATGTTAATACATTTATTTATGATAAAAACATTTCATAGATACCACTGGTTGAAGGTTCTAACATTTACGTAGCTAAGTTAGAATTGGAAAAAGTGGCTACCAAATTTGGGACAGATAGCTATAAGATGGTAACCCAGTTAATGAAGCTAATAATAAAAAAAGATGAGCTTCTCAAAATGACCCCAACTGGTAAAGGAAAGACACCGGCAATCCCGAAAATGATCTACAATGGAGTATTACGTATGTAGATGTTGAATTCTGAAAATATTGGATTTTATACTTCCACCTTCATGTATTTTAGGATTCGTCAATAATTAATCGATTGGCAGCAGATCGAAGGCTCGTGAGTGAAGATTACAGAATATTACTCACCAAATGTGTAATAAATTACGTAACCGAAATAAAAATAACTAGCTAAAAAAGCTTAACAATATAATAAGTATTTAATTTTGACAATAAAATAATAAAAGTATAGTTATTAAAAAATGTCAAAATGATGCTCGAAAATAATTTTAAAAATAAATATCATATTTCAAAATGAAAAAGTCCTCCAAAAAGTCCTCTTATTATCAATTATTATTAATAAATTTCCGAAAATAGATGTTTGTCGCAGTACTTAATTGCAATTCAACATTGTTACTTAAGACTAGGGAATCAATAATAAATTTATATGACGCAAAAATACAGAAATCTTATGATTAATTATTTGTGAACTCGTCTGATTTATTATGAAACTACTATGGCTGATAAAACACTATTTAGTTTTTTTTATAATATTAATTACAATATATGTTTAGTTTTAAATACTATGATTTGATTCGGAGCTTAAAATTATTATTTTATTCATTTAACATTATTTTAATAGACTCATCTTAACGGCCGTAAAACGAAAATAGAAATTTTCCAGTATTTCGGTGTGAAATATTCTCAGGAAAATTTACGCAACTCCAGACTAGTCGAAAAATTAACCTGACACTCAGAACCCAACCCCAAGAACATCACTCTACAAGTGACGTAATTACATGATTGCAGTCTTGTAATTACCATAATCTTGGTGCGAATAATCACGCTGACGAATTTATCATTTAACAATCTGGTTATTGGGCGCTGCTTTTTGCATGGATTAAAGCGTATGTGATGATGCTACTGTTAAAATATATGAATTAATATTTCAAGAGTATAAGATGTATGTAGTAGCGCATGCGCAAAAGCGCTTAAGTACGCGGCGAGATGTATCTGTACATAACTTTAAGTACAGTCGTAAGAGAGCGTTTGCTTGAGGCAGACCGTGTCTCTAACTATGAGACCAACCTTGTACATATTTGCATGACATTATATTTTACTTAAAAACAAACTCAATCGTTCTTTTATCCCAGTCATTTTTAACAGCTACATTATTTACATGGTCTATGAAATAATTATAATTGGATTATTGATTTTGTCAATTAATCGTGCGTCCTCATAATTTTATATTATTGTCGATCAATCGATAGGACTCGATCTATAAAATGAATATGAGTCTATCGGCTTGGCGAGCTCATGTCGCGCATCAAGGTTGAGCACCGCTTCCATATAGCCGCGGTGCGCGCTGGCTAGCCCCCCTAGCCTCTCCGCGCTCGCCTTGGCTTTTAAAGCCGCGCGCTGATTGGTCGATCTTTCAAGTTAATTATCTCATTACCTAATTATCGGAAAAAACTAATAATGACGTCTTGAATAACTTTTCAAAACGAATCCAACTGTATCCATACTTATATATGTTTTTAAATCACCCTGCATATATATATATATATATATATATACTTACTATATCTGCCATAATCTGGAAGCAGCAGCAGCACCAGTAGCAGCGAGCCCAAGCATAGCAGTAGTATCAACATATGCAGCAGGAACGTGAACTAGCAGGAACGAGCATCAGCAGCACAGCACAGCACACTGCAGCTTAGTACAGTACAACACCAACAGCGAGCACAGCAGTAAAACCAGCAGCATAGCAGAGTACAGCACAGTACAGCACAGCATAGCACACCACAGCACAACATCAATAGTGAGCATCAGCAGGAACAAGCATCAGCACAACACAGCACAGTACAACACCAAAAACAAACATAGCATAACACCGCACAGCACAACACCAACAGCGAGCACAGCATAACACAACAGTAGCACAGCAGTAACATCAGCAGGAGTGAGCACCAACAGTAACACAATATCAGCAGTAGTAGTAGTAGCACAACACAACACAACACAGCACAGCAGCACAATAATCAAGAGCAGCGAGCACAATAAATCAGCAAGCACCAGCAACAGTAGCAATAGCAATATCAGCAAGCACTAACTCAGCAACAATGAAAAATAAATAAATTTTAATCAATAAAAAATTATTACTTAAAAATAGTTTGTTTATTTTACTGAAACTATCATCTTTATCTCCTGATTTTTTAGGTCACAAGCTCTCTCTCACTCATTCAGAATCAGGATAATGGTGATAGTTTTGGTAAAATAAATAATAATAAAATTTATCTTATCGTTACAAATACAGTAACAAAACAGCAAAATCTAAAACAAAGAAAAAAGAAAAACAATCAGCCTAACAAGATCGTTTGACGAACGATTATGGCAAATTAATTTTTTTAATAATTTTCAGTTATAATTTTATAATTTTCAATTATAAAAAGTAGCCATCACACGCGCGTACACAACCAGCTCTATTAGCAGACTAAATTATCTTATCTCAAGAAGATGACACTGAAATTTGACTCCAATAGGTGGGGGGGCTGTCACAAGCACCGTCAGATCTTCTCTCTGTTTCTTTCTCTCTCTCTCTCTCTTTCTCTCTCTCTCTGGTGAGCGCCGCACTCACTTTACATCGGCTCCAGGTTTTTACAGTTTAATTAATATAATTTTGTTGCACCTCTGCTAGCAACTTGTTCCAGGTGATGTGTTGTCCAAGGGGCAGCTAAGCTTGAGCTAGTTAGTGCATAATATGCCCTGAAATTACACATTACCTCAATCTACAGTTGTCACATAACCTGATCCATCTCAATCTAAATGGACATGAGACTTCAGCAGCTACTGGTATCATCTGGCATCATTTTGCACTACATTGATTTCTCCTGCACACTGGTTTCCTGCAACATCGGCTACTAAAAAACACATTATCATCGCCTACACACCGCTTTAGTGAGAGAGATACATCAAAATCGCTAATTTTATTTCATCTTATCTAATCTAATTTTCGCCTCGTTACCCGGCTGTGCCCTTAATCAATTTCTCCTGTAGCCGTCATCGTTACTTTTTCGACTGAGTGATTTGTTTTGTTGTTTCTGTTAGTCATCAGCCAATTTATTATTAAGAGACCAATTTTAAGTACTCATAATTCCGAGCGCCATTTAGGTTAAGTTCCTCTACTAATTAATATTCCCGCGACTTTTTCCAAATTTCCCGCGAATTTCGAAATATCTTGCATTTGATCTAACTGCAGGTAGGAGTCACAGATCTCGTTTACTCTTGTTCGCGCCAAATTTTCTATCTGTCACATACATACTATCTTGACCATTTCGACTACGTTAATTCGCTCTTTCCTCTCCAGTTTATTTACTTGTTGAGTTTAACGTAGTTCGACTCCCTCTTAATCCTCTAAACCTTAAACTTGTAATCCCTTACGATTTCTTAATATCAATTAGAGACTGTGCTAAGTGTTACCTTCCATTGCGACGACTCTATATGATATATAGATATATGACGATCTATATGATATATGATATATGATATATACTATATGATATATGCTGACGACACTCAAATTTATCATCATTGCTCTTCCTCTGAAATTATTCCAGCCCTCACTAAAGTTCAACTTGATGCCCAGGTAGTCGCGGACTGGGCTACCTTAAATGGTCTGCAACTAAATGTTTCCAAGACCCGTGTCATTGTTACTGGCAGTGAGCTTTACTTATCCTCTTTACATCTTCACTCCCTCCCCCAAATCTCCATCAATAATATCATCATTCCATTTTCCTCATCCGTAAAAAGCCTTGGACTCACGATATCCTCATCATTACATTGGAAAACTCACATCAACAATACGCTCAAAAAGATCTACATGAATCTAAATTCACTTAAGTTTTACAGGAAGTCCTTTGCGATTTCCACCCGATCCTACCTAATCAAATCCCTCATCTTCCCTCACTTCACTTATGCTTCTATTGCCTTCCACAACCTGGATAAAACGAGGCGGCTTGCTCTACAAGTTGCTCACAACGCTTGCGTCCGTTTTGCTACAGGTTACATCCCTTTCATCCCATCTCCCGACATTGAATCCCACGTCACCTTTCATAGACTACGCTTGGATGGCTCTCCCTTGAATCTCACAGAAACATCTCACTAATCCTTCTTGCGTACAAGACAGTTTGTCTTTCTCACCCCTCATACCTTACTACCCATTTCCAATCACCAAACTGTCTTCATTTAAAACGTTCCTCCCGCAATCCACCTTCAGCTTTCTCATATCCAGCTCCGCGTACTTCGACTTGGAACCTCTCTTTTACAGTTCGTTCCATGTACCTGCTAAATCAACTATCCATAACTGACTTTGACATTTCCAGATATAATGAGCTCAAGTCATAGCTGTTCTCCCTCTTTACGGTCCTAGAACATCAGCACTTCATCCAGAGGGTCACGTCCGAATCCTTAACAAATCTCTCATCCCTTCGAAAATTACCCACATTATCCCTTCCTTTCAACGTCTCAGCCTTCATTGACAGTCCAAATTACCTGCAAACACCTGGTTCCTACCTCTCCTATAATTTCCCTTCCTTCAACTCATAAAAACTGGAATATTGAATCTTCCTCTGTCTTTTATCTATATCTTATTTCCTCTTTTCCCTCTTCTCTTCCTTCTATCCTTTTAACGTAGTTGTCACATGACTCGCATTAATTGTCGTTACCAACTAGATTTATCTGCCTCCTTGAGGTCATTCATTGAAGCCCACCTATCCTTTTTGCTCACACGATTTTCTCCCCTCGTTCCTTTATGCGACTTATTTTCTCCTGTACCCTGCGACCTGCGTATCTCCAGTTTTGTATTGTTTTTCTTATTATTATACCAGTGTGATATTATTGTCTCACACTCCTTCATTTCTTATTGCCTTTCTTATTGCGTTTTTATCCTGTTATGTTTCTTGTTATAATGCCAATGTATTGCGTATGTTATATAGTGTCACTTATATTTACTTATCTTATAATTGATACATGCACATGAATACTCTTAATTGTTAATTGTTAACGCTCATTCGATATTCATATTATTGTTTTATTATTGTAATAGTACTTTATTGTTCTTGAAGCCTACGGGATTATACCTCATGGCTAAATAAAAATTGTTTAATCTAATCTCTCTCTCTCTTTCTTTCGTGCGTGTTCCTGCAGTAACTTTATATTTCTCTCGCCAGAGTGCGTACAAAGATCAGTCAGCAGTCACGTTACCTGTCAGCAAAGACACACGCTGATTAGCTCCTGAGGTTTTAAAAGTGAGTGCCAACTAGGCAAAGAGCTCAGTTATGTAACCACAGCGGAGAAAACATATAGTAGGAGCAACGTCGAGCTAGAGAGATAGAGAGAGAGTAGCTGAAAAAAAAATGTATTGATCGTCTGAGATGTTAATTGATAAAAGTAGTCATCCGAAACAGTGTTAGCGAGAGGCTGACTGAAATTATTTTAGAAAAATTTTGAAATTAGCGCATATTTTGAAAAGAAGATTGTTTTAAGTGCGAAATTAACAATTCGATTTAGAAACCGAGTTCAGTTTTAGGCGCGTAATTTGAAAATGCATTTTAAGTCATTTTTATTCCATCTTTTTTTTGTTGTTTTATTAGTAGCAGCCCTAATCTCGCTGCCACCTGTGAGGCTCAACCATAACTTAATCCCTCTAATTTTTTTTAATTGTTTTTTAATTTTTTTTTTTTACAAAGAAAACTCATTAGGTGTCCATTTCAACTACTCCAGTGAATTGATAGATTGAGGGGGTATGGATGCGATAGTGGCTGTTTACAATACAATTGCACTGACAGTGTTGCATCCTCGCAGTGAGATTCTTAATTCTCTGTTCTTTCTCCTCCTTCTCCTCTTTTAGTAACCACGTTAATAATTTTTACGCGTTCCGCATCGCATTTACCGGTTAAGATCCATACTTGCAGGTGCCATGATGTCTGCAAATGGGTATGTCAGCGTCTGAAAGCTCATTTAAAGCTGGATATTCCATGTCACTTTCCAAATCCACTATTGATCTTTAAGATAAATGACATTGAATAGTTAATTAATGGAGTCTTTCTAACATTGCAATTACGTACATTTCATTCAGATATGGCCTCAACCATGTTAATTTTGTTTTCCTTTTACATACATCTTATCAGTAAGCTGCAAAGTTAATTGCAGTACCATCGTCAGCTCCGTTTACGGAATATATCCGTAATGATGCTCTGTTTCTACCCATCTATGGACGTTTGTGAAAAATTCTGGTAGAGCTTCTAGTGGTGTAGGTGGTGGTGAGAAGCAGTACAGCTTGGAAAAGCGTTGCGTTGAACCGGAAGAATAACAATCTCCTTGAAATTAAATTTGCCTCTTCCAGCTTAGAAGCTCTGCATATCAACAATGTATTTCATTCCGGAAGATGAAGATTTGATGGAGTTACTACTACTGTTGGAGCTAATACTGTTGCTGTTACTGCTAGAAGATACTTTCTAATGACTGCAAATGATGCTCTGGCTGTTCGAGCTCGATCTTTTATAGCCGGATCCCTGAACTTCTACTCTTGCTCGCAGCGTCGTCGCCATTAGATCACTATGCAGACGGAAACTTTTCCACTCCTGCATACAGCGCCGTTACCGGTAGTTCACAGCACCGCCACAGATTTCGGGCATAAAGCTTGAGCAGTCAGAGCTCATTAGCTTTAGGTAACTGAAACAATAGCTGCAGCAGCAGCAGTAGTAGTAGTAGTAGTAGGAATAGAAGGAGAAGGAGCAACAGCAGCAGCAAGATAACACCGGTAAACTACTACTCAGAGACGGTAAAGCAGCTCTGAAAGATAGTAGGGTTGACAGATCTCGAACCTGAGGATTACACGAGATGGCTTTACATCCTAAAGGAGGATATCAAAGCACTACGTCTATTTACGTTGAATGCTGACTTCAATACATGGAAACGACAAAGATGTCAGAACTATATGATTCATTTTCTCTATATTCAAAATATACTCAATGGCTTTCTGAAATTTGGTGGAGCATTACAAGAATAGTTAGATGAGAGAAGAGTCATATGGCAGAATCTCCAATCGGCATTTAATCATTCAAGTCGCACTAGGGTTATCATCAATCATGAACACTTAGACATCGTTTCTTTTATAAAAGCAGTATGTCGTGTGTTCGGGAAGCAAATCAGGCTAGTTATTATCAGATTTAATGCCATTAAGGTTAACACTGAGCTAGTAGTGGAGTTTGTTATTCAGAAAAGTGAAGAATAAAGTACAGTGGTGAAATATTTTAATACGAAAAATAGTCTCACCTATCAGAATACCAATTTATATCGCTGTTCTACAAGCTAGAACAGGAACACCTACCAGTTAAGGAAGCTTTTCGTAGTCGACTCAGCCACGGAGATGTGAGCGATGTGGACTATGCGCATGCGCAGAATGTATAACAGTTGTTTTGGCACTGTGAAAAAGAAAAATAAGTAGGGACCAGACTACATAAGCGAATTTCGATGTAGTCAAACATCATCGTATCTACCAAAATACTTTTAAACCAATCAAAAAGCTTCGTCCAGAGTTGAATATGAAAATTAATATGAGCAATTGGAAGATATTGATCAGGACAATTGACGGAAAGAAGATTGAATGCAAAGAAATTGTTACAGTTGAAGCTAAGATACAGAAATGAAGACTGTACTGCTCGAACTGCTCTAGCAGTCATGAATGCCTTGATTGAAAGATCAAAGATACGTAGGAAAAACGGCTTTATGATCGAAAAAGCAGAGACAGAGAGAAATAATTATCATATAATCAATTTTAAAAGTACCTTCTACATACAACTTCATCGCAGACATCGTAATACAACCCTCTCTCTTTCATTCTATTAAATATCAGCTTAGTATTAATTTTAGCTCTTTTACCAATTTTAGAGTGGATCAAAAGCACAAACCTCTCAACTATGTAACTCAACGTCAACAAGAAATGGCAGACGTCCATAAAAAAAAATTAAAGAGTATCAAGAGTATTATTAAGAGCTGCAACGGTAGTCGATTCGATCAATCAAATACGTTCGCGATTCGGTAGCAGTCGCGATGCTAGAGTAAACGTCTATGAGAGAGAGGGGGCGCACGAGAGTTCAATTTTTCAATTTAGCTTCAGCTGTTGCTTGCGAAAGTACCGCCAAATTATTTTCTATTGTGTTTCTGCCGTTTTGCCGATCAAAAGTTGTTTTCTGGGATTCTTTGATACGTATGCGAGTGATCGTAAGAGACAATAACAGCAGCAGTAAGCGAACAGCAGCATTAAGTGCAGTAACAGCCGATTGGTAGCGAAGAGCACCGGCGCAGCCTTTCCAGGGAGGAATTCGTTGGCCTACAATAAATTTCTTTAACAATTACGGCTGATCACCGTAATTGCACTGCAGGGTAAGTGCAGTTCCCTTTTTCTGCGCAACAAAATATTTACGAGATTATTTTGTCTATCGCGATCGGTTGTGCGTTCGCACCAAGCGTTAGTTTTCGCGGTTGAATTTTCTTTCTTTCTCTCCCCGTATTATTAAAAATTGTAAATCTTATTCGCGTGTGTAAGTCTTTCGGCCCATCAAAGACTGTAGTTTATTAGTTATAAACGATTTTGATTTTATTGGCCGTATTACGTCATTTTCTTCTTTTTTAGTTTAACGGATCCGTCACCGGTTAATTTTTAAACCGATTTCATCTAGAGGATAGTTGGAGTAAACATTAGGTCACTCACACCTAAGATAGATCAAGTGTCACGAGTCAGGTGACTTAAGGTGAGTTCAACGCTGTTGGAAAGGAGATATTCGAACGAAAGTATCAAACGTAAAGGCGAATACACGTATACTCATACGTGATTAACGGAGCGGTGGTTAGCTCTGCATCGTAGGAGTTTGTTCTTTAATATACCCATTTTTTACCAGCTAATTCACCCCGTTATAATATTTATAATAGTTAATTATTGAATTATTGTAATTTATAGTATTTTACTAATCTCATATATAAACAATGGTTAAGGAAAATCCCTCATGTAATTAAAACAACACTCTTGAAAATTTCAACGTTTCGCCATAAATTCATGGCCTCTTCAGGAAAACTTTATTAAAAAAAAAATTATGAACAATTAAAAACTTTTTTATAAACAAATCGACATGATCATAACACTACAGTACACATCTAACAATAATAATAAAATCATTCGTACTCACAACTATAGAAAACCTAAGTCATAGTAATGTTAATTAATAAAATATTTTTACTATTCAGAAACAAACCGAAAAGTCAGAGATATAAAATGAACTGTGAATTTCAAAGTGGTAAAACTGTCTATATACTAGAAATGTCAATATAGTAAGCAATTAAACAACCAATCAGAGTCAAGCACGAAACGGAGATGCCCGAACAATTCGAATCACACAAATAAAATTCAATGTCAAGAGCGCATCTCTTTTACAACATTTACAATCCGACAGTATTGTTTATTGAGAAGCTTCACATCTTCTTTTCTGTTAATCGTGTTATCACTAATATTAATATTAATCATCTCAGATGTAATTCTTTTTTTGTAATTTGATTCTCTATCCAAAATAACTGTGTTTTCCCAATCAAATTCATGGTTAGGAAAATTCTCTATGTGAGAAGATACTGGTAACTTATTTTTTCCTATTGAATCTTTGTGTTCTTTAATTCTCTTTTTTAAACTACGTTTTGTTTCCCCTACATAATTCGCAGGGCATGATTTACAATTGAATTTGTAAACGACTCCAGTTTCATCCCACTTTGACAATTTGTCCTTGCCTAGTTTAATTATATTATTGAGTTTTTTGCTTAAAATAGGAACACATGTGATTTTAAATTTCTTAAAGATAGAATTACAATTATAATAAAAATTCTCACATAACGGCAGTGGTAGTATAGTGTCTTGATTATATTGTTTATTATTGTGAACTGATTCAATAATACCTTTGATTTGTTTGTATCTATGTTGTCTTAGTCTACGATTGATATTTGAGTTTATGAATTTAATCAGATAATTATTTTGTAATAATGTTTTTTTTATTTGTTCAATATTAGCATCATGAAAGGTCGGATCTGATAAACGTACTGCTCTATCAACTAAATTAGAAATAATATTTTTCTTCTGTTGAATAGTGTGATTAGAATTGTAATTCAATAGTCTGCCTGCCGAAAGTGGTTTCTGATAATAATAATTCTGGTTTCTGATTGTACTGTAGTGTTATGATCATGTCGATTTGTTTATAAAAAAGTTTTTAATTGTTCATAATTTTTTTTTTAATAAAGTTTTCCTGAAGAGGCCATGAATTTATGGCGAAACGTTGAAATTTTCAAGAGTGTTGTTTTAATTACATGAGGGATTTTCCTTAACCATTGTTTATATATGAGATTAGTAATATTTCGAAGGAAAATAAAATAGATTATAATTATAGTATTTTAATTACTCTATTTGCATCGAAAGGTGTAGTTACGGTAGCATTCAAATCATATCTCGATATTGTAATAATAAGCTGATATTTTAACATTTACTACAATTTTTCGATAACTTTCAGCAAATCCAAGCAGCATACTCAGGAATATAGTAACATCGAAATAATCTTCGTCAATTGTAAGTGATACTTCTTTGTCATTAGTCGGATTGAGTGGTAACCAGTTCTTCATAAGACTTTTCAAGCCAATATTTTTTACTTTATCTATTTCAACAGCATTTATCTTGTATCGTATCTCCTCCAACAAATGACATATAGCATTATTAACTAACTTAGTTTTAACTGCTACATTTCCATTTTCCTAAGTTAATCACTTCTGTTCGAGAGCTCGTACAGATCAGACGTTCATCGAAGCGCTCTCCAAAATCGAATCTAAGCTACTTATTGAAAGTAATACATATAAAATCTCACAAAATAAATCTACACTCCTCGCAAAAATTAAGGGAACAAAAAAATTTGTCAAATTTTTGGCTAATTTTCAACAGGCGGTATTTCAGTAAGAAATGGTCTACAGGAAATAAAAAAATAAAGCTGTTGAAGCTAGAAGACTCTAGTTTTTAGTTTTTTTGGTTAAAAATTTTTTGGAGCTCCGTATTTCATGCAATCCTTATATAAAGCGCAAAAAAAATTTTAACACAACGCTTGATGCATTCAGTAGCCCCCTACAATGGAGGATCAGTAATGGTTTGGGCAGGAGTTTCACGAGGATCTCGAACTCCTTTAGTTATTGTTCGAGATAACCTCAATGCCAGGCGTTATATCGACCAGATTCTGAGACCTCATGTATTACCAATATGGAGAAACGCGAGAAGATTCATTCTTATGCAGGATAACGCAAGGCCTCATACGGCGAACATCACTCGTCGATTCTTCGAGAGAAACGGCATTCAGTTGTTAAGGCATCCTGCAATGAGTCCTGATCTCAATCCAATTGAGCATGTCTGGGACATTTTGGGCCGCCGATTGCGTCAGAGTTACCCAAACCTCCGAAATTTAGCTGAATTAGGGATTGCTTTGATAAGAGTTTGGCGTCAGATTCCTCAGCGGATGATCTGCAATTGCATTTCCAATATGCGGCAGCGATTGCAAGCTGTGATTCAGAGTAGAGACGGAAATACTCGATATTAACACACACACACACACACACACACTTTGGAAAGTGAGTTTGGAGTCGTAAAATACTGTGGAGCTGACGAGCCACGGGGTCTCTTCTTTCCAAGAATCATTCGCACACGTGCGTAAGCACAAAAGAAGCATAAATCCGACCGAGCAACCTCCACGTGGTATGCTTTGGATAACGCTAATGCCAGCGTTAAATCGGTCATCAATCTCTAGAGAACAATATTTTATAGTCAGTGGAAAAAATTTTTTTTTTATTTTTGAAAAATGTTTTTTTGATTTTTGAAAAAAAATGTTTTTTTTTCAATTTTTTTCAAATAATCGTAAACAGACACAAAATTGTGTAAACAGACGAAAAATAGTTGAAGTAAGTAACAAATTTAAAGTACTGGAAAACAATGAAATAAGCAACAAAAATAATGAGCCAGCAACACCAACAGCCGTGAAACCGCCAAAATCACCGCCTATATTCGTAAGTGGAGTTTTAAACATCAGTTCTTTAATTGATCTTCTTAATAATGTCACGAAAAATGAATACAGACTAAAAGTTCTGAATAATAACGAAATTCAAATTCAAATCAATAATCCTGAAATATTCACTAACACAATAGCCGAGTTAGAAAAAAAACAAACTAAATTTTACACTTATCAAAAAAAAGAAAACAAACCGTTTAAAGCCATACTCAAAAACATGCATGCATCGGTCAATATAACAGATCTAAAACATGAAATTGAAACCTTCAATCACAAAGTAATAAGAATTTTTAATATTAAACACAAAATAACAAAACAACCTTTACCAATATTTTTTGTAAAAATAAAAATAAATGAAAACAATAAAGAAATATATAAAATTAACAAACTAATGAACCAAATAATCTATTTTGAAGAATCATATAATAAAAGAGATATTCCCCAATGCATGAGATGTCAATATTATGGCCATACAAAAAATTATTATCATAAAACACCAGTTTGAGTTAAATGCGCAAATAATCATATCTCAACGGAGTGTCTCATTCAACAAAAAATAAAAGAATTTAAATGTGCAAACTGCGGAGAAAATCACGTAGCTAGTTATAAAGGCTGCAGTGCAAGAAAATTACTTCAGCAAAAATTATTTCCAACTCTAAGACCAAAACAAATAACAAGTATAGAAAATATCGTTAGATCAAATGTCTCATATGTGCAGGCCGCAACTGGAAATTTAAATACAGCACAAGAAGAATCAAAACAAATGCAGACACCTCAACCAATAGTAAACAATAACAATGAGAATCAGCTGGTAAATATGATAACTCAACTGATATCTCAATTAATAAACAAGATAGACATAATGCTTTATTTGCTTACCACGCTCATAAATAAGACATAATGAACACAAAAATAAAAATAGTAATTTGGAACGCTAACGGCTTAGCGCAAAGAAATATAGAAATAAAACATTTTCTGATAGAAAACAATATAGACATCATGTTAATATCAGAAACACAGTGTACTTTAAAAACTTTTTAATAATACCGCAAAACATATTATATAATACAAACCATCCTGACGGTAAGGCCCATGGAGGAACGGCAATATTAATAAAAAGCACTATTAAACACCACGAAATAGAACCACATAAATACGACTACCTACAAGCAACAAATGTAGCGATCACAGATCCCAACGGTCAATTTATTCTGTCGGCATTATACTAAACATACAATAAAAACCATACAATACATACATCCAAAACATACAATAAAAAAGAAACAATACAAAAAATATTTTGATAGCCTGGGAAGCCGTTTTCTCGCAGGAGGAAACTATAATGCAAAGCATCCATGGTGGGGATCAAGATCAATAACTCCAAATCAACAAGGAGCAACTTTATATGCAGTAATAAAAAAGGAAAATTTAACGCCAATATCAACAGGCGAACCTACCTACTGGCCTTCAGATATAAATAAACTACCCGATTTAATAGATTTCGCTATTATAAAAGAACTATGTCCTAAGCACCTAACAGCTGAATCGTGTCTTGACCTAACCTCTGATCGTTCCCTAATTATTATAAACCTCAACTCAACAATAAAAATAGACCAAAAACAAAACCTTTTATATAATAAAAAAACAAATTGGTATCTTTGCCGAGCAATAATAAATGATAAAATTATATGTAACATACCACTAAAAACAGAACAAGATATAGATACTGCGATTGAAAATTTAAATAACAACTGTTGTATATTCAATAAATCAATACTCAAGCTTGTAATTTAATTATGATTTATTGTATAATGTAAGAAGAATCACATAACAGAAGGAGAGTTGGTATTCGACTGACTAACGCTACATTCATGATAAACAAGAGAGCGCAACGCTATTCAACTATTTAGAATTAATTAAAGAATCATACATTACATTCCTCCACCTTTAGAAAAAAATATCACTTCAAACTTCATTATAAATCAAAAATTGTTCTAGGTTTAATAAGTCTTGAAGAGCGACGTAAACTAATTAGAACATCAGAATTAACCTTAGAATCATAAACATTTTCATTTTGAACAATAGAATCTACTTTTGGACTATCTGTATTTTTAATAACATTTGATTGAACGTATTTTTTAAAATCATTCTCAAACACATTTACTTTATCTTTATCAATCACATCATTCTGAGAGATAAGAACGGTAGGACTCATGCATTTTTCCGGTGTTCGTAAAGTATCGTATCACGCATTGACAAATTACACGATCGCAATTGATTTACATGACGCTTCCATTCTTGCTGATCATTTGTTGTGACATTGTATGTAATAGGACTTATCTGTTTACTAACTTCAGCTTTTCGCCAATTACCATTTGCATAATCTCTAGCCATTACTACTTTTCCTTCGTCAAAACTCACCTTTCTATTACCTCTAAAAAATTTTTGGCGATCTGCTTGTTTAAGTGCAACACGATTGCCAACATTTTCTTTCAATAAATCCCATCTTGTACGAAATTTTCTTCCCATTTGTAATTCAGCTGGACTTACACCTGTTGTGCAATGAGGAGACGAGCGGTAATGAAATAAATATTTTGCAAGAGCTTCCTTTCTTGTTGAACATTGTCTATTCAGAATTTTAATTTTAGCTTTGCAAGTTTTCACTGCATTTTCAGCAGCTCCGTTACTGGCAGGATGGTAAGGTACACATTTTATGTGTGTAACTCCATTGGCTAACATAAAATCTTCAAATAACTTCGATATAAACGTAGGACCATGGTCTGTAACTAGCTTTTTTGGAATTCCCCAAGTTACAAAATAATCTCTGAAAACATCAATAGTAGTTTCCGCTATAATATTATTCAATTCTCTTATATCAAACCACTTTAAATGACTATGTAAAATTACATTATGCATTTTCCCATCAATTGGTCCACAAAAATCTGCATGTAAACGTTGATTCGGACTTTTTGGCTAACTCCACACATGCAATGACGCTTTCGGTGGATTATCAGCACTTTTAAGACACAACTCACATTGTTTACATTTATTTTCAATCTGACGGTCCATCGACGGCCACCAAACGTATTTGCGAGCCAACATCTTCATGCGTACAACACCCATGTGCGAACTATGAAGCTCATTTAACATTTCTTCTCTGATACTCAAAGGAACACACACACGATAACCCCACATAACACAACCATTTTCCAATGTCAACTCCCTTTCTTTGCTTTTATAAGGTATAATAATCTATCATGTACACTTTTAGGCCAACCATTCAATAAATATTTCTTAACTGAATTCAAAACTAAGTCTTTATCAGTCTCACTTCTAATTGTTTCTAATGAAAATGATCTAACCCCTGCACTAAAATAATTTAAATAACTATATTCATAATTATTGGTACTAATATTATTTTTAATAGGAAATCTTGATAATCAGCACTCTTATTATCAATTCCCTTAATATACCTTAGTTCATAATCATATGCAGCTAAAATAACACTCCATCGTTGTACTTTATTTGAAGCCATTACTGGTAAACCTTTTTTATCTCCAAAAATATAAATAAGTGGCTTATAATCTGTCTCTAAAATAAAATGCCTCCCATACAAATACTGATGAAAAGTTTTTACTCAAAAACCAACGCAAGACCTTCTTTATCAAGCTGCGAATAATTACGTTCTGCTGGTGTATGTGATCTTGATGCAAATGCAAATGGTCTACAGTTACCATCAGGAAAAATATACGACGCTTCCGCTTCAATACCCTCAGGGCCTGCATCAACGGTGATTTTGATAGGTAACCTTGTGTCATAATGTATTAAAACTTGATCGGAACTCAAACTCGCCTTAGCTTTCTCAAAGGCTTCATGACAATCCTGAGTTCATTTCCAACGAAAATCTTATCGCAGTAACCTATATAGTAGGTTAACAATGAATTCATAATTTCTTATAAATTTTGAATGATAATTCATCATACCTAAGAAAACTTGTAATTCTTTGACGTTCTTTGGTATCTCTACTTTTTTGATTGCTACAATTTTCTTTTCTGAAACGTGAATGCCTTCCGCATCAATCGTATAGCCTAAAAAATCAATTTCTGATTTTGCAAAATCACATTTTTTTTCCTGACAGTCAAACCAACATTATTAAAATGTAATAAAACTTCTTTTAATCGCGTGTGATGTTCATGAACATCTTTTCCAGTAATCAAAATATCATCAAAAAATTTCAACACTCCAGGAATATCCTTCAATAATAATTCTTCAATTTCTCCTTGAAAAATTCAAGGTGCCGTAGCCACACCAAAAACGAGTCTTTTTTATCTAATCAGCCCTTTATGCGTAGTAATAGTTGTCAATTTTTGAGATTCATCATCGAGTAAAAATTGTTGATAAGCATTCATTAAATCAAGTCTTGTAAAAATCGTACCTCCTTTAAGCATTGCTAATAAATCTTGTGTTCTTGGAATAGGATGTCTATTTACAATTAAATGTTTATTTAAAGTAATTTTATAGTTCCCACAAATTCTTACTTGACCATTAGATTTCATAATCGGTACCATTGGTGTCGCCCATTCACTCGACTCAACTTTTTCCGCAACATCCAACTTAATTAACCTATCTATTTCCGCTTCAACTTTCTCTCGCAACGCATACGCTACTGGTCTCGGTTTACAAAACTTCGGTGTAACGTTTGGTTTCAATTCTAATTTGAACGTTCTTCTATTATATGTGCCTAATTTATCAGTGAAAACATTTTTAAACTCTTTAACAATTGCTAAATATCTACTCCCACATTCATTGGTTACTTTAATTTCATTCAATTTGCATTCGAAATTTTTAATAATACCTAACGCATCTAACCAATCTCTACCTAAAATCGGTTTCCTATTACCAAGTAAAACGTACAATAATAATTTACAATTTAGATTCGCAAATAACACGTCAACTTTAACTAAACCAATCGGAACAATAGTATCGCCAGAGTAACTTTTGAAAATTCGATTCGATTCATACATTCTTAAACACTTCAATTCCTGTCTACCAAAAAAATAAGTACTCGACATTGCCGTAATAGGTGACCCGGTATCAATTTCAAACATGATTTTAACATTTTCAACAGTTACCTTGATCTTTAGAGGTTTAATTTTTGTCTTATTTTCATCTTCAGATAAGTGATAAAGATTATTAAATTCTTGTTCAAAATTATCTACTTCATCAATACAGTTTTGTTTAGAATTATCTCTATTGAAATTAGTTGTTCTAATCCCACTGCGATTATTATTATTATTAAAATTATAACCTTGAAAATTTACTCGCTCGCTATTACTATTATTTTGACTGTTTGTTTTGAAATTATTCGCATCCCTACTATAAGAACTTGACTGAGACTTCGCCACTTTACACACAATAGTTAAATGACCTACTTCGTGACATACATTGCATTGATAATTGCGATACCTACAATTAGGTTTCTTATGGTTAGGTTTCCCGCAACAATAGCAATTAATGTTACTATTACCCTGTTGATCACTCGTCTTATCATTTTGATTCAAATTCTTGTTCTTCTTATCTGATACATAGTTAACCGCCGTTGAATATGCCATCTCCGTTGATTCTCCCATCCCTTCAGCATCACGTGTCACCGTTTTTGTAGATTGAGCGAACAAAACTGCTGAATCAAACGTCAAGGACTTCTCTTTGAGTAGATGCTTTTTAGTCGATTTGCAAGAAACGCCAAAAACGAACTGGTCTCGCAAATGAGTCTTCAATTCCATACCAAAATTACAATTCATAGAAAGCTTTTTCAAATTAGCAACAAATGATTTAATGTCTTCGCCCTCTTATTGTCGACATTTTTTGAATGTATAACGTTCGCTTACCTCACTAGGCTCCGCTTTGAGATGTTCTTTCAAAATGTCAGTAAGCACTGCATTTTATCAGGGATTTGCAGGTTTACCAGGCGTACATAACTCTCTTAATAAAGCATAACCTTTGTTACCTAAAAACGTAATCAATAACGGCACCTTCTTTTCCTCTTCAACATCATTAGCCGTGAAAAACTGTTCCAATCTCTCTTGCCATAACTCCCAATCTTCCGACAAATCATACTCCACAATCGAACCGATATAGCCCTTACCAGCCATTGCTCCTTCGACCTCTTCTTTGTTCACGAAATCATCAATGAAAGTACTATTTTCTCCGTCTGAATCATCTGTGACGGCGGACCATTTTTTTCTTAAAATTTTAATATTTCTGTATAGCATTTAAGACAAGCGGAGAAACGAGAACAGTCGCTCAAAAGCGAGGGGGACCGAAACAAGTTATTAGAATTTTTCCCCGAAAAACAATAAAACCGCGACTGCATCCGAGCCAGCGTTCTCAAACGCATGCAAGGAGCGTGTAGCCCCTTGTATGTGTTTAACACGTGTCAACATGTCGATGAGAGGAGAGAGTCATAAAACTGCGACTAACATCCTGTAAGCCACTTTTCCAACGGATTTTTCCTCCTTTTAGAATGCTCAAAAATTTACCATTGAAATGAAATAAAATTAAAATTATCTAAATACAATTGTTTCATTATCGCAATACATCCCGGATAATTATGACTTCTCAAACCTCTCATCGAGTTCTCATTTCAAAGCTAGGATTAGTTAGAAAATAAGAAAAACAGAGAAAAATCCAAGAAAAAAATTATTATATACGCGCACTATATTGTTAAACGGATTTTTATTGTAAGAAATTAGGAGATAATCGCCTTGTTAAGTTACATAAGTTTTGTATTAATACTCCGATTAAAACTGAAATAGAATTGTATGATTAGTGAAAAATTTAATACAATATTGTTCCTAGCACTAAGTAGCTTGTAAGTTATCGAGTTCACAAAAAAGAATAATTTTTAAGTTATTGTAAATCCGCTTATTGGATAAATCTTAGTTGAGAATGGTACTCGAGGAGCCATCTCACGAGCCAAGGCCTGTACCTCTGCGTTCGCTCCTCCGATTTTCTCCACGCCCCCGCTCCAATTAGGGCCCGAAAAATCAGTGAAGAAAATGAGAAGAGACAAATGGGCCAATGAAAGCATCATCGCTTACTCCACTCCTCCCAAAGCTAAGACGCTAAGAGAGGGACTTACCACCCAGCCACCCCCAGTGTATAAAAAGAGATGTACGAGCTTCGAGCGACAGTCGTGGAAAAAAAATCAAGAGAAGAAAATTCAACATTGTGCTATCAGTGAAGGAGCAGAGAGCCAAGCAGCCAAATAACAGAATAAATCTGGAATTGAACAAGGAGAAGACATCCAACACCAAACTCAACAAAACTTCTTAATAAAAAAAAGACAGTAAGCGAATAAGAAAAATCCTTTATTTCTATACTTTCCTCTCTCTTTTCTCTAGCGAAGTAATAGCTCGTGTTTCCCCCTTTTTTTTATTAGCTGGAGACTACTTTTGATAGGCTCCAGGTAATAATATTATTAGAAAATCCGGGTACTACTATTGATAGGACCCGTGGTGCTTCTAGCTCAAAGATTACGACTTTCGATCGGAATCTGAGAGCGGAAGTATAGACTCTGTGGCACTTTCCCCCTCGATTTAGACAATTTCTTGACGAGTGATCCACGCCAGTTTAGGCGAGAAATCGCAGTTCTGGCGACAACGAATCCTGAGACTGCGCTAAGCCTCAGCCGCACCTGAGCTGTGTCGTTGCCACGACACACATCAGTACCTCCAGCATCTTCTACATTTCCCATCAATTCATAAGTTCATCCTCGTCGCCAATTGTTGTATATTCAATAAATCAATACTCAAGCTTGTAATTTAATTATGATTTATTGTATAATGTAAGAAGAATCACATAACAGAAGGAGAGTTGGTATTCGACTGACTAACGCTACATTCATGATAAACAAGAGAGCGCAACGCTATTCAACTATTTAGAATTAATTAAAGAATCATACATTACAACAACATCTATTCAAATATTAAAAATGCAACCCCTACGTACTCGATAAAACAAAATAAAAAACAAATCAATTCTAAAGTAGTAATAGATAAAATAAGAGAAAAAAGAAAGTTGAGAAAAATTTGGCAACAGACTTGATTATCAACAGATAAATAAAACATAATAAGTCTATTAAAGAACTTAAAAAACTTCTTTAAAAAACTTAACTGCAACTGAGGCTACTGATTATTCGCTCTAGAATGCCACTAAAAAATTATCATCTAATCCAATGCTTTTTTTCCTATTGCCATTCACTTTATCCCAGAATTTTCTTCTCGTCTTATCTTTTCTTATTTCTTCTGCCACTCTTTTCCCCTCATCTTCTTTTACTTTTCTTATTTCCTCTCTGTATTCTCTCTTTGCTTCTAGGTATTTGCCTCTGTCTTCTTCCCCTTTTCTTACCTTATTTAACTCTGCCATCACCGTAGCCCTTTTTATCTTACATTCTTCTCTCCACTAGCTTTTTTTCGATCCTTTCTTTTCTCTTATCTTCTTTTTTATAACTACGTTCTTCACTCTATTTTTTATCTCTTTCCATTTTTCTGTTCCTTCTATTGCGTCTATCCATCTCTGATACTCCCTTATACCTTCTTCGCTCCAGTCGTCTATTATTCTTTCTTCCTCTTCTTTTCTTTTTTCCGCTATTTTGTCTTCCAATTCCACCTCTATTGGTAAGTGGTCCGACTTTACCCTCTCTTTTATTTAAACCCTTTTTATTGCCTCATCACCTTCCTCGTTACCTACTACATAATCTATCGTTGACATTCCTTCCGCTCCTATATACGTTATTTCTCCCTCTTCATCTCCTTCTTTTCTCCCATTCGTTATCACTAAGCCCCTTTCTCCTAGCCATTTTATCATTTCTTCTCCCTCTGCGTTTAACACTTTATCCTTGGCCTTTATTTCTTCTAGGTTTTCTTCTGTCTCCCATTCTCTCCCTTCATTTCCTATTCTTGCGTTGAAGTCTCCTTCTATAATTATTGTTTTTGTTTTTCCTCTGTTCTCCTGTATCTCTTTGCTTAGGTATTCATAGTTTTCCTTCTTCTCGTGTTGCGTATACGAGGTGTGTTCAAAAAGTAACGAGAATTTTTTAATTTCGCGGGTTTGGAGAGTCCGCTTGTATAAAATTTTTTTTTATTATGTTGGTACACATGCCCCTGAAGTACGATAAAATTTTCAGCAATATTCATTGCTTACTTTTTAAGTGGCAGCCGCTAACGTTAGACGTGTTTTTCGAGCTCGGCGATTTTCGTTTTTTAAAAGAAATGAATCAAAGAATTTGTGTTAAATTTTGCGTAAAAAATGAAATAAAGTGTAACAAAGTGTGTGAAATGTAACAAAAAGCCTATGGTGGGTCTGCTTTGAAAGAAACACGTGTTTACGAGTGGTATAAGCGTTTCCAAGATGGCCGCGAAGACGATGAAGATGACGAACGACCCGGACGCCCAAGCACATCAACAACCGATGAAAACGTGAAAAAAGTGAAAGAAATGGTTATGAACGATCGCCGAATCACAATCAGAGAAGTCGCTGATGATGTTGGCATATCAGTTGGCTCATGCCATCAAATTTTTTCGAATGTTTTGGGTATGAAACGTGTGGCAGCAAAATTCGTTCCAAAATTGTTGAATTTCGAACAAAAACAGCGGCGAATGGAAGTTGCTCAGGAGTCGCTAAATGAAGTCAATAACGATGCAGAACTACTAAAACGTGTTATAACAGGTGACGAAACATGGGTTTACGGATATGATGTCGAAACTAAGGCTCAATCGTCCCAGTGGAGGCATTCTGGATCGCTAAGACCGAAAAAGGCTCGACAAGTACGGTCGAATGTGAAGGTTATGCTCACTGTGTTCTTCGATTTTAATGGCATAGTGCATTATGAATTCTTGCCACAAGGTCAAACAATCAATAAGCAGTACTACCTACAAGTTCAACGTCGTTTGCGTGAAGCAATCCGAAAAAAACGCCCGGATTTGTGGCAAAACAATTCATGGCTTTTGCACCACGATAATGCGCCTGCTCACACTTCATTGCTTGTTCGTGAATTTTTGGCCAAAAACGAAACTGTAACAATGCCTCAGCCTCCATATTCGCCAGATATGGCTCCATGTGACTTTTTTCTATTTCCAAAAATAAAGAGAACATTAAAAGGCCGTCGTTTTACAAGCATAGATGACATTAAAAGCGAATCGCTGAAAGAGCTAAAAGCTATTACAAAGATCGAGTTTCAAAAGTGTTTCGAGGATTGGAAAAAGCGTTGGCATAAGTGTATTGTATCCGAAGGGGACTATTTTGAAGGCGACAACATTAATGTAGATGAATAAATAAATATTTTTTTCATAAAACGAAAATTCTCGTTATTTTTTAAACACACCTCGTACACCGATGCTATCATGTATTTCCTCCCTCCGATCTTTATTTCTCCTACTATTATCTCACTTGTCCTTTCTCTCTTCCATTCAACCTTACTCATCCCTTTCCTCTCTTTTACCGCCATTATTCCTCCTCCTATTTCTCTTCCCCTTCTTCCTTCCCTTCTTGAGTCTCTCCACTCTATGTTATACCTTTTAAGTTGCTTCTCCACCCCAGTTTTTGCCCCTTACCTCTTCACCCAGGTTTCGGTTAGCCCTATTATATCAAATTCCCTAACATATTCCCAGTCGTCTTCCTCAATGCTCCTAATCCCCGCCACGTTCTAGAATAGTATCTTTACTGCCTCTTTTCCCTCTTTCTCCCCTTCCACTTCTCTCTCTCTTTTTTCCGTATTGTTTTCGAAACCCTTCCGCCCTTTTTCCTACCATTTTTCCCTCTTTCTCGCTCCACCACCATTCTTCTTCCTCTGCCTTCACCTCGTTATGCCACATCTTTACCTCTTTACCTTTACTTTTTATTTCTCTCGCTTTCCTTCTTACTTCCTCTCTTATCTTCCTCTGCTTCCACGTCCAGTTTTGATCTATGTATATCTTTTTCTGTCCCAGCTTCTTTTTCTTCTTCATAATTCCTTCTTTTTGTTCCCATGAAGCGCATCTAATTTGCCACATATTTTTTCCTCTTTCTCTCCGATCATCCCTCCCCGCTGTCCCTCATATTCTTATCAGATTCATTATCTGTCCTTTCATTTCTAGTTTCTCCCTTAACCAGTCCTCTGCCTCTCCCTTCTTTTCCCATCTGAACTCACCCTCTAAGTCTGTCACTATTATATTGTTTACCCTATTTTCTCTATCCAATTTTTCTCTCATATACTCTATTTCTTCCATCTTGCCTACTTTTGTTCCTCTTTGCTTCTTGTTTCCTCCTTCTATACTTTCTTTTAATTTCACGCACTCCTCTTCTAACTGATTCATCCTCTCTCCCTATTTTTCCTGCAGTTTCTTTTCTCTACTTTCTGCTTTTTCCCTTTCTTCTTTCGTCTCTTCCTTTCTTTCTTCCCTCTCTCTCTTGTTCTCTCCTAACTTTTCCTATTTCTTTCTCCCATCTTTCTTCTCTTCTTTTCTCCTCTGCCTCCATTCTTTCCATTTTTCCCATTATTTCTTTAAACATTTCTGTCCATTCTTTCCTTTCATCCTCCCATGCCTCTCTTAAATCTCTTATATCTGCCCGTATCTTTTCCATTATATCTTCTGCACCACTACTTTTTCCCACTTCTCTTATCGTGTTGTCCAATCCTTCTCCCCCCTCCCCTTCCATCTCGCTCCCCTCGCTTTCACTCTTGCATCTCTTTGCCTCTCTCATTTCTCCTCAATTATTCTCCCTTAGCCCCTCTCCTCTCTCTCTCCCCCTCACCATCTTTACTCTTTTCTTCTTTTCCTCCTCTGGGCCTTTCTTATCCATCCTTCCACCTTTATCTCTTAATTTTTCTGTTGTCACAAATCTTTCCATCATATCCCGTACGCTTTAATTCGACTCTCTATATCTACTTGTGATCCCACCTTTATTCCCTGTCTTACCTTTTCTGTCTCCGCCTTTACTTCTTACCGCCCCTCCTCTCTACCTACCTTTCCCGCTTCCTGATTTTCTCTCTTAACTTTTCTTTTTTCTTTATTCCTCTCTCTCTGCTTTTTCCTGCTCTTCTCCAAGCCTCTCTCTCTCTTCTTCACTCCTCCTCCGCCTCCACGCTCTTTTCACCTCTATTTCTCTCCTCAAACACTTTTCCTCTTTAACTTTCTCACCAAAACTCGCACTCACAGCCAAGACACGTCCACACTCTTCCACCGGCCTTCCTTCTCTCCTCACTTTACGTTCGTTTATATAAGAAACTGTAGTAATATTACACTCTAGACGTAAAGCTTTCACTCTGAGTATAGTTACAGGTAAATCAGAGCTATGAGTTTCATTTGCAGATAGTTCTCATCTAGTAAAGCCTAAAATTGAACCAATAGAATCTTCTAGTTTGAAATTTATTTTATGACTACACTGAATAACACTACGTAGAGTATTATTATTTGGTTTTAAATTAATTTATATTTGATTGAACGTTAGCGTTCCTTGTAGAAAACTCTCAATATCTTCTATCTCATAGTTACCTGTCGGTAAAACGATTTCGTGTTCACCAACGTAAAATTTATGATTGCCTACGTCAATATTTGGTTTTGAATTAAATGTGAATAGTTCCACTAAGCCTAGTACATATTTTTTATTAGGTGACAGCTCTATTGGTGGAAAATAATTTGCTTTAAGAACTGATGAATTTCCTGACAAACTCTATATTAGTATGTTCTCCATCAGAGTTTTTTATGAAATAACTGTTTTCCCATTCATTATATCTATTTATAGTTTATTCGAAAGAAATTTTAGAGAAAGATGTCCATACCATAGTTGTAGGTATTGAAATCTTGATATCTCACATAGTAATATTTGACTTTTCTGACTTTTAGATAGAGTAATAAATCTATAGGTGGTTGAAGATTGTCGAAACTATCAAAGTATATAACTTCATTACCTTGCTTTTTACGAAGTGTGTTCAAAAAGTAAGGTGAATTTTTAAATTGGACAGGCTACGTAGACTTGATCATGAATATTTTTTTATTATGTTGGTATACATGTCCCTCACATATGCTCACAGTTTCAGCAAGTTTGTATGTTTACTTTTTATTTGCGAGACAGAAACGTTAGACGTATTTTTTGTGCGCGGCAATTTTCTGCTGTCGAAAACAATGGATCAAAGAGTTTGCATAAAAGTTTGTGTATGAAGTGCTCCAAAACACTTGAAATGTTGACAGTGGCATACGTTGAGTCTACTTTAAGTAAAAAAAATGGTTACAAGTGGCATAAGCTCTTTCAAGATGGCCGAGAAGACACCGACGACGAACCTCGCTCTGAACGCCCTAGCACTTTAATAACTGATGAAAGTATTGAAGAAGTGAAACAAATGTGTTAAAAAATCGTCGAATCGCTATTAGAGAAGTGGCTGAACACGTCGGCATCTCCGTTGGCTCGTGCCATGCAATTTTTTCCGAAGTTTTGGCATGAAACGTATAGCAGCAAAATTTGTTCCGAAACTGCTTAATTTTGAACAAAAGGACCGTCGAAGGAGCATCGCTCAAGAGCAGTTAAACGACGTCAATGACGATTCTGATATGCTCAAAAGAGTCATAACTGATGACGAATCATGGGTTTACGGTTATGACGTCGAAACTAAAGCCCAATCGTCTCAATGAAAGAGTCTAGAAGAGCCAAGACCGAAAAAAGCACGTCAAGTTCGATCAAATGTCAAGGTTTTGGTCACTGCTTTCTTTGATTATAGTGGCGTAGTACATCAAGAATTCTTACCACAAGGTTACACGGTAAATATAAAATATTACCTTGAAGTGATGCGTCGGTTGCGAGAAACAATACGAAAAAAACTTCCGGAATTGGGGGAAGACAATTCATAGATTTTGTATCACGATCATGCACCTGCTCAGTCATCGTTGCATGTGTCGAACTTTTTAGCCAAAAACAAAACCACAATCATGTCTCAGGCATCTATCTTATTCACCGGATATGGTGGCCCCTGCGACTTTTTTCTGTTCCTAAAACTCAAGAAACCCATGAAAGGAGGGAGGTTTGGAACGATTGAGGAGGTAAAGAAAAAATCGCTGTTAGAACTCAAGGCTATACCAGAAAGTGCTTACCAGAAGTGCTTCAAGGATTAGAAAAAACGTTGGTACAAGTGTATTATATCTGAAGGGGATTACTTTGAAGGGGACAACATAAATATTGACGAATAAATAATTATTTTTTCATAAAATTAAAAATTCATCTTACTTTTTGAATACACCTAGTATATGCTACCTAGTGCGTACCTGGTCCATTTTTGTCGTCTAAATTGATAACATTCTGATTTTGGATAGTGAGGTTCGTCAGATGATAAATCGTTACGAATAAAAATACTTCGAAAATTTGCAATTTTTAGTATTTTAGCATATTTTTTTATATCTAAATCAGTCAGAGCACGTTTAGGCAAAACTATTTCAAAGTTTTTTTTTCTCAAACCTTGTCCGCTCATATACGATCTAAGGTGAAGACCATAACCTTTACTATGAGGCTTCAGATAAAGACCTTTACTTAAAGCAATAGCTTCCATAGTTTTGTTATGCCTCTGAGCCTCTTTCAGCTCATTTTAAGCAGCTTTAGCGCTGTTCATAGCTTTCACTATTGAAGCAGTTTAAAGCAGCAAATAATGAAATTAAAAAAAGAAAGCGCTCCACCAACTTTATCGAGAATAGGTAAAATACGTTGTATATTTATTTTACTTCTACAGCCCACCTTTTTCACAGCTTCTTTGACTCTTTTTATAGCCAAACGAATAATTACAAGAGATCAATTATTAGACACATTACTTTTCGATGCCGCCTTAATAATTTTATTCAATGTAACTAACGGCTTTTTGATTTTTCTACATTTCTTTCGTGCTTAACGTTTTTTGAATCGTCTACTTCGTTTCTTTCTACCTTTCTTCTTATCAACACCCATACCGAGCTTACCTTTAACTTTCATAATATTAGCTATGGTGAAGGCAACTGCTTTTTCACCAAAACTGCTATCTTTAGCTAGCACTCTTTCCGTAGCTTTTTCAGCCAGCATTTCGTCAGCTTTATTTCTTGTCACAATATCCTCTTGCTTTTGAGAATAAGTAATATCGTGTTCTTTACAAGCAGCATCTAGTGGAATTTTACCAGGATCTCCACGCGCCAATCGTTTGTTAAATTTTGTACCAGGACCACAATACTGATATCTAGGTAAGTGAGCTTCAATAGGCAAGTTATTTATAATCTTGTTCACTAGACCACCACCAGTCTTTCTTTTACAGTACGTAATCATACTTCTTCGAAAGACAACATGTTAATGAAATAAAAGGTATATAAGCAGTCTTTTTATACCCGACAAACTCATTCATTTAGTTATCGGTGATGAGTAAACAACATGGATTTCAAAGAACAGCCTCTTAAGCTTCAAGTCGGTAATTTCGATGGAGTGGTAGAGACCAAATATAAGAAAAAAGACATGGTGAACTATTGCCTAACAGTATACGTGCCGTTTTCTGCGGACCTAGTAACTGTGGAAAAACTAATTGTTTATTAACATTAATCACATATCCTAATGGTCTTAGATTTGAAAACGTATATGTCTATTCAAAATCCCTTAATCAGCCCAAGTGTAAATTTTTGAAAGATTTATTAGAGTCTATTAATGATATAGAGTATCATGCTTTCAACGAGCATGATACAGTTGTTCCGCCAGATAAAACACGACCAAATTCTGTCATGATTTTTAATGATATAGCCACTGAGAAGCAAGATAACGTAAGAGCATTCTTCTGTATGGGAAGACATAAAAATGTAGATAGTTTCTATCTCTGTCAATCGTACACTCGCATTACAAAGCATCTCATTCGAGATAATGCAAATTTAATAGTTTCGTTTCGACTAGATGACGTGAATATTAAACACATTTATGTGAATATTAAACACACTCGTTACAAAGATCATGTTAACTCGGATATGTCTTTTGAGAAATTTAAAGCAATTTGTTCAAAATGTTGGAGAGATGATAATTGTTACGTGACGGAAAATTTTATTTTTTTTTGTTATAATATATCTAATTATGATTTCGCGACAGCATGCTGCTTTTAGCGTATTAGGTTAGGAAACATGAAGCGATTATAAACGCGTAAATCAGAGAGAGACAGAGTGTAAGGAATGAGAGAGGGAAACGAAAATTCACAGACGAATTGTGAGAGTGAGATCCGGCAGTTAGGAGTGAGCGCCCAACTAAGAAGGCTGCAATTTTTCCTACAATACTATAATTAAATTTTTCAGAGTTAATTGAGTTTATGAGAGAGTCTGAGTTTATTGAAGTTTAAATTTATGAGTTTGAGTTTGTTGAGTTTATTAAAATCTGAGTTTATTGGAGTTTAAATTTATCAAAGTTTGAGTTTATTAGAATATTAAAAAAAGTGTCGAGTGCGATCATTCAGATATCTTATCTGCTGCTGCAACATTGAATAAAAATATATATATTCGAGGGGGGGGGGGGGGAGCGTCAATAAGCCTTTACAAAAAGAAGGAAAAAAAGTTATGCGTATGTAATTTTTTTTTGTTTTTCAACATAATCTCCTTGAAGGTCGATATACATTTTATTGAACGGCCTTCCAGTTTTTTTAAGCCATCAGAAAAATATGATTCCTGAAAACCGTCAAAATAGGCATGTGTTTCGCGATGACTTCCTGATTCGAAGTGAATCTTTGTCCGGTAAGCTATTTTTTGAGGTCAGGAAATAAGAAAAAGTCACTGGGATCCAAATCAGGCGAATATGGTGGATGGTCAATTAATTCGAACTTTAAATCGTTAAATTTTGCCATCGAAACTGCACAACTGAACTCGAGAATTGTCTTGAAGAAAGAGGCATCTTTTTTTGTTCGAGTGAGGACGTTTTTCTCTGATTTTTTCTTTCAGCTAACCTAATAATGATGCATAATATTGTCCATTGATCGTCTGAATTTTACTATTTTTCTGTTTTAATGGAATTTTTGAGTCGATTCGAGCCGCTATTTTAGATTTTCCATCTCTGAAAATAATTTCTGATATTTATTTTTTATTATCTTCTTTAATTTTCCACGTTATTCTGCTTAGACATAGATATGATTATCTCGTGTGTACACACACACGCACGCATACACATACATACAGACATAATAATAAAATTAGAAACATTCATTATATTCAGTTATTTTATGTAATTTCATTATCTAGACAATAAAAAAAATTTAATATTGTTACGTGGCGGACTATTCTTTTTTTTTGTACAACGGTATGCTTGATTAGACTCTCGCTTGCGAGAGTCCCACACATACACTCGTGTGCGCGTCTTGGCGGGAGTGAGTGGAAGACGCTGAGCACAACTGCTGAGGTATGCTGTGACAGCATGCTGCACTCAGTTTCATAAAATTAGAATACTTATTAATTAATCCACCGTCATTATCATTAGTATTAATATTATTTTCTCATATATCATATATTATTTTAGCTTAACTTTGTATAATATTTAGAATACTTAATTATAATTGCGAGTAAATAAAAATGTTTTTCCTGTGCTGTATGAAACGTGATACGGGTGAATAAGGCGCTCATTTCTAAGCAGACTAAAGCCATGCCGGAGACGTGGAAAATTAATTTTTTTTATTATTATTACTTATTTTATTATTATTACTTTTTTATTGTTATTACTTTTTTTTATTATTATTACTTACATGATCGGGCGCTTAGGAATTCGGCGGAGTTTTTTTTGCAACAGTCGCGTAAGCGTAATTAGAGCTTTCATTTCTAAGACCGGGTGCATCTTTCTTCCGTTCCCACGTTTTCTGCTTACGTGGTGTTGGCAATATGATTCTTTTGTTTAGAAATATTTGAAATTCGAAACGCGGCTTAGAAAAATTTCTTTTTGAGTATTATTTTACGTATGATCGTTTGAAATTTGATTGCGCGTTTGCGAAATATTTCCTTTTGTGAAATAGTCGAATTTACTTTTTTTTTATTCTGTTATAATAAAGGATTAATACTTGGCATTATACTGTACAATCCTGTTATTAAAATTTCCCTTAAATATTTTTATTTTTATTATTTTTATTATTAAACGATAGGTATATATCATTAAAAATAATTGGTATTTTGTTAATAATTATTATTAAAGAAATTGAGCTTAATAAATTAAAATCTGATTAGGAATTATTATTTATATTTTCTTTATTTATATTGACAGCGGAAAATTTCGGTATTGTCGTGCTTATTTATTTATTATCTAAGAAAAAGGGGAACCCTGGGCCATATATAATCCGTAAACCGCTGCAAGGAAAATTTAGTGAGACCTTATATGAAAAAGAAAGCGAGATACAAGCATACCCAGGACTATAAGCGAAATGGTATTGGCCACCTTACAGTTATTGACTAGTATGTCGGCCAGCTTCACCCTACAAAATATAGTGCAAGGAATTACAGAATTTGATGGAAAAAATTTCCCGCTTAAGGACTTCATCCAGGATATTCGTAACGGAAGAGCATTGATATCAGACGAACAGGAAAAAAATTTTGTTCGGTTAATAATTGCTAAATTACGAGGACCCGCACGCGACTGCATTTATGGAAAATTTATTAAGGTAGTCAATGATTTAATCAAGATTTTGAATGAGTGGTTCGCACCCTGCAAGGAATTTGCGTACTATGATTCTTAAATTCATAGTATACGCATGAAGCAAGGGGACTCGGTGGATGATTTCCATGACAAGATCAACATTCTGCTAAACTGTGCGGAGAATGCACTGAAGGAAGAGTTCGGAGAAAACCTCACCAAGGCAATGATGACTCCGATGCGGAATTCAACCATAACGACCTTTATAGACAGACTGCTAAAGAAAATTGGAGATCTAGTAGATATTAAGCAGCCCGAAACCCTGGGGGATGACTATAAAGAAGTACTACTTATAGAAACTAGAAATAAATCGAGAGCACGGCATGGCGAGTCAAACCCTAATAAATGGACAAGTTTACTGCGCAGTCTTAATTTGAATTTCGTACAAGACCGACAAAACGATCAAGAAGAACAATACGAAGATAAGTGGGATGAATTACCCGTGGGAATTCAACAGTTGTTCGTACAGCAAAATAATGGACAATAAACATACATAAATAATCAGAATTACCAAGAACAACAGCAGAATCAACCTCAAGGGCAAAGGCAGTATCAGAATAGGAACTGAAAACCTCGCTATAGGAATTATCAGGACAATGGACCGCATGCAGGGCGTTTATATAACCCTCATATGGACTCATATCACCACCTCTTCGGAAAGCGCTGTGGAACAATAGCGTATGACCAGCAGCAAAAAGGCGAGCTTAGACCCAATCCAAGATACCATAACAGGGTAATACAGGTAAATTAAATTCAGATGGGACTCGCCCAGCAATAACTGGAGTGGGCCCTTGTCAGATATGCCACCAGAATCAGGACAAGACCCAACATCAGCAACAGTATGCGAAGACGATGTTGGCAGAAATTCAAGAAATACCGACCACCGAGAAACCGGGAGTACCTCCGGCAAAAGTGATGACGATATTAAGGAGCCCGCAAGCCCTATTGAACCAGTCATCGCAATTGCCTTGAATTGGGGATTTGGTGCAGGAAATCATCAAATCTATGCGCCAACGAGAGTAAGGTTTCGTATACTAGAGACCAGCAAAAAATGGACCGTGTTTATGGTTGATAACGGATCAACTATGAACTTAATTAAGTTTAGTGCACTAAATTGGACTACGAGGTTTGATCCGAGGGAGGTTACTACCTTGAATAGTATTACGACACACATCGTTCCAACCATAGATACGACGATATTGACCATAAATGGAAAGATTGCGAAATTTCACATAGTATGAATAATTTTCCTATCGAAGAGGATGGAATGTTAGGCAGAGATTACCTAATTGATACCAACGCTGTAATTTCATATTATCATAGAAGCCTATTGGTAAATAGCGATGTAATGAACCCGGTACCATTTTTACCGAATGATGTCCCCATTGACCGATTACAAGATGATCTGATACAGACTATGAGTATCAGAGCTCATGAGGATGATGTATCAGATACTGAAACTGTAACGGACCTAGATCGAGGAATAGAACAACTTGCTTGTGAAAGAAATGCGAGTAATAAGACTACAAATAGCGGAAAAGGACTGCCGGTTGACACAGTAAGATACACATTAGCGCCGAGGACTCGTCAAGTTATACAGATTAACCTGGTGAAGAGTACGCTCACGGAAGGGTATTTACCTAGAATAAACGTGGCCAACGATAAAGTCTTCCTTGGGGGAGGCATAATCATTAATGATCATGAGACCTGTAAGATTATGGCTATTAACACCCATGATGAGAGGGAAGTAACGATAGAAGTGAACCCGAAGGAAATTATTCCATTTGAATATTATAAATCGGAATTCTTTAGTGACACGAATTCAGACCAGAAAGGTAGCCTTCAGGGATCACAGACTATGGATCAATTCAAGAAACGAGGCGATCAGTTGTTGCAATTGATTAGAACAGGACACCTTAGCTCGCATGAACTCAAGACTGTTAAACGTTTATTGAAGAAATATCCAATTGTGTTCCTACTTACTGAAAAACCCTTACCGTTTACTAATTTAATAGAACACGAAATAAACTTGGAGAATAGAGTACCAGTCAATACCAAGCAATATAGGCCATACATCAGAAATTTATATCGGACCAAATCAAGAAACGTCTAAGAGAAGGAATAATCGAAGAGTCTAACTCACCCTATAATTCACCGCTCTGGATGGTTCCTAAAAGCCCGGCGAGTGATGGCACACCGAGATAGAGGATGATTATTGACTTTAAGGAATTAAATAAAAAGACCATTGGTGATGCCTACCCTTTACCCAATATTGCTGATATTCTAGATCAGTTGATTTAATTAGTGGATTTCAACAAATTCCCTTAAGAGTTGGAACAGGGAGAAGACGGCATTCTCGATCTCTGATGGACACTTTCATTATATCAGAATGCCGGAAGGACTAATGAATGCGCCAGTGACCTTTCAACGAATGACGAATGCATTGCTGCGAGGACCATTAAATGTAGAAATGTTAGTGTATCTGGATGACGTGATAGATTACGCTAAGAATTTACACGATCATGAAGTTAAGGTAGGAAAATTATTCAAAAGACTTTCTAACACAAGGTTAGTCTTATAACCGGACAAAGTAAATTTCCTACGTCGAGAGGTAAAATTCTTGGAACACATTGTCAGTGCTCGAGGAGTCGAGCCAGTCCTTAAATTGGTTGAGGCCGTAAAGAAATTTCTGACGCCCAATGGAGTAAAAAGTGACATCTCTTTTCTTGGACTCTCCGGATTTAACGGACGCTTTATTCAAGACTACTTGAAGATAACCAAACCCCTTAGTGATTTAACGAAGAAGGACCAAGCACATAACTGAGGACCGCCGCAAGAAGAGGCTTTCGAAAAGCTCAAGCAGATGCTTTGTGAGGCCCCTATTCTAGCTTTCCCTGATTTCGAGAAGACCTTTACCTTGACTAAAGATGCTTCGGACTATGCAATAGGAGTAGTTTTATCACAGGAAGAGGATGATCTTAAAAGGCCTGTAGCGTATCTTTCGAGGCTACTGAACAAAGCAGAAAGAAATTATGCTACGACAGAAAAGGAGTGTGTTGCAGTTTTATATGCGATGAATCAGTTTAGAACCTATCTCTTATGCAAGAAGATTACTGTGATTGTTAACCATGAGCCTCTAAACTTCACACATAATCGCAAGTACCCAGAACAAAGACTTATGAGATGGATGTTTAAGTTCACAGATTACCAATACACATTTAAGTATAAACCCGGAAAATTAAATTGCAATGCAGACGCACTGTCAAGGAACCCGATTAATTTACAAGAATAGTTAGATGAGAAGGTTCAAAAAGAGTAAGAGCTGAATGAAAATATTCAACAAATTCAGGTAATGATGTTAAGACATAAAACTGGAGAAAAGGAAACGGATGAAAAACAGACGGTAAGAGAACGGGAATCAACTAGTAAGCGTAAGAGGGCTCATACGATCTCGAATGAGCCAAGACCGAAAGAAAGACCTGTCAGGTCTAAGACAAATAAGGAAAAGCCGAATTTAGATCATAGTACTATCGTTCAAAGGATCCGCAGTAAGAAATATGTGATAACGACAGACAAAACCTTCCGACTACTGAATGAATCCAGACTCGGCACTTCTAGACTTGGATTAGCAATCGGAAAAGGGACCACGATAAACAAGGATAAACCCTTACCGAAGCGACTGAAGATGTTGCAAAAGACTACATCGGACGCTGCAACAGATGATTCCAGATTGAAAACTGGTGAATTGGACAATGAAACTCCGCCTAAAGTTACAAAGCAGAAAGGAGTAACGTCGACTGATGAATCTGCTATCGAAGTTGCCGTGAAGGAGGTTGATAGCCACGAGTTTATTAAAGATTCGTCTTTTGGGCAATATATGTCTAATAGTCGAGACAAACGAGAGCAAGACATTTCAGATCGACTGGAGAGGGAAAGCATTAGTACCAGTGTTTCGAACTCCGATAGCGAGATTCGCATGTAATGGGCAAGTTCCTCTCGGCGATTCTTATTATCCTCAACTAGAATGTAGGATAAAGATCCAAAAAACATTCAAGACAGTACAGATGACAGAGCTCCAATAGAGGACCCGCAACGTAGTGGGCTAACAAAAGGGACCGAAATGGAACCAGGAGAGAACTGAAGTGATGAAGTTCAGAGTGATAAATCGAAATCTACTAAACGAACGGAGCTAGAAATTAGTGGACCTCGAACTAGTAGGAGTTCCAGAGAAGATGATGAGTTAGTTGGAAACTAAAGTGCAATTAAAAGATATGAGGAACTAGCCTCGGCTCAGGGGACTAGTTTATCGGCAAATGAAGTGTGGAAATCGGCAGATAAATTGGAAGCCAGTTTGCGACAGCATAAGAGTTTCGATAATGAGTCATATTGGGATGACATAGGCCTTGCACGAGACAATGGAACTATAGAAATGCCTTCTCACTTCTCAGATGGGGATGAGCCCCCGCCAGAACTACAAGAGACACTATGGAACCTTGATTCGTGTGATGAAATAAACGATTCTGATGAAGTAATGGCGAATAGAATAACAAAGTTATTAAAAGGTTCGCAAAAAGTAATGGAAACCCTTATAGAGCACGACGGTGATTCGGACACAGACCGCTTGGACGAATATGAAAACCAACGTCTCTCAGGCACGACTAAAGGTGTAAGTCCAGAAAGAAATAAGGAAGTTGATGCAGCCTTAAGGCAGCCACGATTTCGAGAGATATCAGAAAACCCCGACCGTTAAAACAGGAATACCCGAGGCCAAAAGTATCCTCATGGTTAAAGGACCTCAACCTATGATAAGATTCAAAGGGCTCGAGGGCATATCATAAGAATTAGACCTTAGTAACAAGAGCTCTGTGGAATTACGCTTTTCAAAAACATCAGTAGATGATGAATTGTTCTCCTTGTTACCGCCGTCAGGAACAATTAACCAATATCGAAGACCAGAAATTTATAAGAACCCAAGTTCAAGCAATGAAACCGCCTGCGGTAATTTTTCATTAGAACCTGCAAGATATATTCTATAAAATAATGTAAGCACGAGCCAACAATGTTTAACCTATCGATGGGATAATGTACATTTTATATCTCGAGACTCCAACGATCAAACGGCTATTTCAAAGCTATTAAGTGAAATTGGGACTATAGATCTACGCAACATGAAAACCTTGAAACCGAAAGTCGGGCAAATCCTAACGACTAAATATAAAAACCGTAGTATTTTCTCTCTTGTTATAAAGGACAAACATAATGTCTCTATTACTATAGAAGCTATGAAAGTCGGACTTATAAATTTGAAGAGAATATTGCTTAAGAGAAACGTAGTAAGTTTCCGGATTGATAGACGGGGAGATCATACCGATGATCTTGGACCTGGACTATTAACAGAAGTACAAATAAGAACCTTTGAAAAGAGCCCTACAAATGTGATGTATGTTACGGGAAGAAAATTCTTCCACCGCCAGACCAGCTGATGGAAATAATTAAGACCCTACACGACAGGCTAGTGGGTGTTAATCAGACGTATCAGAAAATCCAAGCGCGATATTATTGGCCAGGATTACGAAAAGATGTATTAAATTATGTGCGGAAATGCCCGAGTTGTCTCGAGAAGAAAATTAATCGCCACAAGACTAAGGAACTGATGCTGATCACGGATACACCAATTGAGGCGTTCGATAAGGTATCAATAGACACTGTAGGAAAATTACGAACTACTCCTAGTGGAAATTATCATCTGCTGACCATGCAATGTAATCTGACCAAATACTTAATCGTAGTACCAATAAAGGATCTTAGTGCAACCACTATCGCTGATGCGTTGGCTAGACATTAATATGCCAATTCGATGCCCGAGAGCAATATTGTCAGATCACGGGACGAACTTTCATTCAGAAATTGTGGAATTACACTTGCTTAAAATTCACCATTTAACGACTTCCGGATATAGACCTCAGACTAATGGTTCTCTCGAGAGTAGCCATGCGCCCTTAATCGATTTCTTATGAATATATTCGGAACGATTCGACGACTGGGACCGATTAATCTTCTTTGCAGTTTTCACATACAGGGTAAGGAAAGAGTATGGAAACCCCGGAAAATTTGGCAAACCGCATAAGGTAGACATGAAACACAGGTCACACCCTATGTAACTTTCAACGAGGAACCCCTATTTTTTATACTAAAATCAAAAAGAGCGATAAATTTTACGGGTGGGAACGGTTCAAATCCAAAGATATCGTGACTCCTAATCCTCCTTTTAGCGCTATCCAGGAATAACGACGTGGACGTAGAAGGAATCTGTACCCTTCGGGGTGCTTTTTTATAGTGAGTTGACCTTGCCTCTCACTTTGAGGTGCTTTTTAATAGTGAGTTCCCCTTGCCTCTCACTTCGGGGTGCTTTTTAATAGTGAGTTCCCCTTGCCTTTCACGTAAATGAATTTACAACAGATGTTAAAATTGTTCTCCATTCGCTTCTTGACAGTAACCAATCCTATTGTAGTTTATGATTTAGTTGCATTTTGGATCATCTGCCGTGGAATGGCACTCATTTCTTGAACTATTCTACATCTTAATTCATCAAGATTTTATGGATTACTTCTATATATCCGATCTTTTAAATACCCCCACAAAAAATAGTCCAAAGGGCTTAAATTTGGAGATCTTGGAGCCCACTCTACTATACCTATTCTACCTATCCGTCTATCAAAAAATGTTTTATTGAGGTATTGTCTGACATTTACACCGCAATGAGCTGGAGCACCATCTTGCTGAACCATGTATTTTAAAAATCATCACCTCTTAAGGCCTGGATAGCTGGAACAATTTGATTTCACAAAAGTTGTTCATAACTTACAGCGTTCAAATTTCTTTCGATAAAAAGGGACCTATTATTGTATCGCCTACTATTCCTGCCCACATGTTTAATTTTTTAGGATATTGAGTGTGACTTCCTCTCATCCATTGAGGATTTGTGTTGGACCAAATTTAAAGTTATGGCAAAGGACTTCGCCATTTCATTGAAATGTCGCTTCGTTTGAAAAAACAATATTTTGTAAAATATTCAGTAATCATTTGCATCATTGTCTCACAAAATTCTACTCGATGATCAGGATCATCCTCATTCAATTCCTGCACAAATTTCATTTTATAAGGATGAAACTTGTTTACCTTTAAAATTTTAAGAACAGATTTTTTATCGATCTCCTGTTGTGAAGCTACTGATCGAGATGATTCGTGTGGATTTTCCACAAAAGACAGTAAAACATCTAAAGATTTTTCTTCATTTGTTACTGTTCATGGTTTTCCAGTAACAGAACGATTTTTAATAGATCCCGTTTCTTAAAAACTTCTTAAGGTTTTTAATACTGTGAATATTGACAAAGGAGTTTCGCCATCGCCGTTTCGAAACGTTCTACTAAAGAGATTTAACAACATTAGTATACGATCTTTGCTGATCACCCTAACCCCTCATCATTAGAAGAGATATTAGTTCTCTTTCGAACAAACGAAATCTTTTAAAATTTTGAAAAAAAAAAATTTAATATTGTTATTGTAACTCAACTTCTAATTAGTAGAAGTCAAGAACAAATAAGATTTTAAAATCTAAATGATAACAATTTTTTAATTATTATTTATAAAAGTTATTTTGTTTTTAAATTTTTACTTCTTTCAAATACCTCCAAAATAATTTTGTATTTCTAATAGACAATTAGCTTTACAGCTTTTGACGAAAAAAAACGTGACTTTCCAGTTTTTAACAATATTAATGATATTTTATGCTCAAAGTAGTGACTTTCTATTTTCTAAAATGAAAGATGAAGACTGCGGAAAAAATGAGATCTAGATGAACTGTGCAGTGTGACAAAAGAGTTGTCTTCCTTTTTCAAAATTCTTAAAAATACGAGAAAGACAGATCTTCAAATTGCTTTTTATTCGTTTTCTAGCAAAAATCAACCTTGTATTTGTATTTTTTAAAAAATATTATTTTCTCAGACGAAGCTTCATGTCAATTAAATGGCGAAGTCAATCTCCGTAACCTTAGATATTGGTACGACAAAATCCTCATTGGATAACAGAAAGTCACACTTACTATCCTCAAAAATTAAACGTGCGGGCATAAATGGTTGGCGATACAATAATAGGCTCCTTTTTCATCACAGGTAATTTAAACGCTGTAACTTTTGTGAAATCAGATTGTTTCAGCTATCCAGACGTTAACATGTGATGATTTTGAAAATACATAGTTTTAAGGAGGATTAGGGGTCACGCTATCTTTGAATCGTTCCCACCCGTAAAATTTATCGCTCTTTTTGATTCTAGTATAAAAAATAGGGGTTCCCATATGAAAAATGAGGTTCATAGTCAAATCAGAGGTCACCGTTGGGTTCCTCGTCGAAAGTTACATAGGGTATGACCTTTGTTTCATGACTAACCTCATGTAGTTTTCCGAATTTTCCGGGGTTTCCATACTTTTTCCTCACCCTATATAATACGAATATACATAATGGAACTGGTTACACTTCCTTTGAGCTTGTTTATGGACGAATCGCTCGTTTCCCTATGAGAATCCCTAGGGAGGAAAAATTAGGGATTTATAACTAATACCTTACGCTTGACAGAGCTAAAGATAGCGGCGGGTGAGAATCAAATCCGTGAAAAAAAACAGTTTAAAGTCCGATACGACAACCGAGTTAGACCCTTTAAAGGGAAAGTTAGCGATTATGCCTGGGTATTGAATGAACCTTGGGTAGGAAAAGGCGATAGCTATTAAAAAATACCCTTAAAAATTGTCGAAATTTGTAATCATAAAAACGTCTTGTTAGAATTACCCAATAAAAAAAGAATACACAAGCATATGGATAAACTCAAGCTTTAGGGGTAACTATATAAATTCAAATAGTCATATATTTTATCTATTCTACACTCTTCATCTATACTATTTAATTTGTTCTGTTCTTATTTTTCATTTAATATGTACCTGATCTTACTTTGTTTTCTCTCCGTATTCGTCCCGTCTATTATGGACCCTCGAGCTTATATTATAGAAAAGCTAGACAGCAATCCAGAAATATACTATAAAAGAATAGATCCAATGACAATAAAGACGGCAGACTGGAAAGTATACATATCTATCGATACCAACTTATTCCTGGTAAAGATCACTACTATAATTGACCTTCGCTCACTATTACGAAATAGTACTAGACATCTCAATGAGGAAACTTGCAATAATATTTGGCAAGGATCATATTGTCGTAAAGACAATCGCTCTTAAACAAATACAAATAAATATTAAAGGAGCTATCAAGAATATGGGACATATTCAACCGCCCGATGTTCAAGGACCTAAAAATATCAGGCCAAAGAGATGGGTACCTTTTAGAGGCAAAGGAAGGCTAAGTCATAGTTTATTTGGGTTAGTAACTATTGACGAGACTGATGAAATAGAAGCCAATATAAATCAACTGTATCCAAAAGGATATCATTAAACTTTTCAATGGTAGGACTCATATAATTACCACAGCAATGTATAAACTTTATAAAATGATGGACGTTCACGGGAACAGAATTTACAAATCAAGCATTCAAATGCGATAAAAATTCGAAAAATTATAAAAAGAGAATGTTCGACTGGAATACATGATTTCAGTGCAATCGCTTCGAAGAATACTAGAGGCAAAACTGGACCATTACATTAAAAACTCGGAAAGACTACTTGAAATTATTCATGCATTAAAAAAAGGCAAAGTATATCCGGACCTTATAGACTCTGACATGTTGCATGAAATAGCGAACGATATAAAATTTATGGTAACAGACCTTGATTTCCCGATTCCAACTGAACACCTCAGAATCAAGAGAATTATTAAAATTTCGAGCATTGATGCAATCCAGCGAGAACGGAAGATATATATTGTCGTCCATTTACCTCTTGTTGACAGAAATTACTATAATGTATACCGTCGGCACTCAGTATTGATACCACAATTACCGAGCTCAACTGAAAATCAGCATATATTAGACACAGATACTCGTACTTGGCATTAAGTTCGGATCAAAAACAGTTTATACAGATCAATCACCATTCGTTACAAAGTTATGTGCGAACACACTATACTTTCATATGTCCAGTAGGGGGACCTTTCTTAGATACTAATTTAAATAGAAACTGTGAATTAGGGATGTTATTGCAGCCATTTAGTCATGAACTGAACCATTGCGACATATTACTAAAAATACAATGAATAACTGATTGGAATATCAATGGATGGTTTATGGATATTCTCAGCTTACCGACAAGATACGGTTCGAATCGTTTGCCCGATTCGAATAGATCAAAATACAAGGGGTAGGAATACTGAGAATTGCCCTGGGGTGCATCGGATATACTAAGGATGCAACTGTGCTTATGGAAGCAAGCAAAGATAATACGAATGTTTACCTACGAGGGTGGTCCGATAAGTACTTAGCTTACAAAAGAAAAACGAAAATTTTGGAAAAGTGGCGTTTTATTTTTCAACATAGTCTCCTTTTAGTTCGATACACTTGGCCCAGCGATGCTCCAACTTGTTTAATCCATCTGAAAAATACGTTTCCTGGAGGTCTGAAAAGTAGGCTTCCGTGACAGCGATTACCTCGTCATTGGACTCAAATTTCTGCCCGGCGAGTCACTTTTTCAAATTTGGAAATAAAAAGAAGTCGCACGAGGCTAAATCGGGAGAATACGGTGGATGGGGCAGCAGTTCGTAGTCTAATTCAACCAATTTGGCCATGGCGACGGCGGAGGTGTGAGCCGGTGCGTTGTCATGGTGGAAGAGCACTTTTTTCTTCGCCAAATGGGGCCGTTTTTTCTACAATTCGACGTTGAATCTGCCCAATAATTCGGCATAGTACAGCCCTGTGACCGTTTTGTCCCTCTCCAGGTAGTCGATGTAGATCACACCTTGTGAATCCCAGAAATCGGTGGCCATCACCTTTCCGGCCGATGGGGCAGTCTTCGCCTTCTTCGGAGCACTTTCGCCGGGTAAAGTCCACTGTTTCGACTGTTCCTTGATCTCTGCTGTATACCAGTGGATCCATGTTTCGTCGACTGTCACGAAACGACGCAGAAACTCCTTCGGATTGCGCTTAAACAGCGTCAGACATTGCTCTGAAGTTGTCTCACGGTTGCGCTTGTTGTCCGGAGTGAGCAAACGCGGCACCCATCGCGCCGACAGCTTTCTCATGCCCAAAATTTCATGCAGGACATGACCCACGCGGTCTTTTGAGATGCTTACGATCTTAGCTATCTCGCGCACCTTCAATCGTCGATCTGCCAATACGAGATCGTGAATTTTTGTCACGTTATCCTCCGTGGTAGCCGTTTTCGGAGCACCTGGACGTGGCTCTTCAAAAATCGACGTGCGACCATGTTGAAACTCGTTAAACCAATTTTTGACGGTCGCCATCGAAGGAGAAGAGTCACCGTACACAGCATCCAAGCGCTTTTTGATTTCGCTGCGCGATTTCCCTTCCAAAAACAAGAATCGAATCACCGACCGATATTGCTCTTTTTCTATTTTTCAAAAATTAACGGACACACTTGCTTTCACACGCTCTCAAAAATAAACTACAGCTCCGATCCGGCTAAAATCTTGACAGTAACCATCGAGAAGGTTGTACTACATGATAGAATATTTCTTTTGCGAGAGTGGCGCCATCGGGCGGTGAGGCTAAATACTTATCAGACCACCCTCGTATACCAACGAAACTGGAACCTCAATTTGACAAACCCCTACCCGACCTTAACCTATTTCTCTGAAACAGATATTAAACTAGAAGAATGGACCCTATAGACTGAAACTTGGACTAGTCAAGAAAAGGTATTAAACGATATTATGGAAAAAACAGAAATCATAAGAAAATCACAACATTCTAATCAGGACTAATTTATGGAGGATTCAGTATTAATATCATAATCATAATAATTATCAGTATAATTTGTAAATTCTGGATCGCACGCACGAGGGCCTTGACTAATGCCACAACACACGAATTATTTCTCATGCATACACCAAAGTCGTCTCAACACAATTCACCGGACCTTCGACACAGATCGGTTTTCTATAGCCTTGGACTGACCACAAATAAATAAACACCTACCCGGATGTCCGAAGAACAATCTACTAAACAAATTCAAACTGAAACTTTCCATATTCAAACTTCAGAAAAAGTGAAACTCTCCGCGACTAAACCTAATCCGTTGATAAGATCTTCGGGTTTACAAACCCAGACAGCGGAGTCTGTATGAAAATTAACTAATAATTCATTGATCATTTGTTTCAGTACTTAATACCATCATGAGTGACGTATCCGAGCATTTGATCATAGATCCAAAATGTATCAAGATACGATACTTAAGACATATGTCGCTGAGCGAACTTTTGACACGATTAGAGAATATCGGACCCATAGAGGAGTTCCATTCACTACAATCGGACCCATAGAGGAGTTCTATTCACTACAAAATCTCACGAATAACAGTAGAAGAATTATTCTCTGTAAATTTACTAAGATTAAATATGCAATTGAAGCAAGAAAGATAAAAAATTGGAACATAAATACGATAAATCATACCCGTATTGAAAAACCAAAACCGTTACGAACAAAAAATTTAAGATACACGGAGAAAACCCAATTATTTTATCGACTTCCCTGGATAATCGAAGAAAATTATAGGGAAATATTTTTTTTCCAACACTTCGTCCAATTCGGACCCTTATTGTATCATAAAGTGGTGCGAGATAACAAAGGAACCCTTGCTATAGGATATGCTCAGTATTACAAAGCTGCTGATGTAACAACAGCCTTAAAGGAATGCGATTCTATCTACGGCGCTAGATATACTGAGATACGGAAAAGAAGATGGAACCAAAGTAATGAAACAATACACCACTGGCTTTGCGAAGAATAGATAGATGCATCAATCTATGAAGATCATGATACTACATGATACTGCAGGTAGCAGCACCAAAATAAACTCAGGGAAGGAAAAATGAAAAGATAATACCCTAAATTAGAAGTGAGAAAAGTACATAATATGAATTCTACCAAAACAAACTAACCTGGCATAAAAATAGACAAAAATGGACCTTCTACAGACCTTGTTACGCTCACGGAAATTAAATTACTGGATCCTATTCCTAATCCA